>NC_061534.1:7577500-7897500 GCF_022379125.1 Scophthalmus maximus
AATGCTCCAGTTTTGGAACCATTAAACGACTAGTTTGATCAGCAGAAAATTAATCGGCAAAACTATTTTGATAATACTAATTTTTTTTTTGCCGATACTGATAAATCTGTGATAAATCAATATTAGTGCAGCGTATCAGCCATGTCCATTTATCAGTCTGGTGTTTGCTTTACAGTCGTTTAATGCTGTTAAATTAGTTTTTTTTAACTTTTTTTAATGAGTTTTCAGTATGAGAATCAGCATCAAGTGATGAGGTCTGGTGACCGTTAGAGTTTAGACCGTTAGGTGTAGAAAGAAAATATGATTCACTTATCCTTGAATCAACTCAACAAACTAAGATAAGATAAGACTTTATTAATACCACGCCGGGGAAATTCACTTGTTACAGCAACAGCAGCAAGAGTCAAAGGCGAAGTAGATAAGAAAATATAGCAAAATATACAATAAAAATAGGAAAAGTCTCTGAAAAGACTATTAAAAGCTATATTCATGTTGCAGGTATATATACAAGATATATTATAGAAGTATACAAGTGTATTATAAAAGAGTGCAAGTATTGCCTTGTGAAAGAAGGCCAAAAATGTGCAGTGGTTTGGAAAAACACCAGGACTCTAACTTTTGTGTTGGCAGGGTTTATTGCAGAGCTGTTTTTATCAGACTGCATTTGTTTCTATTGAAATTGGTTTTATCAGATACAAATTAAGGTTAGTTGATTGTCTTCAGAGCAGTCAGTTGATTTTCCCTATCAGTTTTCCAGATTTGAGAGGGGGAAGCAGTTTTGTTTTCAATATTTCAGTCCCACCCCCCCAACCCTTGATACTAAACTTGCTTCCCCTTGCATTAGGGGTCACATGTGACTTTCTGTAAGCTCCATTAAGGTCACATAGAGCTGCTGTAATGGAGAAAAAAATTGTTGAACACGCAGCAACTGCAAAGCTTCATCTGCTTGTTTTTCACATCATTTTTTGCCCAAATAAAGTCTGGTACAATCTTAGGAGAGCCGGACTATAGAGGGACTCACGGCTAGATGTGAACTCGAGTGAATGAAAACATCCCACACCGTGGTTTGGTGTGGTTTAAGGGGAAGACAAAAATGTTTCCGGGGGCCTTGATTCATTTATCTTTTTGAAGATAAATGAATTGATTTAGGCAACTTCACTGCCTTTGACGTGGGTGAATGAAAATCTTTGCCAACACGTGACAGTTGGTAACAAAGTGCTTACAGTGTTGATCATCTCTACAAGTGTATTCTCCCATTAATTAAGTCTCCATTCATGATTTTTAAACAATAGGAGGCCTCTCAGAAGAGGAATCTCTTTGACAAAAAAGTTTTCTGTTTTTTTTAAACACAGTGTCTCTGTCCTTCAAACAAAGCCAGAGCCAACACTGAGGAAACACACATCCTTTGTATACAGGGAAAGGACGTGCCTGTATTTCCCACATCTCGCTTTGATTACATTACATTTGTTGACAAATGATATCTTAAAGATTGTAAAGGAGGGCCGAAGGGCATGAGAGAGGCCAATGCGACGCTAAATATGGTGCCTGTGGGATGTTCGGGGATGACCCACTGATTCCAGCACATAACACAATGTACACTGCTGGCCGGAGGTTATTTTTAAACGTGGAAAACATTCAGCTACGATTGTAACTTTAAATGTGGGTCCCTTCATGGGAAGTTCCTCTGACAAAGATTCCTGTAATGCCTTTTACTCACACAAAAGAGAGTACACTGAATGTGCCTTCTTATGAAAGGCTGTTTCATTAAGAGAAAACTGTAAGAAAGGGCTGTGTTGTTACTACATCAATGAATAAAAAGGACACGGCAGACATAGAATACACCAACATTCAGAACCATGTTTAAAAAAGTGTTTGTATGCACTGGGGAAGTGTGAATCCACCACAGTGTTGCATTGATAAAGTTGAAGTGGATAAGCAGCTGCACAAAGGACTTGAATAAACTTTAGACACAAAACTCTCATCATACTTTTTGGTCAGTGACAATTTCACCCCGCTATCAAACCAATGTTTTTTGGTGAGCTTCTCCAGGCCTAATGTTGCCCTCTTTTGATTGATCATCTTACTAGCATGTGGTAACAGACGATAAGGGGGAAAAAAGGGGGGGAGTAACCTTTTATAGGAGAAGGTATGACACAGACTAAAATCACATTGATCTCAGAAATGACTGCCATGTGTTAGTTTTTAAGACATGAAAAACTACATGAAAACGTTTCTATCCATCCTCAAAGACTCAAATGAGTAATTTATGACTAACGCAGCCACGACTGAACAGCTCCTCTGTCGCTGTGCAATCAGTCAGTCAGCTATATCCTCTTCTGCTTTAGCAAAAATATGTGCTACGTGCTTCATCAGCACTGGCCAGCAGGTTTTCAGCAGTTTCATGTATCTCTTCTTCTGAAAGTTGCATGTTGTTTCACTACTGAATCCCGTAGCACTTATGTGAGCGGTTAAATAAATATCTGCCTTTCATCAGAGAAAATCATCAGCCCCTGGCTGCATAGTTGTGATGGCTTTGTGTGTTCCCACTTCGTATGCTCCTCCGAACCTCCCAGACAATGGATGTATTTTTCCCACTTGCCGATGTTGGTGTGCACTCTCCTCTCCGTCGGCCGAAACATTTTCATCATGCGCCAGTGCGATTAGAACAGCCGTTTAAAGATGTAAGCAAGCCGATCGATCACCACACCGTCCTGTGTACCAAGCTTACAGTATGGAAAAGTACCCACACTGGGTGTCCTCTGTTGTTGGTTTTTAGGCGTTTTCTCAATGATCAGATACAGCACAGGCAAAGTGTTTGGGATTATGTGTTTCTGCTGATGTCGGTTTACCAAGTCTACTGCTTCATAAAGCTGTGACTCTTTTAAAGTATGCAGTGAAACCTGTAGCTCTCTCAGAGTTGTCAGAAGTCTCATGGTAGCCTCCCTTTGTATTGCTACTGTTTTATAGGTGAACGTGATGTTATTTTCTGAATTAATCATCTATCTAAGTTAGGGTGCATACTGTTGTCAGTCAGCTTTCTTTGTCTGTTCAACAGTTAAAAAAAAGAAGGAAAAAAAAGATTTGAGTTCTGAAATTATTAACAAAGATGAGAGGCTAAAACCAGGGATTTATTTTGTTATTTTTGCACAAGACATAGATTAAACAATGACTCAGAAATGTCGCAGATTCATTTTTCATCGAGATGTCTTTTCAGGTCGAGTGGATCGTTCTGTATTGTTGTAATTTCAGTACCAGTTTTCATCCCTTTGTTAAAGCCTGATTGCATTTGCCTTGCAGTATGATTTGCTCAATATCATTTTCTTAGTTAGAAGTTCTTTTTTGGCAAGCCTCTTAATAAAATACCACAACAATCTTTTTATAACTTTTAATGTTTTTTTGTTTACATAGGGTATCTGGAGTCACTGGTTCATTCCCATCCCTACCTTCTGGTGCAGCGATGCAAGGGAGCACAGCTGCACATGACACAAATTCTTAACAACATAAATACATAGGTCGGTATGAATTGCAGCCATTAATGCAGTCTCAAATTGATTTAGCAGACCATTCAACCTTTTACCAAGTAGACTGCATTGAGTTGTGCAACATAGCCAGTAATTGCACATTTCCAGTAGTTTTTCCAAAATGATTTAGCGACTGTCCATGATTATTTTATCTGTGCAAAAGTTCAAAATACCCAGAGGATAATTGAAGAGGCGGGGTTAGCGGTCAGCTGTGGAGCGGAGCAGCCTTTAAGAGCAAAATGTGTCCGAGCTGATAGCTCTGACCTTTAGCAGCACCAAGGGCCTGATAAGACCCGGAGAGGAACCGGTCGAACTCTCTGCCTGTCTGCCTCATGATAAACGTCTGGGTGTGTAAACACACTGGTGAGGGGGCAGTGTTTTCCTGTATTCTTTACACGTGTTGATCTTCCTCAGAGCGAGGTCTCTTTCCTACCCTTCAACTCTGTAGCATTGCTAACGTTCAGCATCGCTTCCTGAGGGCTTGTACACCAAAACAAGACTCTTCATAATACTTTGACAACATTCTTACGTTTACTTTGCACCCACCTCTGTGCTGTACAATACATGACACTAGGTACTTGGTTCTTGTCAAACATGAAATGCCTGTGAAGGTTCAAATGTTCCAAATCCTAAAACATGCATCATTAATCAATCAGGATCCCAAAAACACTTAAATGCACATTTTCAAGCAAGAGTATTTTGAAGTCTTACATGTATTAATCAAAAAGTAAAATTAGGTTGGTATGACAACATCAAGTTACATTCATTCGTTAGCTATTCTGCCTACACTTTGAGGTTCATGGCAACTGGACAGGTCACTAGTCTGTCAAAGGGCTGACAAACAACCATTCACACTCACACACAACTTAGAGCTGCTGATAAACCTGCATATCTGCGGTGGAAGGAAGTTGTAGCAGCCTGCTGGAGAACATGGAAACGCCACACAGAAAAGGCCAGTCGGCAGGTTTGAATGAAGCACAACTAATATGCTATGGAGCAGTGTGGTTGAAGACAGCAGTGAGTTATTTGTTACATCTTGTTACATCTTGACGGACTCAAGGTCGATCAGAGTGTAGAGAAGCATTCAGCAACTCCTGGCATGGTAACCAAAGCATTCCAGTATTTTCTTCAGAAAAAGTTATCAGGCTGTTTCTTGGACAACCATTATGTTTGCATATCAATCAGTACTGATTGTGTGTTTCTCTATGTTTATGGTGATACTGTACATCATTGGCAAAAAAAACAAACATAAAAACACTTAGTCTCTCCAGCTCAGAGATTATTAATTTTTATACGACATAGCTCTCTGTACCATATTCTGTTTTTATCATCATATAAATATGCAGCTTTGGATCCATATATAAACGACTTTACATTATTTAAAAAAAAAAAAGCCTCACTAAATCCAGAGCTGCAGAACAATGGGCGCAACTCTTTAGACAACAACCAGTATTTTGTTACTGTTGTTATTTCATAGCTTTTGTTCTTGTTGGTTACAATCTAAAAAAGCCTAATTTCATTGAATTGTGAGGAGGGAATACACATTAAACAGAATATGGGACGACAAATACACGTTTTCAAGTCGAGCACTGAAGCAGACTGCGCTAGTCTGCTCCAGCAGAGTGGCAGAGTCTGATGACACGCAACATTTGTGATCATGTGACCACCATGATAACCATGTTACAGTACACTTACACGTTCAAAATAGTCTAATGCACACAGCATCGCACCCTTGAGAGGATATAGCCTGACCAGACAAGGGTGTTACTGTCAGCTGCTAAAAGTCAATACCGTTAAGAGGAAGTGCGGCACAAAAACAACACACAAAATTTTAAATAGCAACAATAATGTTTCCATGTTCACCATGTTAGTTTAGCGCAAACACAGTATACTAAGATTGCTGCTGTAGTTTGGACCAAAATCAATATTGATGATGGGATTGTTATTAGCATTGGACAAATTAACGTTATGGTAAGGGGATCATCAGAGCTGTCACACTATGTCCTGAGAGGACCTTGATTGTGTGCATCAAATGCAAAGGCAATCCATCCAATAAGGTTGTCAGGACATTGCACTCAAAACCACGAACATCAACACGCTGATGATGCTACAAGAAAAGAAAACAAGATCATTTTCGAACACCTCATGGATAACTGACATCTAATGGCAGTCCATCCAGTCCTTGTTGAGATATTTCCGTCATGACCAAAGTCGGAGACTGACGGTCAAACATTGCCATCGTTTAGCCATGCTGCTAGCATAGCTAAAGACTATGGAACTTTTCTAAAGAATGTCTGTTACAAACATGCATCAGCAGATATCCTAAAACAGGATGAGATAGAGTAATCTGCGGTCATTTAAAATGATTAAAATGTTGAACAATGGCAGCATGTGCATATGGTTTGGAGTCCAAAACCACTGATGGCAGCCCAGTGCAGTCGGTACAGTAAGCCTAAGCACTGCCGTCTTGTAATTATGTGTTCTGATAAGCAACCATGAAGTAATCAATCATCATTTTGTGTCACTAAACAGTTTATGGTTATAGAGAGGGATACACATTATAATCTTGTTCTTACCTGTCACGTTTTCTTTGTCTCTGACAGGTGAATGTTTGTTTCAGGCAGCACATGGCCTGTATCATGCTGACAGAAATGGACCCGCCCACCTCTGTTCCCACAGCAAACCACAATGGCCCCCGGCCGGACCTCAACCCTGCCGCGGCACTCGACCCCAAGCAGGACGTGGACGCCACATGTCTCACTGTCCACCTTTACTACCTGGGGAAGGCTGGAGGGGGGGATGCGGCCACACGCTCGGAAAGTGTGCTCACGTTTCCTCCCGGGGAGTACGTAGTGGAGGAACTCTGCATTGCCTCAGCGAAAGCTTGTGGTGAGACACAAGTGGATTTCAGTTCTTATGTCTACCCAGTGTCCACACACAGCACAGTTTCATCGTTGATGAGCAACATTAGTTTATGTAGGATCCATGTAGTGTCACACTGGTTCTGGCAGATTATGGCGGCCCAGGACCTTGTCTGTTCTTGTTCAAATCAATACAACTGGACTATTCTTGGAGCAAATGTCTAGTACCTGTATAAATTTGGTCGCTGAAAGCTGGTCAATGATTTGCAGTTGTCAGCTTCTCGCCCTTCCTCAGTTATAATGTGAAGTGTGGGGGGATAAGTATTATATATATTATAATATATCCATTCGATGAATCAGTCTCATCAGCTGAGGTGATATCATTTTCCTTGCACCCTGTGAAAATGTTGTCATTTTAATGTTGGTGATATAAATGTCATCATGTACCTTTAAACCATCCAACCACTTGTTGTCTGGGAAATATCCAGTCTGTGTGTGTTAGTCCTCCAAACCTTCATCTCAACAAGAAACTCTTGTGTTTATTACGGGGAAACAGAGCGACGGCACTCCGTCTGCATTTTTTGCCTTCTGTTTTTAGCAAACTCAAATCAGGAAGTTGTCGACTGTTGTGTCTGTTTTCCGTTCTGCTACAGCTCTATCTCTTTCTGCCATACTGTCTTGCTCCCTCTCTCTCAGCCTGATAAGAAACAAACCCCCTTCTCTCTCCTTTTTATCTTCCGCCTTTTCTGTATCCCCTTTCTTTTCTATGTTTTCATTGTGTAATTTCCTACTCTTGGTCTGTTTCTCATCAATGTTGCTACGTTCCCTCCATCTGTCTAACTCTTCCATTCTCCCTGTCGTGGTTTAACCACGGTCAAATAATAATCAGTTGAGGGATGTCAATGTACCCTCTCTTCCTGGTCACTCATTACCCTGTGGTTTGGTATTAGGAAATATTATTATTTATTATTTATTAGTTATCAGACAAACTATCAGGTGAAATCTGGTGATGCGATAGATGGGATGTGACATCGCCACCTGATTGAAGTCAAATATTCACCAGCCCAAATATGATTTGATTTTGATAGGAGGTGAATTTTTTGGCCTTTCAGTGAGAAATTTGGAAACATTTAAGTCAAATTTAAAGTCCAACATTTGAAGTAAAAGGTATGACGTGTATTTTTGAGCTGTATAACATATAATGCAATGAGCTACAGCTCCTAAAGTGTGTAAATACAGTAATTCACTTATATTTTGATAAATGATACAAGGTGGTACTTACCTATAGATCAACTTTGTTAGAACTTTGACTTGCCTTGATCTGTTGTGGTTGAGTATACTTCCTCTTACGCGGCGCTCCCATCCCCACACCGTTGCGTCACTGTCGTGAGTGTTTCCTCCAGTGTGATCACATTTGACTGCTATTGAAACACTTGTCTCGTCTGATAAAACCCCCTCGCTACTACTGGTGTAGTAGCGAGGGGGAAATTGGCCGTGGGAAATTGTTGAAATGGTCAGAAAGACAAGCAGACATGTTATTGTCAGATGTAGAGGTAAAAGTAACAACTAACTCCACTGAAGTACACTGTGGAGAAAAGTGAGCTGGTTCTCATCAAACATTATTGTGAAAGCGCAGTTGATTGCAGTCTACAGTGCTACCACAACACACACTGTTGTGTGTGTGTTGCAGTCTACAGTGCTACCACAACACACACTGTTGTGTGTGTGTGTGTGTGTAAACATAAAGTATACGCATGACTATGCTTATGTCTAAATATTGGTCAGTTGTTAAATGGCAGCTCATTTTTAGGAACTGAAAGAGTTGAAAACCAGTTCCTTTCTTTATGTCAGACATGAGTGGTACATGAGTGTGCTCTCTTATTACTATCAATATGAATAAGAGGCACTGGCAGAACCCAGTACCCACGGAAACACAGTGACTGAAATGGATAAAAGAAAATGCTGTATTTGCAACAGTTATTGAAGGAACAACCTCAATCTTCCAGTGAGTCTTAGGTCGTTTTTCACACTTGAAAGTCCGAACCAATGCTCAAATTTTTGTTGCGTCGGTTGCATAGATTTGATTGGTTAGTTTGGGTTTCACATTGCAAATTTTCGAGCGCACTTAAGACCTTTACATAGCATACCGATGTCCTGTCATTATCACCTACGTTGGCTGTGTTTGGTCCGAAAGTCCGAACCATCCCCAAAAATATTTCACACTGCTAACGAACCGAACCATGGTTCGGTTTGATCCGGACAGAAACCACATGTTTTGGTCGGACCAAATTTTGGTCAATTGGTCCCGACCAAACAAGGTACAATAGGTGTTTTTAATGGACCTTAAGTGCCAGAATAAAACTATGTGTTATATTATAAACATTTGAATGACTTGACTCAGTGTCATTTGATATAAAAAAAAAAAAAAAGATGATTGTTTTCTTTCTTTCAAGGGATTGCTCCAGTGTACTGCAACTTGTTTGGCCTGATGAGGGAAAGTGACCGGATATGGTTCCCTCCCAATCACATATTTAAACTCAACCAGTCAGCCAGTGAAAACCTGCACTTCCGAATAAGGTAGACTGTGATGTTTTTAGTCACTCTTTAATAAAACATTTTTTTTAATGTCCTTTCTTACTTCTCTGGTCTCCTCTTTTGTCCAGATACTATTTTCCTGGCTGGTATAACAACAGTTCGTTTGATGCCCATCGCTACGGTGTGTCCAAGGGGATGGAGACCCCGGTGATGGATGATTGTGTAATGACATACCTGTTTTTCCAGGTTAGTCTTTGTGATTTCTTTTGCATTTGTTCTATGCCTTTTTAATTTTGTTTTTTCAAAATGTGGGAGTTTCCTTAGTGGGGATCAGTCGTTTGTTTTTGGGTGCAAACTACAGGACAGCATGTTCAAGACTAATGCCATATTTTTCCCCCAGTAAAAAGATAAACATGGTGGTGAGAGATACAAATAGATTGTTTCCCCTGTCTGTCATGTCAACACATTCTTCTGTGTAAGTTGAGAAAACAGGAGTAGTGAGAATGTTTAAGAGGCTCATATTGGGACCATGGTCATGTCAGGGTTTCTTTGCACTCTGTGTGTTTCTTTGTGTTCATACTACTGTGTGTGCGTGCATGCATTTTTTTTAATCAAATTTATGTATAAAACATCAGCAAGATAAGATCTTGAAAAATCAGATGCCTGCTCCTGTTGAGCTTTACTTGTACTTCTTTAAAATACTGTGTTTTTTATTGTGACATTAAGAGTTTATAATCTGTCAATTTGATTGATACTACTGTATAGATCTAGGTTTTTCTGAAATCAAATGTGGCACACCTCAGTCCGACAACTGAAAATGTTTAAAACCATTTTTTTTAAAGCCAATTGCTCTCCTGCATCATCAATTTTTTGCATCTTGTGTTTTGTTTTCTTTTGTTCCCCAGTGGCGTAGTGACTTTCTCGGTGGCTGGGTTCAAATCCCGGTGAGCCACGAGTCCCAGGAGGAGTGTCTGGGCATGGCGGTGCTGGACATGATGAGGCTTGCTAAAGAGAGCGGTCAGTCACCTGTGGACATCTGTAATGACACCAGGTAGGATGCTCTCACCCACAAGCGATACCGGCATAATGTAACAAAATTTTATGGTGATTGTAATATGTACAGTAGTCAATCTAAACAAGGGGAAGGAGAAATTTTCCCAGAGGAATAAAATCTTGATCTTGTCCGAGCCCAAATTCCAGCCTAACATGTATGCTGCCGACTCTCTTAACTACATAATCGCTGTTATACTTGTGTGCATGTGGTAGAGCATATGAATAACCATTTCAAAGCAGTGTGCTTTGGCTTCTCTGGACACATTGAGCATCAAGATAGTTTCATTATGCGTGTGCATGCGGCTGAATTAATTATCTCCGTGTGAGATAATAGTTAAAGTTGAAAATGTGTCTCTAATATCTGATCTGTATGCTAATGCACTGTCCAACTCCGTCCATCTCACCACCTTCCCCTCGTCCTCCCTCCCGTCAGCTACAAATCATTCCTGCCGCAATGCATGCGGAGCCGCATCCAGGAGTACAACATCTTTACTCGGAAGAGGATCCGCTATCGCTTCAAGAAGTTCGTCCAGCAGTTCAGCGAGTGCAAGGCCACGGTGTGTAACCTCAAGCTCAAATACCTGATGAACCTGGAGACGCTGCTGCCGCCCCTCTTCTCCGAGCGCTTTCAGGTCACCGACCTCTCTGCGCGCGAGGTGACCATCGTCGTCATGGGCAACAAGGGCATCCAGCAGTCGAAAGGGAAATTGGAAGAGGGGGAAAATGAGGTGAGGAGATTTATTCATGTTGCCATGGTAATTATGCATTTGCACATTACCAGTTGGCGGCAGTATCACTCTTATCATGGCTGTTTTTTGCCAATAGATGGAGCTCAAGGTGTTGGTTAAAAAAAAAAACTGTCACATCAAGAGTGCACAGGTGTGTCTTCATCTAATACGAATGCTAATGTTTTTTGGGTCTCCAGGAGTTACAGACATACTGTGACTTCCCAGAGGTGATTGACATCAGCATAAAACAGTCTAATAAGGAAGGCTCTGCAGAGAGTCGCATAGTTACCATCACCAGACAGGACAGCAAGTTCCTGGTACAGTATATCTACTTCTATCACTCCTGAAAATGATACATTTGTTTACTATTTTCTAATCTAGTTGTATCAGTTATGTGTTTCCCAATGAACAATAGACTTGTTTTTGAAAGCAAAGTGCTCGAGTGGTTCAGACAATTTGTATCAGCAAATTAGTTACGGTACATAAAGACGATCAATTTAACTTATTTAGTGTCACTAGTTTGATAATATTCTTAAATGTGCTAATTTGTGCTAACCTAATTACTTAAATACATATACAATATACAGAATTACAGTAGATTGAATTTTAAAGTTTAAATTAGGTACTGAATGATAGATTTTTTTGTCTTCTCTCTCTCGTGTCAATGTCTGACCACAAAGGAACTGGAGTTTCATTCCCCAGCAGAAGCTCTGTCATTTGTATCAGTCGTTGACGGATATTACAGACTCGTCGCCGATGCCCATCACTACCTGTGCAAAGAGGTGGCTCCACCAAGACTTCTGGAGTGCATTCAGAGCTACTACCACGGCCCCGTGTCGTGAGTAATCACACATATGCAAGCACATCACACATGCACTCACACAGACACACCCACTCACACACAAAGACACGTTCTGTCTCTTTGATCACAGGATGGAGTTTACGATTAGTAAGCTGCGTCGCTCTGGCAACCACCAAGGCCTGTACATCCTCCGCTGCAGCCCGAGAGACTACGACAAATACTTCATGTCCTTTGTCGTGGGGGTAAGAAGTTAATGTTGGACCGTTATCACCGTGAAGTATAGTATTTTTCATGTGACTGGACATATACATCTTTGCTTCATGATCACATGCATCCCAGCAGATCAGATTATATTAGATCAGATTATCTCCTCCATTGGCTAAAACATTATGACACAACAATCAGGGCTGTTCCCCTTTAATGTAAATACAATGTGTTTTGGTATGACAGTCTTTGTTCAGGTAAAGAGTAAATCTTCTTTCAGACATACACTTGAGTCTAGACATTTTCCTGCCAGGCCCCCTCGTCAAATTTACAGAATATGTCTGAGTGAGCCACTGTGAGAATACAGCAGGAGAATCTCTGGAAGAAGAGAGCAAGAGGGCATGTTTCTGAAAAAAATAAAAGTATTTGTTCACTGGTCTGTTAAAAGCAACATTGCTGACAATTCAGCTCAACTCTTGATCGTCATCATTATCTTTTGATTTAAATTAATGTCCATTTGATTTTTCAGTACGAAACAATGGTGGACTACAAGCACTGTCAGATCAAGAAGGTGGAGTCGGGAGAATACATTCTGAGTGGAGCCAAGAGGAGCTTCGGCTCGCTGAGGGAACTCCTGCACTGCTATCAGAAGGAGGCGCTGCGCACAGACGGGTACACGTTTCAGCTGACCAGGTGCTGCCCACCAAGTCCCAATGGTCAGTGTTCACACGCAAGACCAACATGTGCACATGTGTATCCCTACACAGAGGTCAACACACCTAGAAAAATAGTATGAATTCTGCTCACTTAAAATCCAATATGAGCAGTTTTCCTTCAAGGTACAGCTGAGAACTTTTCATATTGTAGGACTCAACATAGGACAATTTCTTTAATTGTTATTCTTTTACAAAATAAAATAAAGAAAAGCTTTTTATAAGAAGAGTTTGTTGAATGCCCGTTTAATTTAAGCCAATAAAGAAGAAAAACTCTTTGCCTTGTCAAGTTTGCAGCATATTAATTGGTGGGTTGGACTTAATTACACGATGGTCCAACTTCTGACAACATGGACCACGCAGCTATAACTGGGTTTTCGAAATCTGGCCAAACAGGGCGCAGCACTAAATTCATTCAGCACATTAGCACTTAATCCTCAACTCACGGCTCTCTGAGCTCCATCTCGCTCTCTCATTCACATGCTCCCGCTTTCATTTTTCACATAATAATAAGCGGCAGCTTGGCACCATGCGAAGGGGCAGACAGTTTGTACAAAATTTTTGAGAAATAATTTAATAACTGATAGAAATATATATATATATATATATATATATATATATATATATATATATATATATTAATTAACTGCATTTTTTGACATAATGCAGTATAATCTGTGTTATATACTTTAAATTTCATTTAAAATGTCACTACCCAGCACAACTTAGCCACCATGACATATGATTACTTCAACAAGTTTCCAGCTCCGACCCAAATTACCAGTCTGTAAGGTCCCAAAAACAAATCGCAAAGCTTTGCCATTTAATTTGTCAGGTGAAGTGTCAAAATGTGACTGACGGATTCTGATCCCTGTCCACTTTCTTCAGATAAATCCAACCTTCTGGTGTGTAGAAATAACCAAGGGCCGGAGGTTCCTCTCTCCCCCTCCCTCCACAAACACGTCAGCCAGATGGTCTTCCACAAGATCCGCAAAGAGGACCTCGCCATCGTAAGATTGTCGTCTTCTTGCTATAGCTTCTTCTCTCGGCAGAAAGAGTTTACAGACACACATAACTCGGCCATATCTTCAGTCTTGGTAGGCTGTATAAAAGTATAGGATCAAAGCATCTCTCAGCATATTTTCTGTTGTTTGAGCACTTTAGGTTTGTCACACACGCTGCTCCTCTCATCACAGAGCTCAGGGGGATGGTTTCCTGGATTGCTTTAATATCTTCTCACTGATTTTTGTGTGTAGTGTTTCATCTGCCTGTTTTGTCGTGTAGGACATTGTGTCTTGAAATGTATTTTGTCGGATCTTGGGTTCAAGCTATTTGGTCGGATAGGTTCTAGTCGGCTGAGTCAGGACTTGGTGGAAGCCAGGCGAGAGGCTGGGGTATTGTTGAGTTTGGTTTCTGGGCTCGTGAGGAAGCTGCAAGATTTAATAGATGAGTCAGTTCCTCTTTGGTGCTAAGACGCCTCGCTAACAATGAGAATAAGAATTTAGATAAGATTGTGACATGACACAAGAGGAGTTTAAGAAAAGTTACGTTTCTCCGATACGTGTGGTTCAATCAGGGATGAAGCTTCAAAATGTGTCCTTTATTTTTTTATTTGTCATACACTTTTTATTTCAGATGACAACATGTGTCAGGTTGGTCTGACATTATCAAGCTCATTTGTTCAGTGATCAAAATGTCAGTCTCATATCGGCACTGTCATCATATCTTTGTGTTTTATCAGTCTTTGTATATACAGGGTAGAGAGAACTGATTCTTTGACTTCTTGAAAATTGAGATGATGCACTGCAAAGCAGATTTCTTTAACATAACAGTTGAAACTGTTTGTAGAATGAGAGTCTGGGCCAAGGAACTTTCACCAAGATCTTCTGCGGTGTGAGGAAAGAGCTGGGAGACTACGGAGAGATGCACCAGATGGACGTCGTCATCAAGATCCTGGACAAGGCCCATCGCAGTTATTCCGAGGTTGGTTCGCTGAGCGGCTGCACGGGCAAGTGGGTGGATCTGATTAGATAAACATCTCAAATCAAATTTCCTTCTCTTCCCGTCTGTTTTCACAGTCGTTCTTTGAAGCAGCCAGCATGATGAGCCAGCTCTCCCACAAGCACTTAGTCCTCAACTACGGCGTGTGTGTTTGTGGCGATGAGAGTAAGTTTACAACAAACACACACAAAGGAAGGCATTGTTTTCACCTGTGGCTAGTAACAGTGACAGTTTTAAGATCTGTGTTGAGAACAAGACAAAACGGAGGTGGTCAGTCAAACACCGAATAAATGAAACAGGGAGGAAATAATATGGACTGGATTAAGTCCTCGTATTCAACAAGTCACTAATGGACCACTGCCTAACAATTCTCAAGAACTTTTCAGTTCAAAGGCAAGTTTATTTATTTGCGACCAACACCAGATTCACATGTGGGAAAGTAATACCTAAACTGGACCAGATGCCGAATATAGGGATGAAGAAATTGCTGAGTTGCCGTGTTTTTGTTTTTGTGTGCATCATGAATACACCACAGTAAACCATCAACGTGTTGAATGGGAGAGTTTTGTTGAGAAGATATTGAATATGCATAGACGTTTGAATGAGAAAAATCATCTCCCTCTCATCCGCCTGTCAGACATGATGGTGCAGGAGTACGGTAAATTTGGTTCCCTGGACACCTACCTGAAGAAGAATAAAAGCTGTGTCAACATCACATGGAAGCTAGAGGTGGCCAAGCAGCTGGCCTGGGCCATGCACTACCTGGTAAGACAACGGACATATGCAATATAAGCCCAAGTTACATGTGCTGTTTTCTGTCAGACATTTCATGTCGCCCCTGTCCTATCTGCACACAGGAGGATAAGAATCTCATTCACGGAAACGTCTGCGCCAAGAACGTTCTCCTGATCAGAGAGGAGGATCGGAGGACGGGCAGCCTGCCCTTCATCAAGCTCAGTGACCCTGGTATCAGCATCACTGTGCTGCCCAGAGAAGGTGAGACACAAGGCTGCATGTACCGTCCTGTCCTCTGATCACCACTTTTTTCTTTGGTGTTTGATTGTCTCCATAATCCCTAACTTGTATTCCATTCATGTCACCTTTTTTTTTTCTCTACGTGTCCACTAATCAGTGCTGGTAGAGCGTATCCCGTGGGTTCCCCCCGAGTGCGTCGAAACCCCCCAGAACCTGAGTTTAGCCACAGACAAGTGGGGCTTCGGGACGACCCTGTGGGAGATCTGCAGTGGTGGAGACAAACCGCTCAGCACTCTGGACTGCTCCAAGGTCACAGAAACAACAAGATGCACTGAGAATATTGACTCGTAGAGGATTGTCATGCACAATAAAGGAATAGTTAAACATTATGGAAAATGTTATAGACGAGATGTGACAGAGCCAGGCTACCCGTTTCCCCCTGCGTCTAGACTATACTAAGCTAAGCTAACTGGCTGTTGTCTGTAGCTTAATAATAATCAATCATACAGAAATGAGAGTGGTATCTTTTCTTCTCATCTAACCCTCATGAAGAAAGCAAATTATCACATCTCCAAAAATGTTGAACTATTCCTTTAATTTTGTGCCTTTTTTTTGTTGTAAAAATGAAAATTCTAAGTGCTCATTTTAAATAGATATATTTTTTTAATCTAAAGAAAGTCTGCTATTATTTCTCTCCCTGGCACCTTTCCTCTGCAGAAGAACTTGTTCTATGAGGACAGGCACCAGCTGCCAGCTCCCAAATGGACGGAGCTGGCCAACTTGATAAACAGCTGCATGGACTACGAGCCCTCACACCGGCCGTCCTTCAGAGCAATCATCAGAGATCTCAACAGCCTCTTCACGCCAGGTAGGAAGACGAATGAAACCGGACAGGCAGATCTACAGATCCTGGGAGTGTAGCAAGTCCCACAGACATGAATCATCCAGGGTTTTTACACAGAATTTCCATAAAATTATGAGTTTGCATCCTGTTTGCGTCGCAGACTACGAGCTGCTGGTGGAGAGCGACATGTTGCCCAACAGGACGAGAGGCATCGGCTTCCCGTGGGCCTCTGAGAGCCAGGAGCCCGCCCAGTTTGAGGAAAGGCACCTCATCTTCCTCAAGCAGCTGGGCAAAGTGAGACACACTGTGGAGATACTTATTACTTACTTATTAAAAGAGTTTTCTTTTTGTAAGCAACATGTTTTTAACACTTTGGCCTGTAAGATTTAACTTGTTTTAGTTCGTCAAGACAAATTTAGTTGGTGCACGATACAGAATTTCACTGGATCATTTGTAATCTGTCAAAACTTTTAAGGCCTCACGGTCCTAATTTGATAAATGGGGCACGAAAATGCATTTAATATGATTTACAGTAGCAAACATTCCACCCAGATTTTGAATTAATTGGCAGTTTTCTGCTGCCATCACAAATTATCTCATAAAATGTATAGATTATGTCACAACTGTCACAACTCTTTTATGCAGCTAACTGATTTCATCCTAGTTGATAGGATTGCATCAATTCATATTTAGTTTTTTCCATCATTAATACGAGCATGAAAACAAGAAGAAATCCTAGCACCTCTCCTCTTTCTGAATCTATTCGTCTGTTCTCCCGCCGACCCCGCGCGGCAGGGAAACTTTGGCAGCGTGGAGATGTGCAGGTACGACCCGCTGCAGGACAGCACAGGGGAGGTGGTGGCGGTGAAGAAGCTGCAGCACAGCACGGCCGAGCACATCAGGGACTTTGAGCGGGAGATCGAGATCCTCAAATCCCTCCAGCACGAAAACATCGTCAAATACAAAGGCGTCTGCTACAGCGCAGGTACGAGCATAATTTCTGACGTCGACGTGTTTTACGAAGTGGTCAGGAAAAATTACAATAACGGGTGAGATGATATATCCTGCTCTCCGTCTTCTAAATACCCCAGGGCGAGTAGGTGTTGCATTGCTAGTGGGGATCCAAATTAACAATAAACATGAAACAATTTGATACAAAAAATGGTAGTAAAAGAGACGTGACCTGTTGACATATGGCAATAATATATAACACAGTAATAGCATCTGCCTTCACTCGTGAAAGAGCAAACCTAACTGACCACAACTGCTATTGATTTCATTTCATACCACCCCTGCACAACATAATAACGTCTCGACGATCTCCACATTCTCTGCCTCGGGTGTCAATGACCTTGTCCATGAAACACATAAATCTATATATTATCATATTACTATCATTTACTATCACAGGACGGAGGAACCTGCGGCTGATCATGGAGTACCTCCCCTTCGGCAGCTTGAGAGATTACCTCATCAAACACAAGGACCACTTTGATTCCAAGAAACTGCTGCACTACGCATCGCAGATTTGCAAGGTACCGTGATGTCGTGCAGTATGTTGTCTTCATCCCACCTGAATCCTGTCATGCACACTGGCGTACTGAACATTGGGAACAATTTCCAAGGGTCAAATCTGGTCTAGAATTTAAAGACCCCCTCCAGTCACGTTTTAAAGTATAGAAAAATAATCTGCTAAGCCTAATATTTTGTTCAACATTGTTTTTCCCCCAAAAAGTTTTTAAAAAACCCTCTGAAATGGGACTTGAAACCATCCACTCTCTCCCTCTTTGAGGAATTCTGAGACAATGAATATTCATGATATGCAAATAACGCGTGCCCCGTCCACCACAGCTGCTAGCACTAGGTTGACCGGTGGAAGAATGTGCGCAACAAGGTGGCTCGCGGCAATATCGGCTAGATTCAGCCATAAAGCTTTCATAAACTGCTAATGCTAACTGTGTGCTGACACACCTGCTGTCCTCTCATGATCCTCTGCCTCTGCGCGCCCTGTAAATTTCCTGTGTCATTGCCCCGCATATTCAAATTCAGTCCCTATAATCAATGTCAGACACTTTAGAGAACAGAAACAGAAGAAAAAGACCTTTTGGAGTGGAGGGGGACTCTAAATATTTATTAACAGTGGACTGCCGTGTTTCGTATGCCGTGTAGTAACAAAGTAAGTACATGTTTAAACCAGTTTTCTGTCTCTGTGTGGCCATATTCATACCCCACACACTTACAGTAGTCATGACACGAATGACGCGAATCTCTTCCAGGGCATGGACTACCTGGCCACGAAGCGTTACATCCACAGAGACCTGGCCACGAGGAACATCCTGGTGGAGAGCGAGATGAGGGTGAAAATCGGTGACTTCGGCCTGACCAAGGTTCTGCCGCAGAACAAAGAGTACTACACAGTCCGAGAGCCCGGGGAAAGCCCCATCTTTTGGTAATGCACGACACACCGCACATTGTTGTTCAAAAAGGTATTTCCCGTGTTTTTGTTGACGTGATATTTACGTGGATTAAGGTTTGACATTTTTTTTTACTGTAGATGTCAGGAGCCTTTGTGACTGATCTTTAAACACAGGTTTTAAAGATGAGATTGTAAGATTCACACAGGGAGAAAGTTTTGATTTGTCCCTGTGAATCCAGGCTACTATTGATTTCATGCCCACACATCTGTCTGCTTGTAATGTATGACTAGTGTTGACATTAATATTAATGTGTTTATCCAACATCCTTTATATATTACATTGCAGTATGTGTTGTGGTGTTTTGCAGGTATGCTCCAGAGTCTCTGACAGAGAGCAAGTTCTCTGTGGCATCAGACGTTTGGAGTTTCGGAGTCGTCCTCTACGAACTCTTCACTTACAGCGACAAGAGCTGCAGCCCACCAGCAGTACAACGCTCATTCTTTTATTATTTCACTTTAGTTTGACATGTGGCCATTTTCCATCCTCTAACCTGAATTGTATTTGATTAAGCTATAAAACAATGGCTGTATAATTAGATCGTTCTGTAAACTGCGGGAGAAATCACTTCACGAGGACTCTGCTCTGTTGTAGATTGTACCATGCTGTTTTCATGGAAACCAAATGTTTTGTTTTTTTCCTTCTCCAGGTTTTTATGGAAAAGATGGGGAATGAAAAGCAGGGTCAGATGATTGTCTACCATCTGATGGACCTGCTGAAACAAGGATACAGGTTGCCTGCTCCTGACAATTGTCCAAAGGAGGTCAGTGGCAACATGAAGACAACTTTTCAATTCACGTTTGAATAAAAAAATGTCCGGTGATTTGATGTCAATCGAAAAAACAAACCAGGTCCTTGTGTAGGAAATTCACAAGTGCACTAACTCAGGTCTGGAAGGTTTAAAAACACGCTCACAGTTAAAATGCTAACATGTTAAATGTTTTGTTTTTTTCATGTTCACAATAATAGCTTTTCCCCACATTTCCTGTCTGTCTCAAGTGTAGATATTAAATAGAGGCATAAACACACATAACACAAATTTGAACATCATGGTAGCGCCACAGGAAAATTCAGGGGATCACTTAGTCGTTTGGATTCATCTTCTAGGCACAATACGAATGTGTATGCAATTTTAATCCAATAGTTGAGGAGAAATTAAAGAAATTAAAAACCACCTAGCTGCTTCTTAAACTGTAGATCTGCCGTTGTGCAGAATGATTTTGCAGAAAGATTTTTTCTGTTGAATTTGTTTTGTTCTGTCCTTTTGTCTCCCTCAGTTTCACAAAATCATGGCCGAGTGCTGGAGCAGTGACCCGGGACTGCGACCTACTTTCAAGACATTAATCCACAGTGTGGAGATTGTACGAGACAGCAAGGAAGCGTGAGCGGCGTTCATCCCCCCGAACCTTTCACCTTGAGGCGTTAAACTCCTGGGGAATCAGCCGTTACGGAACTCAATGGAACAATGAATGTCTCTGTAACGTCTGGATCTACTGCGGCAGCGCCACCACTCGTCTGAGCCGGTCTTCTTGTTTGTTTTTTTTCTTTTTGGTGCATCTACCTACCGGTCAATAAATTAACTGGCAATTAACATTTACTTCAATGAAAAAACATCCACTTTCTTAGCTTCTTCTTTCTGGGGCCACATGAAATATACAAATGATCAGATTACTACACTACACCTGAATCAGACATCAGGCAGCAGATCATTTGTGATGCCTTCAAGAACATTTTCTATGTGTTTGTTAACGTGTATTATTTGACGGCACTCACTGAGTGGACAAAGGAAATACTTTTATAAATCAAATATTTTCTGTATTTTTAGCCTTAAATTGAATCAGTGCCAAAAATGTATAAAAGCAGCATTTTGTTGAAATCTCTGTGCTTTGATTTTTTGTTGTTGTTGTAAAATGAGCAGCGACTTTTTGTGCTTAACCAAAGAGACCGTGGGATATTTTGACAGACTGTTAAAACATCTGATGCCACCTGAAACCAGACATTTTATAGATCGAGTTTGAAGTTTTAACCGTTACAAGGCTCCACTCGAGATAGATAATGTGCAAAGTGCGTGTTGAAAGTAAAGAAGCGAGGGTGCTCGTGCTTCTCCGCAGTAGTTTGTTGCTGTATAACGTGGTTTCATCACAATCAAAGATGTCGAAGCGCTCGTGTGGTTGGAGAGTATAAAGTTGTGATTTGCATTGTCAACCACAAATTTATCAGTGGTCACAAGATTCTTTTTCTTTTCTTTAAATGTTGAACTTTGCCTCCCGAACGTCATGGAACAGGAAGTTGTGCGATTTGGGTTTAGCTTGTGAGAGGAAACTGAGATTTGTATGACAGGGGTCCTCTTGTGATTTTAATTTTTAAGCATAAAAAAAGACAAAAAATTTCTACCCAGGGGTTATTTCAGTCCATGAAAGATTGTGAAGAATGAGTCACTGTTGAGAGCAAAGTGAGTCTGACGACTCCTCTGGGTGCGATTCACACTGAGGTTCTGCCCGTCGGGAATATTTCCTACATGTCGAGTCTGTTGTGAATGAGACTTTTTGTTTTGCTTTGACTTAAGATCATCAGTTTGTGTGTTTTCTTTGCATTAATCGTTTCATTTTACTCGTACAGTTTTTACTGTGATGTGTGTTTGGCTGAGTAACAAATTAGTATCTTGTTAAATATATGTTGTTGTTTTTTTTTTAAATCCAAAAACAAAACAGAAAAACAGGATTTTGAAGAGATGAAATTGTTTTTTTATTCTTTACGTGTATTTAAGTTTGACTTTGTTGCTGTGTGAACGAAGTGAAGCCTGGTTCTGTCTTCTCATTGCAACACGCAGCTGCTTTTATCATATGTATGTGTGTAGATAGATGTAAATATCAATATGGATGTGTAGTATTTCCCCAGAGTGTTTATACTTTTATTAAACAAAAGATACCGCAGTGCTATGGACGTTCAATTTGTACTTTTTAAATCTAATTGTGCATTTTTTTTATTTGCATATAAAGCGTATTGTATTTTTCCCAGAGACATTTAGGCCACAAATGGTGTTGTAGGATTTGTTCAGTGGGGTCAAATAAAGGCTTGTACTGAAAGGGAAAAAAAAAACTAAAATCTGTTTTGGTGTCCTCAGGCTGTTGACAGAAAAATGATAAGGCAGGCGTAATGTTGTGAACAGAGAGCAGCAACACGTTCACAGCAGCTGAAATGACATTAATGTGTGATATTTGCACGTGTCAGTATGAACAGTCAGACACTATCGAGGCTGTTGAGTGCTCCGAACACATAAACAAAAGGGTGTTGTAAACAATATATGATACTGCTCAGCGTTTCATGTTAACACAGTGTTTGAATTTTATTGTAAATGATGCTGAAAGTACACAGAACAGGATCTCTTTTTAACAAATTATGAAGCAGGGAGAGTAAATGAAATATGACGGAGAGATATGAAGCTGGAGCGATGTGCACTTGCTCTCCTCCCTCGTTTTACCTCCTCCATCTTCCCCATCTGTCTCATCACTGTCCATCACAACACCTTCATGTATCAACTCCTCCTTCCTCACCCACACCCTCTCCTCAGCACAAGCGTCCAATATCATTCTTGGTGCAGCCCTGGCTACAGCACATCCCCGCCACGCCCAGAGAAAAGTTCCTCTTCCTCTTGCTCGGTATGGACCAGACGGCCGCCGACGGACTCCCGTCCTGCTCGCCTAAAACCGCGGAGGACGGCCAGGACCTCTGCAGCAGGCCTGGGTCGCTCAGCGGCTGCAGCTGCCTCTCCCCCACGGCCCCGTAGAGAGCCAGGAGGTCCGCCAGGGAGGAAGAGGGGACGATGTGGGGAAGGGGAGAGCGGTTGTCGGTGAGCTCCGCTCCACTCAGCCAGGTGGGTTGGTTGTCCTCCACCGTAAAAGAGTCTAGAGAGAAAAAGTGGTATAGATATAGAATTATCCCATGGGCAAACAGGATGTGAATTTAATTTATTGTATATTATATGTCAAAGGCAGAGATAAATATGGTTATATGCTTTTTGGAGGAATGATGATGAGAAAAATGTCAAATATGAGGTTCCTGCAATCAGCCAACAGTCGTCACCCGATTAAAACCCGGTGGCAACTTCTGAGGTGTAAAGACACACCATCTGATGTGGTTTCAATTTTTACATTTCTACAATCAAGTACAGAACCCCTCTTCTTCACATCAGTCGTCTTTAGTCTCACCGATAAATCAATTTCTAACTATTCCTGGGCTACATCACAATGTGTTTCAACATGTGGTTTAAATGTAGATATAAGAGTGTCAAACCCACCTAAGTCCCCCTCTGTGGATCTTCTCCACCGGGAGCCTCCGCAGGTGAAGATGACCGCCCTGATGAACTCTCTGCCGCACAGTTTCACCCCGTAGTCCCTCGGCATCACCAGCCGGCTCATCAGATCAGCCTTCACACAGTTGCACATGGCGCCGACGCACAGCACGGCCACGGCGAGAGAAAATCTCCAGAGCATCTTCACTTCTTCTCCTGAACCTGGGACGGGACGAGCCGGCCGGTCTGCGAGGACGCACGGGTGGGGTCGGACGAGTTCCACCACGGATCTGATCTGTGTCTCAAATCCTGCCGGTTGCCTTGATGTGCTTTTTTTCCCCCTCTTTCTTCTTGGGAGATTTCTGTTACGCCTGCTCAAGTTGAAAAAAGATGCTTCTGTTTGTTTTGTGTTGCAGTGGGGACGTTGCTTCCTCTTCTTCTCCTTTGGTCAGTGGACGCAGCCTTTTATAGTCTTAGTCCCTAGTTCACTCATCAACCTGTGCTCTCAACCCTCAGCCCCCTCCACTGCCCTCCATCCCTCCCTCTCTTACTTTCTCTCTCTCTCTCACACACACACACACACACACACACACACACACACACACACACACACACACACACACACACACACACACACACACACACACACACACACACACACACACACACACACACACACACACACACACACACACACACACACACACACACACACACACGTCGGCTAGATTGATGAAAATGACGTACTTGATGTTATTTCTTCGTTGAAGTGATATTAAAGGAATATTTTCATTCGAAGTTGCTCACGCAGTCTCAGCTCTGAAACCGAAGACTGGCAGAGATGATTCACCCCAAAAGAATAGAATGAAAGGCGTGTGTGTGGCTTCTCGTGTAAATTTGGATCATAAATGGTTTAGTCTCGTATTTACAGCGTCCGTCTCTGTTGGTTTCTCGCATTTCACATTAAAAAAAGAAGCACCTTGACTCAAAATTGTCTTTCTGATTTTTTTTTTTTTTTTTTTTACAAATATTGTAACCATGATGCCAAACACGATTTACAATGTTTCTGAATACATAATGCATAAATATCAGCACCTCGATAAATTTACATAATTTGAATACTCCATGAAAATAACGACAAAAGTTACAGGAGCACCAGTGCAAACTAAAGCTTGGCTCCTTAGCAGCCAAATTCAACCTTGGCAAATGAACTTCAATGATAAAAAAGTATTGTGATGTAGTTTGAATTGATAAGAATGTGGACTAATGTCTGCCATTTGAACGATCTTCAAAATTAAAGCTCTATCTCTTTGAATACTTTGGTTGTCTGATCTGTTCCAGCTGCCGACACAATTTGATTGTTCCAGTTACTTGCCTGGAAACATTAACATTTACGTGCTAGTGTTCTGGGGTCTTAGAGTGGTCACATGACTTCATGCAGAGGAAAGACTGTGACATGAGTCTCAGTGTACCATGGAATCTGTACGAATCAAATGCAAACGTTTGAACAAACGTCAGGTTCATGGCAGCTCATCAATGTAAAACAAGGACTCAACCACTTTTAAAAAGGCATCTAGTATTGGATATTGTTTTGTCTTTTTTTTTTTTGAATAATGGAAAAGCAGCACGGGTGAATGCGTTGACCGGACGATTCAGATTTTCTCTCTAACAACCAACTCGTCACTTCTCCAAGAAGGAGCCGAGGTGGCTTTTAGCGCGGCGGGCCTTCTCTATGCTATCGAAGGTCGGCGTCCCGTGAGGCAAGTCCAGACGGTCCTGTTCAGACGCCAAGATACTCTGGGCCTCCCCTGAAGGTATGACGGAAGAAACAAATACAAGATGTTGTAATATGAAAAACTATACATATACAGTGTCAGCTAATGAGTGATAATAATTGTGTTTCTGCGTCTCAGAGAACAGATGTGGGTTTGTCGGTAAGTTTGATATATTTGTGTAAAAGCTGGTTTTATCTTTAGTTTATGCACATATGATGTTGTTAGTGCCAAAAAAAGACAACATGGTTCTGAATGAGCAAACAAACAACTGGTCAGTGAGGATAATTCAAAATAACAAAAGCACGTTGGTATATTTTGGGAATACGCAGATATTTAAATATTACATATATTAATGTCTGACCCATGTTTAAGTGAATCTGTGGCAGGCATACCTTTTGTAGTGACAGCTTTGTTGTAGTTTAACACATTTTTTGGTGATTATTGCTGATATCAGTTTAACGATCATATATTTTGAAGCAAAAAGGGGTTGAAATCCAGTGAATTTTTAGAAGGAACAAGTTTCTGTTTGTGTAAACCTGCAGTGCTGTTGTGCAGCGTTTTGTTTTAAGGTGATGTCTTTGAAACTTGAAAAAGTTTATTGCTCAGAACCAAAAGATTTTTGGTTTCAAACGAGAAAAAAAATGTGGGGATATTTTCTTGAGCTGATATTAATCTTTGTTCACGGGGGGGTGTTGATGAAGACAGTGTAGTCTTACCTCTCATACGATAAATAAGTGTCCCGTAGGCGCTGTCCATCTGGTAGGCAAATATGAAGCTGAGAGGAACGATGGGAGCCAACAGGGCCGGTTTCCTTTTTTTAACGGCGCTGCAAAAAAAGTACAGTGAACGAGTCAGACTCATGACAACCGACAGAGTCAAACTTACCAAAGGATAATTTTCTCATAGACTTCTACAGAAATAGACTTCTTCTTGCAACCAGTAAAGTCTCCCTCTGCTGGTCATTCCAGAGAATACTGGTTTAAGGCACTTCCGCATTGCCTTCACTTTCCAGACCCGGTGAGTGACTACGTCCATTTTTATACATAGTCTACAATGGAGGTTGACCTGTGTGAGCCATCAGAAAACTCACCCGGCGGCGAGACCCACTGCTGTCACTGCGAAGAAAGTGCCAAAGTATTTGAGAAACTCTCTGGACCAGGCGATCTGCATCGCCAACTGTCTCTCCCTCATCTGGTTCTGCATCAGGATCTGACGCTCCATCTACACACACACACACACACACACACACACACACACACACACACACACACACACACACACACACACACACACACACACACACACACACACACACACACACACACACACACACACACACACACACACACACACACACACACACACACACACACACACACACACACACGAGAAAGAAAATAGAGGACGTCTTTAAGACCACATGTGGACGCTTGCCTGGTGCCTCACAAATATACAACTTCACAACATGAAATATTTAAAGATCAGAGGAAGATGAATCGCTTAAACAAGCTAATTAACAAAATCAATTAGCAAACAAAATATGTTTAATTTCGATTTAGAATCGGTATATTCATCACAGTTTGTCCACCTGAGAGTAACTGACATGTTCATTTTAAACTCTTAAATATCCCACAAAGTATCGTGGTCACAATTCTTTAATAACCAAATTTAATGTTTTAATAAGTCATGTAGGAATTAAAGAATGGTGGCCAATAAAGCATTTTCATATCATGTAAATATAAATATAATATATACAAAGAAAAGGGTCGAAATAATGAGAGACGCTGCATTCACGCTGAAGCACTTCGGTCAGACGAGTCCTTTGTCTGCCGTTTCCTGTTTGACACACTCATACGTGCACGCTCGCACACGCTGCTTCCTGACATTCTCATTATTCTCAAAAAGTAAACGTGTCATCGATGAGCCTTTGTTTCCAATCAACAGAAATGTGTCACTAACTCACTGATGATGTAAAAATGCAAAAAAGATAATTTTAAAGGACCACAGTGCCATTCAATTGAGTCGATGACATTAATTACAACATGTTGGAGAAACAGCATTTGGATTTTGGAACCATCAGTTCTGTGTATTCGTGTTAATGGCGGATTATTAATTGATTGATTGAAGCTAATGTGAAAGAAATTAAATAGGGGGAGCCTTCAAACAGACTAATGGAAGCTTGCCTCTTTCTACTTTTGACGTCTGCATATAGCGAAGGAAACGGCGCTGTGAATGTTGAAGTTGTGCACAGAATGAATTTAAAAAACAATCTCACATGAAACAAAAGCACAACAAGTGAAAGCAAAGTGATTAATGACTGTAAATAATCGTACGGGGCAATACAATGCAATAATCAGACTCATGATCTGAACCATCTGAAGACGAGTTTCTGAGGAACAATCTGACCTCAACCAAACAAACAAACAAGCAACAACGTGTTTTATGAGTTTTACCAACTGCCAGCGCTAGATGTGTTGAACCAGTACGACCAGTCAACCCTCCATCAGCGTTTAGTTGACTGAAAAGTGTTGACTACTACAAGACTGAAGGTACAAGGGAAGCTGTGATAAAGGACGATGAGCTGTGAACCAACTACTGATGATTAAATGCAAAAGTCTTTGTTTAAGTATTTTACTTGTACAATATGTATTAAGAGCATGTGGAATTATTTGTATGGGATTTATTACAACTGGTTCTGTAAGTGAAATGTCTTTTTTGGGGGATCCTACGGTGTGATAGCTGCGATGCAGGAAGAATGAACTGCATGTGCACTTAAAAGTTGTTAGTAGGTTAAGGGGTAAATTATTTCAACTGTTAAAAATATATTTTTGAGTCAGTGTGAATTGCTTCTTTTTTTTTTTAACCCTCATAATTTATTCTAAAAGGTTTAAGGTGCCTTAAGTTGATGAAAAAAACCCTTTTTTTAATGTTTTCACATAAAGGACAATATTTTCATTTGAATGTCCAGAAGAGTTCAGAAATAAAATGGTCAATTTGTACATATAGTTTCTTTTGTGGGTTGATATAAATGTAACAATAGTATATCATGTAGTCGCATATTAATATCTATCGTATTAATGTCCACAGAATTATTATGAACCTTGTGATTTACACCCTTAGCATCAAAAAGGCTGAAAGAAATCTCATTAAGTACTTGAAATGATGGATCGTCATTCTCTAATTGGGCTAAAAGATGTTTTTTTTTACATGCAACCTTACCCAGAAAATCATCATACCGTCAGTGGGCGAACGTAATGGCACGAATCAAATACCTTTGGCGATTACAACATGACATCATTTGTTCTCCTGCGGTGACCGTCCGAACAACATTAAGTCGGTGTTTGGCTGATTTAAGTGTTTGGCTCCTCGTACAAGTCCGTTACAGACGAGGAGAACAGGCCTAAAATTAAGAGAACGGCTTTAAACTACAATCAGGCCGAGACGTCATAAGCAGGTAAAAACACAGTAATGGAGCACAATCAACCCTTTAGCACAATCATGCTGTTAGACTGATTATGGAGAGTCAAATAATTATCATTAAAGGAAAAACTCAAAAATAGCACAAAACATGGCAGCACATCTACAGCAGATATTTGCTGTATACCTAGATATATACAGTATAGAGAAATATCACAGCTCACTGAGTCTGGGGTGAAGCACTACGGCTCGTCTTTTGTAAAAACTAAGGGTACGTACCGTCGAATTGTCAAATTTGCTTAGGAAGGTTCCAAAATTCTACAATACATGACCCGGAAGTATTTGATAGGCAGCCACGATGAGAGCCGTTCGAACTCTTTAAACGAATAGGAAAGGTGCTTCAATGCTTCCTTTCCTATCTCCTTTAGCATTTGGGTACACTGGACTTTCCTATGCGAAAGGAAAGGAGAAATAGACGCCCCACAATTAATTTCGGCACACCGAGACCGAGACCGAGGAGGGACGCACGTCATCATGTATGTTATCGTTGCCTATGACGCATTTCCATCTTATGATAACCCTAACCCTAACCCTATGAGTGGACATGGAGCGAGAGCAAACACTCTCAATGTGACAACCTTTTCCTTTCAGTTTTGTTACCTATATTATTGAATGTGCTCTACTGGATGCCTTTATATTAAGCAACTTGAAATACTTTAGGTTGCTACCAGCCAGGAGGAAAAGTCCATTAAATTCACATGTAGGGCAAGCGCGAACACATATTTGCTCGTCTTAAATGGACCCAAGGATGGATAGACATTATGAATCCATTAAAAACAAAAGTCAGATTAATCGATACTGCAAATAAGCATTAGTTACAGCCCTACTTTATTCTAACTGTGTCTTTAATATAAAAATGCGACCTTAAAACTTAAAAAGGGTAATTTAGGGTGAAAACATTCGAGAAGTTTCATCATGAAAGTTACTCCCTTTTGAAATCCACTGCTGTGACCGTTCTCACTACAACCTCGACCCTGTCCAGGAAGGAGGAAGCTGCACACACTTTGGTCACAGGTTCACATTCGAGAAACTGACTGAGTGGAATACGCTTTCAAAGAACTGGAAATGACAGAAAAAAAACGGCTTCCGTAATCAACAGCATTTGTTCTCGACCTGTGGGGACCGCTGAGAGGAATTAGTGAAAAAAAACAGGGAACTCCGGGACGCCTCTGTGAAATGAAACAAAGATGAGATGAACAACCAAATACAAAGGGGCTGTTAATGAGTCAAGAATTGAATTATATTTTGATTAGACCCCTTCCCAATGACAGCAAGGGGAAATTACTTCTCCATTCTCAGAGCCAGGAGTGAGAAATGTGTGGTAATAGGTGACACAGAAAGATTTCAGCTCTCGTGAAGTCACTCGCTCTCTCGATGAATGAATTAAAAAATTCCAATTCCAATTCCAGTCACCAATATTATTTTATACCCGTGAGTCACCTTCATGTAAGTTTCTATGAAAGAGAGGGTAGAATAGAATAACATGCAATACATTGGAGGTGTAAAAAATGGAAACTGTCTCTGTGTTCAAGATGGACAATTTCAGCTCAACCATTTTCACAAGATGTTAAGATTAGAATGTAAAATTACCAATTCCCGCAGCGTTCACAAACTAGCATCACCAGAGAAAAAATAAAGTGGTGGCTGCATTTTTCCGTCTAAAAATCAACTGAACACAGATGACACAGGACTTTACATCCTGGCTGTGACAACGCATTGTTTTATTACATCTACATATGTTTGGTTTCTTTTGTTTGTTTGTTTGTTTTTGAAAATTGCTAAACAAACAAAGCTTTTAATTATTTAGTGAACTGGTGTGTGTATTCGTCGTAGAAAGCAATCCCAATGAAATGTAATTGAACTTTGTGGGAAGGTCTATGCTCACCTGCTTTACACCCACACCCACTCAAGTTCAGCGAATGTGATCGAAAAGCGCAACCCTGTAATCATCAATCAAGACCCATTTTAAATCAAAAGTGAACAAAAAAACCTCATCGACGTCATTTCAGAGCTTCCATTTATATGACATGCATCACAGAAGAGGACACGCTAGACACGTCCAGTCAATTTTCAAGTAATGTTTGAGAGGGACCTGTAATTCAAACACAATGACTTTGACTTTGACTTATGGATCCACAAGGCAAGAGTGTGACAATTAGATATGACTGATGTGACTTGAAAACACTGGCAAGCAATCATCTTTGACATCTTAATGTAAGGGGGAGGCAACAGTGATGCTATATAGTTATTCTGAAATTGCTGGGGTCCATCTTACTCATTACATCTGCTGATGTCAAAATACAATTTAAATGTTGAATGAAAAAAAAACCCCCAGCTACAGGCAGGAGCATAACATCTGACCCTTAATGACACTTGTTGGTTTTTGTTTTTTCTAACCTTAGTAATCTGTTTACGTTTTGTTCAGCCAAGGTCTGAAAGGTTACATGTATTTCTCAAAATGAAATGATAAGTAATGGCTATATTTTAGGTAGACCAACAACTGTAAGATGAGAAATGAGTGTAATAATGAGCGTGATATAAATATAAAACTATCTGTGCCAAGTTAAGCCAATGAAACAATGTGGACGAACTACAGCAATGTTCAAACAAACCCATGTGCACAGGTGAGTCATTGTCACGAGCCAAACGAGAGCACTCTGAAACTCAATTGCCAAACATTTGCCATTACTGCGGAATATTAGTCATCATCTACCACATTTACAGATGCTGGAGCTTCAGACAGTTAAGGGGCCGGCTACACAACAAACCTCCTGGGTGTACGACGGGTAATGTCATTGGTGTTATGACACTCGCGCCCCACCTGCTGCTCGGCAGCTCGCAGGCAAGAATAAATCACAACAAATTGGCCCCAAAAGGAGAATAATGATACAAATTCAAAAAAAACCCACACAATTGTTTATTTAAAAATGATAATGAGAGCAGTAAAACCTGCGGTCTTCACATGGAAATGCTAAAATTCACACTGTTCACGTTTTGACAACGAGTGATTCAGTCAGGAAAGATAGAAAGAAAGACACACAGACAGACAGACAGAGAGAAGGAAAACAGAGAGATAGACAGACAGAGAGACGGAAAGACAGACAGACAGACAGACAGAGAGAAGGAAAGACAGACAGACAGAGAGAGAGAAGGAAAGACACACAGACAGACAGACAGAGAGACGGAAAACAGAGAGATAGACAGACAGAGAGACGGAAAGACAGACAGACAGACCGACAGAGAGAAGGAAAGACAGACAGACAGAGAGAGAGAAGGAAAGACAGACAGACAGAGAGACAGACAGAGAGACGGAAAGACAGACAGACAGACAGAGAGAGAGAAGGAAAGACAGACAGACAGAGAGAGAGAAGGAAACACACACAGACAGACAGACAGAGAGACGGAAAGACAGACAGACAGACAGAGAGAGAGAAGGAAAGACAGACAGACAGAGAGAGAGAAGGAAAGACACACAGACAGACAGACAGAGAGACGGAAAGACAGACAGACAGACAGAGAGAGAGAAGGAAAGACAGACAGACAGAGAGACAGACAGAGAGACGGAAAGACAGACAGACAGACAGAGAGAGAGAAGGAAAGACAGACAGACAGAGAGACAGACAGAGAGAAGGAAAGACAGACAGACAGAGAGACAGACAGAAACGGAAAGACAGACAGAGAGAAGGAAAGAAAGAAAGACAGACAGACAGACAGACAGACAGAGAGAGAGAAGGAAAGAAAGAAAGACAGAAACAGAGAGACAGAGACAGAGAGAAGGAAAGACAGACAGACAGACAGACAGAGAGAAGGAAAGAAAGTCACACAGACAGACAGAGAGAGAGAAGGAAAGAAAGAAAGACAGAGACAGACAGAGAGACAGACATAAAGATACAGACAGTGCAAGAAAGAAAAGGCAAATCAATCTGTTTTGCCTGTTTTCCTGCATTGGCTGTGTTAATTGGATTAAACAGATATCATTTTAGGAACGTGCATCATGTAAGTATAAACTGAAACAGCAATAATAAAGATGATGATGATAATAATAATAATAATAATAACAATAACTTATTTATATAGCGACGTTCAAGGTACCCAAAGGCCACTGAGTCAGGAAACGACGGAAGGTTATGAATCAAATCAAATCAGAAGAAAAGCAGCAGTGATGCTCCAGTGAGTGAACACAGAGGAACGTGGCTTCACCTGCAGCCGGGCGTTGTGCAGCATGAACTCCTGCTGCTTCTTGAAGTTTGCATCCATGGACTTGGACAGGAGGAACCCCATGGTGGTGCTGGTGGTGACCTCCTCCTCACAGCTGACCTGCACACACAATCACTCAAAATGATGCTGCGGTCACAACAAGACGCAGCAAACTTACACTCACATACAAATGTACTGAGGTACGACTGGTTCACCAGCACGTGTCATTGTGCACGTGTCAGACAGTACAGTACAGTGTACAGTACCGGTACATTACAGGTACTGTACACTGTACTGTACAGTAGCACTGTTAGTGTAATAACAACATGCTAACACATGCTAACCCTGTCTAACACGTACATTTAGCTATGAAGCGCGAGCTGCTAGCTACACGTAGCAACGACTTGACACAGAGCTGAGAGCTTTTTAAGCTAACAATTAGCGCAGGTGTTTCAAAATAAAACAAGCTTCTCCTGCGTCACCGCGTCACTTGATGTGTAAGCTTCGGTTTTAAAACGTAAAAAAAAACTTTACATACCGAATATACTAAGCTAACTACAGTGACGGTGCTCGTCACGGAGACGGGAATAACGAGGTTGAAGCGGGCACGTCAACATCAATTATCAATACAAAAGAAAGTCCACCACCTCCTTGAAAACAGTCAACTGTCACACTTCCTATCTGCCCTTCGTCCAATGTCATGTGCTACCAACAGGAAGAAGCAAACACTGTACTTCCGTTCACACTTTCAAAATAAAACGCTGGAAAATACCATGGCAAACCCAGAAACGAAGGATTATGTACATATGTCAGATACTCATATTGTGGTGGGATTATAATAATATAATATAATGTAATATAATATAATATAATATAATATAATATAATATAATATAATATAATATAATATAATATAATATAATATAATATAATATAATTTAATATAATATAATATAATATAATATAATATAATATAATATAATATAATATAATATAATATAATATAATTAATGTAACATTATGTAATATTATATAGCCTGCCACCAAAGCTAGTCATTGTAAACTCGTTGTTAATAAGAGGAGTGCCACGGTCATTTCATCGCGGAAAAAATCATATGTAATAAAATTAGATTTAGAATAGTATTTTATTGTCATTGCACGGGGTACACACTGTTGGTACATTTATACAAATCGGACAACAGTTAAAAAGAAAGGACACAAAAACATATACATGTGAATATGTATCAAAATGTGCAGGTGTAACTTATGGTAATATTGACATCACTTAAGGGGTCACACAATTCCTGAACAGGCCTCTGCTCCTCTGAGTCAGTGAAAAAACTGGTGTTGAGAAATCCTCAGATGACACTTGTGATGTCACGGATTGGTTGCATTGGGAAATGTCTCTCTCTGTTGGACATTGTGGGAATCATAGAGATCAAAATGAAATAGAGCATTTGTGTTCTCTTCCCTTTTTTGTAGTTTTACCTGTTAATCATGAATGAAATTAGAAGGAACAACTTGAAATTAAGTTTCGGTATGATCCTGAATTCATTCTCCAGATGACGATCAACCCCCACCTTTGAACATTTTTATCCCCACACACAGTAAGTGGATTTAAGTTTTTTTGTAATTGAAATACTTTGAAATTCTCCAATTTGAGTAAAATGGTGCTTTGTGTCAAATTATGAGAGAAAGTCTTTAAATCAGACCTTAAAAAAGACGTCACTCCCGAGTACCTATGTATGCAATGATTTAAAATTGTATTTCAATATTAGTGTTACACTTTTTCGACTTTAACTTTGGATCACAATCTAAATTACGTCTAATTTTGAGAAGTTATCTTAACTACATTCAGTCACTTTATGTAACTTAAGTCAGTTTAAGCTGGATAATGTTTTTCTAAATATGAAATACTACTTTGCAAATTAACTTCAGATATACAGTAATCACAACTTTAAAGGAGTAAAAGTGTAGCAGAGAAGAAAGATTATAAGTAGTATACAGATAAAAGAGCAGAGACCTTCACAGGTGAGACAATAATGTGGGAGAGTTGGCATTTCAGTCTGCATTTTTAATTTATTTCTGAAGTGAAAATGCATCAGATGTGATATCCTCACACTGCAGTGAACCACATCAAGCCAAGCTCTCTTTTTTGTCATCAATTCATCACCACAGCGTTGGCAAACTTTCACCTTCCTGGACAAATGGGTTTTATTGGTAGCATACATAAGCCTGCTGAAAGTTTATCAGATGATAAGATGTTTGTCCAAGTCTAACAGTATACATGTCATCCGCATCACAACCAGCAAAAATTGACAGAAAACACGTATTATCTTTCATCTGCTTTACCTGTGAGTGGTAAAGTCCAAGAGTTTCAGATTTCCCATGGGGTTTCTAAAAGAGAAACTAACCATTTCATACCAAGTTTGTGCAACAAAAATAATCTCCCTCGGCCAACCACAACAGCTGCACGGTGGTGTAGTTGTCAGCACTATCGCCTCACAGCAAGAAGTTCTCTCCGGGTTCTCCGGCTTCCTCCCACAGTCCAAAGACATGCAGAATGGGGTTAGGTAAATTGAAGACTCTAAATTGACCGTAGGTGTGAATGTGAGAATGAATGGTTGTCCGTCTCTGTATGTGGCCCTGCGATGGATGGCCAACCACAACAACAAACAACATCAGACGTGCTGATGTCATGTTACTGAGTTACAAAAAAAGTCATGTGTCAACTAAATGTGAGCGCCAGTAAGTGAAGGGACGGACTTCCCTGAAAGCTTTTACAGAGTCATGCAGTTTAATGAGACCATGTAATCTCTGCCAGATCTTCGGTTTTTGCCTTTTGAATGTAGGTATTCCACCTGATTGGTGGTAACCTGATGATGGAATGAGATTATTTGTAAAACTTTTTGTCAAAATTGTTTCCAGTCAAATTTCCAGCTTTCCCAAATCCACGTGTTGACTTGTGTGTTTGGGGACACATCTAGAGAGCAACACGGACAGAATAAGTTCAGTTTTCAGGAAGGAACCTGAGAGACATGACTGATTTTAAGTCAAGCCGAGTCTTATTTAAATCACCAGAAATCATACAGAACTATAGAGCATATATGTTCATTTTTGACTTTTGAAGTCTCAAATTAAGATCCACTTACTGTTTTTTTCTGTCCTGTAAACTGCATGGTTGACAATTACCGACCGTCATCTGTTGATGAAAGCAATGAGGTGCATTTGAAAGATTCTGTGAAAACAAGAAATTGACTTAAGCTGGAAAGTTTTATGTGGTAATTGTACTTAACTTGAGTATATCCCTTTTCTGCGACTTACCATGCAAAATATTTGATGGATCTGTACACATTAAACTCCTAAACACTGAAAAATAGCTCAAACTTCACCAACTACAGCAGTGAACAGTGCAGATTTATTCATATTTATTAATAAATCTCTAATATGGGCCATTCTGCCGCATAAAAACTACCTTTACTTTTCATTCCTGATAATAAAACATGTTTTAGAGTAAGATTTTGAATCCAAATTTGTTACTTGTAACAGAATACTTTTACATTATTGTAATAATACTTTGTTTGCTTATTGGATGTGAACACTTAGTTGTTGTAATATATCAAATATACAGTTTGATTAGGTTTTACAGAAGCAGCTACAGAAAATTCCATAAGAAATGTGACTGAATTGTGGCCATACCGGTTGTATTAGAACCCCTGAAGTGAGACTGTGAATACTGTAAATGCAGTCATACATGATTTGCTGGAACTAAACGTAAAACTCAACTGTACGCGTGAGGTCATACTTGAGTAAGAAAGTGATAATAGAGACAGAGGAGAGCAGAAACGGTGGGGGGGGGGGGGGGGGGATATCACAGTTTCATTATCAGACTGACTATCTGCTTTATATACTGTCTGTATTTGTGTGTGTGTGTGTGTGTATATATAATATATATATATATAAACTCTGAGTAAATATGACTTTTAATTTAACTAGAACTAACTAGTTTTACTAAAGCTGCTAAAACAGAAATAACAAGTACTGTATATATATTCCAAATCAAAAATGGCAGGTGAGATGAAATTGTTCATATATATTGTGTTGGTGTAGCACTGGTTATGGTGCAACAGATAAATAGAAATCTGCCTATACCAATAAAATTTTACGATTCAGGGCTGGATGCCCTTGAGTTGAGCCTTTGCAGTTCAAATTATAAAAGTTATTTTCTGGGTATGTCCAGCAACGGTATTAGATATCAACCACTGTCCACTGGCTCTTTCCTGACAGGAAGGAAAGAGCTCTCTGCTTCCTTCAGGGGCGTTTAGCCACCGTGTGAATGCTCAGAGTTTGTGGGTGTGTCTCACACTCACTATAAAACTCCAGCGCAGTGGCATTCATTATCAGTTGAAGGAAGAAGGAAACAATTTATGAAAATATAACCAGCTGATACAGCAGGTAAGAAAACAATATGAGCTGATAAAAGACTGCCTGTGTTTACACAACTTTAAAACTAAATTTCTTATTCTCATTCTTATTTTGTTGTTGTCATTTTTCACTACTTTACACTCAGCCTTGGTATTATACGTTTATTAGTGATCATTTATTTAGCCTACTTATGATTTGCAATGTGTTTGTTAACAAATATTGTATCCAGCTCAAAACTAGTCCAGTTTCCTCACCTAGCTTTGGGTTGTAAATGTGATCTCAACTGTGTAATTGGAATAATTTCCAGTGCATCAAATAATTAACTTAATAAGTGACCTGTTTAAAATTTAATTCAACGATGTCTACAGTGAGACAAACAGGTCACTGAGCTGAATCAACAGTGACAGCTCACTCACATTCAAAGGCAAACCTCTTTCACAGGAAAACTGCACAGAAAAATAACTCATCATGTGTTTATCACATGATGACTTTCGCACGTCGAGTTGTGTGGGATTTCATGAAAATAAAAGTACTTGACTTGAAGGTAGAGACCTGGTCCCAACAGGACAATTAAAGAAATACAGTTTATGTAAAGCACATTGGATGGAAGGACTCTTAAAATAATGCATGTGTCAGAATGAATCATTGCCACGTGTGTGTGTGTGCGTGTGTGTGTTTGTGTGTGTGTGCGTGCGTGTTGTGTGTGCTGAGGTAAGTCATGCTAAGAGTAGGATAAAAAAACGCATGGCTCAGTGTCATGTGACGTTTGGTTTTCTTCCCCGGGGTTAAGTCAACTAGATCAAAGTTGTTGGGGCAGTGGAATCCACATCCAGCCTTCTTCAGTAAAATGACTCATGAGGTGAAACATGGTCATGAGGCTCAACATCTGTAAAACTCCCTTTTGTTTTTTCTTCCCTCAGGTCTCAATGGACTGGACCATTTTTGTAATTTTGCCTGTGGTGTTTCAGCCATCTCTCTCAGGTGTGTACAGCAATGGAGACATTGATGAGTAATTAAGAGCACAAGCAGGACAAAATCTTATCAAAAACAATATCTATCAGTAAAACGTTGAATAACTGTGGACCAGCTTTTAGTTTCACGTTAACCCTGACATTTGTTTTCTTATTCCCACAGTCCTGTTCACTGTTGAGGCAGAGCGAAACATGTACGAGTCACAGTTCGGAGGAGACGTGGTGATGGGCTGCAGGTTTCAGCCCAAGTCGTCGGATCCTAGCGCTGACCTGAAGGTGACCTGGCACTGGATCAAACCCGAGTCTGATCGGGAAGTGTACCAGATGAACAACGGAGCGGAGCGCTCGGCGTCGCCGGAGTATCAGGGCCGAGTGAGACTCCTCACCGAGGAGCTGAGGGAAGGCTGGGCCAAGTTAAAGGTGATTACGTGCATAAAGTTATTTCCAGTAAAAATCTTTTCTCAGCCAACTCATCCCTTCATCCTTTTGGGAATTACTGGTGGTCAAATTTCCCATTCATCACAGGGTGGCCTAGAAACGTCACTGTAACCCTTGCCCTAAAAGGATCACATTCCCCCCCTTATTAATATCTGTGCTCACAGTTTTGTCAGACAGGAAAGTACCACCATTTTTCATTTAATAAGATTTGCTGCGTCACACACTTTGCCAAATCATTTACCAAAATGAATGTTATTACTGAAGTTGATTAGAGTCTAATTGATGAATTGTTTGGAACATTGTTGAGTATAATGCAACAGAATTTGAACCTAGTTTGTGAGAACATAACATGTCAATTGGCCTTTTGGACATTTACAAACTCTTCTTCTTCTTCTTTGGTCACTCTACAGCTCTCCAGGCTACGAATCAATGACTCTGGTACTTACCAGTGTTTGGTGGAGACGGCAGAAGGAGCCGACTACAAAACAATAGCTCTGTCTGTAGTAGGTGAGCATCGTGTGTGTGACTGTCTCTGGGTTTTAGGTGAACACTTTGGTTCTAGGAATAATCTTGTGCAGCGGTTGCAACATACGGTCCATTTCTGGGCAGTTTCCCTCACATTCTGGAAATGAAACTAATGCCAGTTGTAGTCAGATTTATTAAGACATTGAAAATCTTCCCCTAAGAAATATCAATATGTCTTCATCCTCATTTTAAAATCAATAGTGGTGCTAATATGAACAGCCTGGCCTTTATGTAGTGTTTTAGCATTTAGTGTTGATCATCAATATTTATTTTACCACATATAACTCTATCGAGCTTTCTTCAGCTCAGTATAATTTAATTTGTGTGGTCTTTTATACTTATATTTATTGATGTTTTACTAGTTTTTTTACTGTTGTCTTTTCAATGAATGACTGTTTTGGTATGTATTAGTCTCTAAATCGTTAGTTCAGTTAAGTTAATTGAGTCTTTGGCTCACTTTTGATATCCTATGTTTTGTCAATCACCTGTAAAGCACTTTGAGTTGCGTTTGACTGGTTTGAAAGGTGCTATGTAACAAAAGTTTGATTGACTGATTGATTGATTCTTCCCATCTGATTCTCCTCCAGCACCTTATACAGCCGTGACTAAACGCCTTGAGAGGACGGCAGAGGGGGATGGAGTGCTGCTGACCTGTCAATCAGAGGGATACCCGAAGTCGTCTGTGGTGTGGCAGGATGAAAACCTGCAGAGACTCAGGGCCAACACCACGTCCGAGCCGACACCAGACCAGCGTTACAAAGTCACCAGCCAGATGCGCGTCAGCTCATCAGACAGAGACCGCTACACGTGTAACTTCACAAACGACGGCCGCTCTGCAACTTTTCGTCTGCCAGGTATGTTTTTCCTTAAAGGCTTCCCACCAAGACAGTACTCGAAATATTCAACTGGAGAGAGCGTGCGAGCAGACAGATGGTTCGAAATGTTGACCATGACCAGAGGTCAAGTCCAACCAGGGAACTTTCTTCCATGTCTCAACCCTTCTCTCTGTCCCCAGAGGCCCTTTGCTATGAATAACTGAACACTGAAGCCGAATTGTCCCAATTTGAACTTGTGCACGGTCACACACAAAAAAAGCAACTGGCAGAAAAAGTTATATGAAGCCTTTTGTGTGCGCATGAGAAATATGCTTCCTTATCACTATCTGCCGCTGTTTCCAAGGCCTGCTTGTTTTCTCTCAGAAAGAGACGTCTGCTGTCAGCCCTTAAAAAAAAAAGAAATCCATTTCTAATAAAGAAAAACAAGAGTTCTGTATAAGCAGAGTGACGAGCTTTCACCCTGTGTAGGATTCTGAAGCGAAAAGTTTTATCATGTGTGGGAATGTGTGCCTGCTTTTATAAATATGTAGGCTGTTCTTGTTTCCGCTGTCCTGTCGGTGCCAATGACTGTTAGGTGTGATAGTTTGGACTCTTTAAGCTGCTACCCACGATCACTGCACCTGAAATCAGATAAGAGCTGGAAAATGGATTTTAAACACGTCTACAAAAAGAACAAAGTAAAACTAACTGACTGGAATCAAAAATGCTATTAGCCAAGCATGCATGACTTCAATAGATACGAAATTTGCTAGACCAGTAAGGGGAAGTTTGTGACAATTGCCTTTGGTATATTTGGTTATTTCCAAAGTGGCCAAATATATTTAAAGCGTGCATCACAAAATGTCAACACTTGTCCTGGCTCTGTCATTGCTGATTTATAGACACATTTTAACACTAATCCTTCTTCACTCTTTTCACAGAGGAAATACCTGTTCCACAGAAAAAAAACAATGCTCTCATTGTGATATTGAGCATAGGCGTCGTAGTGGCTGTCGTCAGCGTTGCCGTGCTGATGTATCTACGGCGAAAAAAAGGTCAGTTCTTCATCTGAACAGCACCTCACGTTTAGTTCACTGAAAAAAAACAGCAGTACACAAGATGCAGGTGTAGAATGGAGGAACAAAATATTAAAAATCTGATTCTGCAATGTCGGGTAAAATCTCCAACAAATGAATGTTGGGGTTTGGGCACTGGCATATGAGACAATGCATCATAAGTGACACATTGACAAATGGCAGCAATACATGCTATAAATACTGTAGCCACGATGCAAATATCACAACAACACACAACAACAGATACATGTGATAACAATAGAGACAGAAGGAGGATGGGTGACGTCACGCTGAGAGAAGATTTACAGGGAACAAGGATTCACCTGGATTCATAAGTCAGCATCGAATATGTAACCGTCCAGATGAGTCATTTCAGCAGTAAAGACAGCGCGAGCTGCCGTACAGACCGAGACACATGTTGATGTTGATCTCAGTCAATTTACCACGGAAAAGAGGAAGTGTTTGTGAAATGTTTTGGTATTTACTGTATGCGTATCATGTGCACCGTTCGGCTCTTGAGGGAATTTTATCAGCATGTGACCTGTTGTGCCTTCATGAGAGCATGACTCTGTTCTTTTTGGAACCGACATGTGTCAAAACCCAAAAAGGACCGAAACACCCGGTTAACGTTGGTCTGTGTGTCAGGGGAACTTGTAAATGCATGGATGGTTTTTATGGTATAGCGTATTGGTATTACGTTTGCCCCCCCCCCCCCCCAAACAAACGCCTCCATCATTTCAAAATAGAATGTATATGAATATGAATGTGTGAACATGATAAGAAGTCTATCCTCAGTTATGGGTCAGGACACTGCAGATAAATGACAATCTGGAATGTATGACAATATGTACTGTATGAAGACAAGTGCAGATATACACCAAGGCAGGTAGATGATGCAGTGAAGCAGGGTCCAGCCGGCAGACAGAAGCTGCTGACGACTCAGGGAAACTCGGGGGAACAGAGCAGAAGCAGAAACACAAACACACACAGAGGACAGACGTCATGAGACACAGGTGGAACATGTCAGGGCGACTCGGGTTACCGAAAATGTGGGAAACCCGCGGGGGCAGGAAGTATAGAGAAATAGAACAGGAAATAATAACAATAAGTCATTCAGGGGACTGGTCATCACACGTGGAAGATACGGTGAATCACCGTTCTGTCAAACATTTGTAGAGCGATGAGTTAACGTAAACCACTGTAAAACACCATGCTGTAAAACAAAGGCTGTCTCCCATTCGGGTATACATGTATTACGCTGTTTTAATGATTTACTGTACATAACTAAAACTGCTAAAATGAACAATACACACATAATGACTTCCACCCTTGTGTTATCCTTGCTAAAATGGGCTCACACACATTACTATGTACCAACATACTGTATTAATAGTGATGTGTTCTTTTGGGGGGGTAGGATCCAGGTCTCCCAGTGCCAAGAACCTTCTGGGCGATGGCAGGCCGTTTTCTGCTGCTACCTGTAAGTCTAAACAGAGCAAGTGCTCTATTTCATTTTTTTTACGGTCGAGTGTCATTGATTCTTACTGAGCCCCTAAGAACATCAGCACAGCATTACGTCACGATGCCTTTTGTGTTGCCACAAAATATGTTTTGCATTCCTCACGGTTCATAGCAGCGGTTTGTGAGGTTACAACAAGCTGTCGGTGTAGGGAAATATTCTGGAAATTCTACAGAAAGGGGAAAGGATGTGACAGTTGACACATTGGTTGCTCATGGCTCCTGACGCTGATAGGCTGATCTCGGACTACAGCCTCAGGCCTCAGGCGAGAAGCGGCGACTACAACGACAGAAGACGAGCTGCAACAAATAGTTTTCTGTTGCGTTTCGAAGGTTGAGATCATACGTACTGCCATGACGATTCATTACACTAAAAATGTCATGTATTTGTTATGTATACTAAGTCTTGATGTGTCGACTCTTTCACACAGAGATGACTTCCTGTTGCGCCGTTGATATTATGCTCATTCGTATGTATTTTTTATTTTTCATACGCGATCAGCGATGCAAAAAATCGTGTGGGGAAAAAATATACATGCTAGATGTGGTTTAACCAAATTGTAGCAAGCAAACAAACGGTACGTTACAAAGGCTAAAACTCATTATGATCTTATTAGTTGCTAATAAATAACATTTACCATAAATAACATTTACCATATTGATAGAGTAGAAAAGCTAATTTTATTACTGATCATCTCTGTTAGTTTTCTGACGATGCTTCTCTCTTTTCTATCAGGTGTACAAATAGATAAAGACAACGAGGAAGAGAGAACTATTCCTAATGAAGGTGAGTGACTCTATGAGGTATTGTTCAAATGATTTATGTCTTCTATTAAACTATACCTGCCAAAAAACAGGACGAGTCCAGACAGCGTGAAGGTGCTGAGCTAGATTCAGCCGACTCCCTTCACATCTCTGCTGCAATTACCTGCTTCGTCTTCATCTCAAAATAGAGACATGATCAAGTCTGTTCTGTTGTCTGCAGACGCCATGGAGGAAAATCTGAGGGTGTTTCTGAAAAAGCATTATTCTCAGTTCTTCGGTGAAGACGTGGGGCGCTCGTGGGGAGCTTTCGGTCTGGAGGAGCTGCCTCACAAGCTGCAAAACAAGTTAGTCACAAATACGAATTTCTGAACCGATCGTGCAGACGCCAGACTTTCCCGCTTCTATCATTCATTTCCAGGAACAAAATTGGAGTTCTACTTCGATATGTGAGAATTGTGGTGTGACAAAACGAGCCCTCTTCTACTCCAACTACCGATGTGTGTGGTCCCAATGTAACTGACAAAAAGAATATTAATTCACGTGCCTTTTTAGCCTCCATCAACATATTTGTATAAACATAAACCATAATGACATTTGTGATGATGCATGTTCAGGGTCTGAAGTAAGAAGAAGTTTACAAGTTATAGGGTCAAGCTCTCACAAACTCGGATAACCCTAGTAAGGATGAAAAGTGTCCCGGAATTTGCTGACTTATCGTTTTTGCAAGTCGAATTGTGCCATAAGCAAAGAAGCATTATAGAAATAAAGCAATTGTTTCTATTGCACGGGTCTGTACTTTACAGACTTTTGTGTGTTTCTTTTTCAGTGAGGGTCAGGCTGTGAAACTTGAAGCTCTACTCCCAGAAGCTGGAGAGACACTTTTCCTTGAGGGACCCCCAGGAAGCGGGAAGACGACCGTGGCCCACATCCTCATCTCTTCTTGGACCGAAGGGTCGACCAGCCCCCTTGGCCTCAGCTCCCTTCGACTCCTCTTACATGTCGACTGCAGCGCTGTGGAGCGAGACTTGTTTCAGGAAGTAGCGACTCAACTCTCTCTCACGGAGAAGACATCCATGGAGGATGAGCTGAGGACGGCGTTCACCAGGTCCAGCGAGGCCCTGCTGTTGCTGGATGGGTACAGAGAAGGGAACCACGTTTTCGATGTGTCCTTACAGAGGTTCCTGAGGGACAGAGGGGGGTGCAGGGTGCTGGTCACGGCCTGCCCCGGACACTGCCCCACACTCAGGGAGGCTTTTGGAACAGGAGGGGTGTTGAAGCTCCAAGCACAAACTGTGTAGTTCTGAGGCAACAATGGTCTGGGACCAACAGACATATTGAACACTTGTTACTTTTTAAAAAAGAGACTGTCTGATGTTTTGTTGTTGTTGTCGTTGTTGTCTGGTCAGATTTTTTATGAGCCCAAATATGCTGCAAAATGTACAGAATTCAAGCAGAATACACCTTATTTCTTTCCATGGACGTCCAGAATGTCAGTTCAATTGAAACTATTACATGTTAACTGTTTTTTCTCTCTCAAGTAAATGAATAAATAAAAATCAGTTCCTTTATTCCAGTCTGCACTTTTCATGAAACTGCACTTTAATCTCCGTTTCCATTAACTGTGATGGTGCAAACACTTCTCGGCTGCAGTTTATTTCAGTTTCTGTTCTGTTCTGTGTCAGAGCAGGGGAAAAAGAAAGATCCTGATCAGGGTGAACTTACTAGACTAACAGCAGAGCAGCAACTGTTTTTTTTTATGTGCCGTTACTGTAAAAGGGAAGTGACTCAGTGTTCCTGGCAACAGAACTTTGCTGATTCCAGTAAAATATTATTTGTCATTTTATTTCTGCACATCCTTTATTCACGTACCCGTCCTTTATTGTTGTGTATTTTTATATGTTACTGAATTTACAGATCGATTTTACAGTCGGCATCCTCTCCTGTTGTATTATTCATATTTTACTCTCTCCTGTCTTTTCTATTACACAGTAACAACCATGCCGGGTTTTGCTATTTTTTTATTTGCCGACCCGGAGTGAGCCCAGATGCCCTGCAGTCAACAGTGAACTGCATGGTGTTATTTCCTTTTGCTCACTTTTCTTTCAAATGGTTATAAAAGCAATGTTTTGTTCACTATTTTAGTTTTATGCTTTTAATATCAGTTATATCTTCTTATTTCATATATTTTCCTCTCATGTATAGTCACGTCATGTATAAGTCGTGAATCTTTGCCATTAATCTTGAAGCACAGTAGGTCTATGCTTGTCATATGAAATGTGATATATAAAAATTTGACTAATATATATTTTTAAGGTATAAATGATGATGTATGTCATACTGTAAATATGTTTTATGACAGGACAAGGTCAAAGGATTACGAGTAAGGGAAGGATTTTGATTGAAGAGTTATCGTCCAACTGTTTCTCTTATCTCTTGAAGAGCATTTTATCATCTTTCAGCTTATTATCTTACAGCAGAAAGACAAAGTTAGAGATTCGCTGGTGACTGTTGTTGCTCTGTATCTGTATGTTCACCATAAAAACTTTATTAACTCTCCAACCAGGTTGCTATTGTAAGACAGTGATAGGTCTCAGCTTTTTATGTACTCCTCTGTCTGATACAATATTTATCAAATTTTCATTATTTGATACATTTAGAAGTACATAAAAACAAGACCAATCAAACAAGAAGGTTAGCAAGACTTTCTGACACGAGAGCATTTCAAAATTTTTAATAATTGCTTCAAACAACACTGAAGCGATGATGAGGATTCTGCAGTAAAGTTGTTATTACATCCATCCAAGTCAATAAGTGTAACCAAGTTGAAGGCATATGCCATTAAAATGATCAGAGCTTTATTATAAATAAATACGGTACAATAAAATATTGATGAACTGTATATTGTGAATATTGTTATTAATAAATGTTATGTGAGAACATATTTTTCTGTCAACACACTGTTTTGTTAATGTTAAAAAATAACAATCATTACTTGATACAGAACCACTCAATAATATTTTGAATTATCAAGTTTTATTGTTTTGTTTCCGAACATAAATTAATTCTCCATCAGCTTTTACTTCAAAATAAACGTATGAATGACTTCATTCTACTAATACTTGAGCACTAATGCTGCAGAAGCTGAATTTGCATTGTTTTGTTTTCTTTGACATTTCACGCTTAGCTCAGCATGTTGATAAACACGCGTTTTAATCTGTCGTGAATGCACCATTCCGAGTTCCTGGACAGATTATTACAGTTTTGCTGTTTGGTAGACACAGTCAGGATTATGTGATGAGGAACAGGAAAACTGTCTCTTAAAAAAAGTTTTAAATGTAGTATATAATGTTCTGTTTTTTTTAATAACTGAGATAAACATTATGTCTCAAGTATCAACGCATTGTCACCAAAACCCCCCAGTTTCTCAGTATTACACTGACACATAATAAATCATTCAGGGCTTTATTCATTTAGGTAACCATTTGCGTTCACAACTGCTACTGTACAAACTAGAGAACTCCAGATTACTGTAAAAATCTGACTCAAGGGAAATACCAAATGTATTGCCAAACTTTGGAAAAGAAAATATTGACGGACAGAGAAGAGAAGTGGTTTATGATGCAGGAGCAGTTTGACAAGTAGTCCGTCAACCGAAGGATGTGTAAATACTCCCCCCCATGTAATTTCATTTCTTTAAGATGTTTTTCTTCCAAAATTCATTACTAGAAGCACTTACAGAGGAAATGGTTTTGTTTCTTTCACTGTCTACATCACAGTTTCACTAGATGGTGCCATCCTCCTTTTCATGCAGGCTCAGCATGTCGTTGGAGTCGGAGCTGCACACGGTTTTTCAGGGTTTTCTAGGGAAATATCCTTTAGGCAAAGAACAAACGAAAAAAGAAGTCTTGCTGACAGTTTCAATTTGATTAAAGGTAATCTTCTTTTGTGGCAACTCTCTCTCTCTTTTATATATCTGATATTCTCCACAGTCTGTGGTATCTTATTCTACCAAAGAGGTGTATTTTATTGCTCCTAATTCCATCTTATCTCCAAAACTTTCGGATCCATTTGCATAACAGTGATTTCTTCCTCCCAATAAAGTCTCAACAGGAGCATTCGAGAATAGCATTCTGACAACAACTGCTTCATCCAGCTGTCTGAAATATTCTCATCAGCCGTTCAATCTGAGAAAAATGCTTCCACCTTGAAACTCCAGCTCCAACAACACAGCTGATAAGCACAACATCAAACACAATCAAACAGGAAGAATCTCCTACATGCATACTACCTCAACTTCAACCTCCCGGACCAAAGAGGTGGTTCCATCGCTTGGTAATTAATATTCCAGGGAAAGGCGCAGCATCAGGAAACAATTATTGAATAAAGTATGGATACTAATGCGCAATATGTCCATACGAAAAACACGTGCAAGAGTTTTTCTAGAATCATTTCTGTTCTTATGCAACTATAAGAGTGCCTCATGGGACCAGTTTTACATGTTAGAATACACTGAAGCAGCATGTCTGATAATTGTGCCTAAAGTTTGTCAGTGTGTTTCTGTATCTGCCCACATCAAACTAAGGAGATCAAAAAAAGCATGAAACAAAAGCATGAAATAAAAGTGCATAAAACATGGTGTGACATGCCGCTAAATTACATGAGAGGATATCGACAACATACGACATGAAATATCCCATGCAGGTTTCTCTATGACACGAGGAAGGACTTAGTACAGAAATGCACGTCATGACATGATAGTGATAAACAACATGATGTGTTTGGACAACAAAAAGTTCACAGCTACTTTGAGCCCCGTACAGTTTTAGAAGCGGCAGTGAAGAAAGACAGAAAACGCCACATATGAAAACTAAGTGGTTTAGTCATTTTGAATTGCCTCGTTGCTAAAAGGTGGCCGACAAATTCACCTAACTAGACTGTATCTCTGCCACGACGATAGCTGAGATAATGGTTGAGATAAGTGGAATAACAAGCGCGCAGACCTTCGCCAAAGGCTGAGCCATTGCCCGCCTTTATGATGTTTCACCTTCAAAATATTCCCTCCCAAAATCTTGACACTTGTCACAATGGCCGAGACCTTTCTTTGATCAAATTTGCATCCAAATCTGTCCTTAACTTCTGAAGTAATCCTGCTCACAAACAGACAAACAAAGTGAACCGATCACACAATCCCCTTGGCGGAGGGAATGAGTGTACGTATTCACATATGTGGAAAAACAGTCAAATGGGTCAAAGAGACTCATAGACCTCAAAGGTCAGATCGTGCTCCAACTTGGCAGCCAGGTAGATGATTAGGTGGCTTTGTGGTCAGATTCCCTTTGCAGATAAGTCACAGGTTTGATCACCACAACAGATTCATCTTCCACTAAAAGCCAGACACTCAACCTGCACATATTCACTCACACTAAACCTTAAGGCTTCAGCTGAAGCCAAACAAAAAAGGTGCAAAAACCATACTAGTTATATGGACATGAGTGCTATGGCTTGTATCAAATAACAGATTGTTTTTCTTTCTCAACTACAGAGCGCAGAGGGAGGATGGGCCCAGGTGACGATGTGTCAATTCAAGCCAAAGTGATGCAGCTCTTGATTTGAGGGGTCCGTCCTGGAGTTTCGAAACGCACGACTCCAGTCTGCATCCGCACTCTCTCCGCTGGCTGTAACTCAGTCTGCTGGGTAATTGGGATCAGATGAGTGGCAGCGAAAGCGAGGCAACCCGGGTTCTCCGAGACCCACAGTAACCTGGAAGCATTTATTTTATGGAAAAGATGTTTAGTTAAAGTGCAGCGCTGCAGCCCAGCCCCTCTAATGACTCTCCAGTTCTTTTGCCCAGGCGTGGAGACAGAGGCCTGTGATGGATATGACTGGTGAAACAGGGACACACACACACACACACACGCTTCCATCACCGTGCACTGTGATGGATATGACTGGTGAAAGCTCTGAACACCGTTTCCTGAGTCCTTCACTTCCTTCCTCCCATGCCTGGGTCAGCCAAGCTGAGCCGGGTTTCACTTGACTCGGACCGGATTGGGTTGCAGATTAACAGGCTTCCTGTCCAATCCGTTGGCCGCGTTCATCTGCTTTCCTAACGGTCACTTATACTTACGAGCAAGCGGTGACGTTGTGGAGGATGAATGACTCTCCTCAGGATGGATGAGACGCTGCAGGCTGGAGGTTGAGGTTGAGGGGGGCGGGGGGGGCGGGCAGATATGTTTTCTGACCAATGATTCAGTCCAAAAGAACAGTTTGTCCATGTATGTATGTGTGTATTCATGCTGTTCTTTACACTCAACAGCCTCCACGTCTCATTATTTGTGTATTGTGTCTTTGAACTACTGCACAGTAGAGTTACATTTTCTTGAAGCGTCTGTTGCACTGCAAAAATCCTCATCACAACAAGTCATTTATGTCTGTTAATGAGCCCTGAAAATCAACATTTTTTATTAATATATTTATTCAACAACTGAAAAAGAAATCTGCCAGTTTAGATTGTGTCAGTGTCATCATTTTTTTTTTATTCTAGTGTCGTCGTCTGCCTTACTCTGTCTTAAATAAGTTGGATGCACATTGGAAACAAGCTGAATGATATTAAGCAAATAGCTGATCTTTAAACTATTTTACTGGAGGAAAATTTGACCCTTGGCCTCAACTAGATAAGAAAATTGCTTGGTAAAGTATTTTTTGCAAGGCCTGAAAATGTATTCAACAGTGAAAATTATGGGAAATGCTCTCAAATTTGTCAAAGGCAAATCTCTGTTACAGTTCAGTAATTTTGACACAAAATAAATGTTTTAACAAAAACAGGAGGATATTATCTTCTGTAGATGTGCGAAAAAATACAAAAATATCTGTGAAATATTCAAAATTTTAAAGAATCAGCCGGTCACTCATTTCTGTTGCATCTTGGTTAGGCAGTTCTTTTTCTTTTTTTTTTTGAAGACAAGATGTGTTTGTAAATTGGGCCCATTGTCATTTCCTCCACCATCCCACCACTACAGGTCTCCAGCGCCACCCACCCGACACTTCTCATCCTCCCTCCCTCCCTCCCTCCGTCTCCCTCTCTCCTGCTGGCAGCCCTTGATTACACTCGTCTCCTGGGGGAAGGTTTAAACTCCTCAGAGATAGTAATATCGAGGGCACTACTGGCTAGTCACTTCAGATCAGGGCGGGGGGAGGAAATGGCGGCAGACATAAAGCTAAATATATAATTCCTCCCATGCCGGTAATCACGATGTCCAGACGATTTGAAATGACAGTTTAACCACTTTGGACTGAGGAACGCTTTGTCCGGATTTGAGAAGCAGGAGGTGTGTGTGTGTGTGTGTGTGTGTGTGTGTGTGTGTGTATGTGTGTATTGGAGCATCTGGTTGGTCCCAATGATGGTTGGGGAGCCTCCTTGTGGATATAAAGGCTATCCAAAGGGGCCAGCGTGGTCCTCCTTAAACGCACGTGTGGGGGGGGGAGGGAGCGCACGTTCCACCGAGTTAAAATGGCTCGCAGACCAGACAGGAGCAATTCCGCCAATGACTGACGTGCCAAGAGCTCCGGAAGGAAACACTCTCACCGCCCGGTATTAGTTTACCTGATTATTAGGATATCCAGCTTCCTCCTAAAATGGCCGGCCATTTCCCCGTTAGGAGGCAGTGAGAGTGCCCACCTGGATTAGGCCCAAACGCCGTCTGCACTACACCAGGCGCAGCAAAGCACCCGTGCCACACGGCTCCACCAGCTCTATAAATATTAATGGGCTAATCTGCGCATATTCTTTTCTCTCCGAGTCGGTTACCGCATCCCCGACAGGGTCAGAGATACTCTTGTGAACCAAATCCATTTAAAATTTAAGTTCACTTTGCATATGCAGAGACTGTCGCTCCAGACGGCCCCTCAGTGCGTCTTGTCCCCATCATCACACTGCAGGAGGAGAGTGCACTTTGTATTCACGCGCTGATTGGATCCTTGATGAGATCTTGATGGTGGCTTCTTGCACTCCGACGCTCTTTACACTCGAGAGGCGAGGTGAGAGAGAGAGCGAGAGAGAGAAGGGGGAAATGAGAAGTATGAGAAGTGTGTGTGTGTGTGTGTGTGTGTGTGTGTGTGTGTGTGTGTGTGTGTGTGTGTGTGTGTGTGTGTGTGTGTGTGTGTGTGTGTGTGTGTGTGTGTGTGTGTGTGTGTGTGTGTGTGTGTGTGTGTGTGTGTGTGTGTGTGTGTGTGTGTGTGTGTGTGTGTGTGCGCGTGCTCAATCCAATTCCGTCCGCCTCCTCGCCACTTTAGCTCCTGCAGCAATGTGGCTTGATGTTCAGGGTGTAATCACGGGGAGCACAAAGGGAATAGAGCAAGCAGAGGGGCATCATATATATATTCTATTACATATACATAATTCTCTTTCACACACAGTGTCCATAATCGATCCTCGTACAAGTAAAACCATCGACACAAGCTTCTCTCAAAGATCAAGAACAACACAATACAGAAATCTACAGGGCAGAACTAAGAATGAAAGGTTGGAGAAAATGGAGCCGGAGAACAACACTCAAAAGATTTTGTATATTTTACCCCCGGTATAAGTATACGCTGGATGCTTTCCATGGTTGTATGGGATATAAGAACTTTTTTAATAAAAGTGAAGGGATGAAGCTGGATTCAGTAAGCGGACTGCAACAAGCACACTTTCAAAAAAAAATCTCAGTTTGATGATTTCAAGTGAGGAAAAAAAGAAATAACGTTCTTCTCCCTACAAATGAAATCATGTCAACAAACTTAAACATAGTCCTTCTTTCACTGTATAACCGACAACAAGTCACTTCGCTGATTTTTGAAGCAAGACTTGACAAGACAGAAAATACAGATTTACAAAGAGCTTGTTACGAGTTAAAGCTGTGAGTTCAAAGTGTGTCAGCTCTGGTTATCTTTCCCCAAATGCAACCGCAATGGATGAAAGGCCCCACTATCAAATCAAACGTTTGCTGAACCAATTTGGATTTGTATATTTTTGTGAGGAATCCCCAAAGCACACACCAGAACTTCCAGAGACAAACCTGTGTTGCTCTATCGCAATTGCACCCAAATGTAGTCGTGCACGCATCACACACACACACACACACACGTACGTACGTCACGAGGCGGTGCTTGTGGTAGTAAACATTCGAAAGGAACAGGGGTAATTCACTTGATAAATGTCAACCAAAATGAAGCTATCAGCTGAAAGCAATTTCCTCGTGCTTGTCTGTGTTCTGCACCAAGGACTTGGTAGATTTTCACCCCTCCATCGATCATGAAGCCTCTGTTTTAGGCCAAGGTACACAATGCCCTTAAATTGCTGACATATGGACCTAGAATCACCACAAAAAAAAACTGCCATTTCCACCCCGCCTCTCCTCTCCGTCCCGACCCAGCCACTCCTCCGCTAAACTCTTGTTTATCCAACGACTCTGGTCTGTTTAGGCCATTAGAGAGGAAGCCGTCCGGGGAGACAGAGGGCCAAGGCAAATGTAGTAAAGCCACAATCTGCGGCGCGCAATTTAGCACTGCTACCATGGAGCAGCAAATAAAAAGCTGCATCATCACTACTACACAATTCATTTTCTTTTATTTTAAAGACATAATTAGGAGTTTGCGATGTTGCGGCACTGTGATCATAAATCACTGTGACCGACGGTGCGGACAAAAGTTGGCTGCCTGGCGATCAGTAGCCGAGGACGCAGGAGAAATCGTGATAGAGATGATGACACCAACCACATAATGATATAGAAAGCCTCTAGCTGGTGTAAACAGCAGATACATGAAAACACAGCTGTGTGTGTGTTTTTTTTTTGTGTCACAGGGCAGGCTCCTCATTCAAACGTTTCTTTGTTATTGATCTGATTTGAACAACTGGACGTACTACAATTCCCAACGGCGGCTTTGAGAGCGCGGCGACTTGAAGACAAAGAAAAGACTTTTCCTGACGGACATTCGCGGTGCCAGCAGGCAGGGCTTCGAGGTCCGTGCACAGGAAAACTCCATTATCACTCTGACTAATGGCAGAGGGGGCGACTTCAAACCAAAAGTGGGGAAAAGGAAAACAAGAGAAAGAAAGATGACGCACATGGTACAAAGCAGTGTTTCTTTAATGGAGTCCATCAATAATCTTAATGCCCTTCACTTTATTGTGTTTAAAAGTGAGTGGCCATATTATCAATCGTTGAACCTTTTTTTTTTTTCCTCAAGTGAATTTTTTAACCAGCTTTGAATCAATGTGAAACAAATGTTTGGCAACACGCTAATGATATCTTCTCTACTCTCTCTCCGTTTCTCTCTCCCCCGCTCTTGCCACCAAGACGAACCCGCAGCCAGTTTACTTTCAGACGGGTGCGCTTGTTTTATATAAACAGACAGCCCTTGTGGCAGAGGGTTTGATTAGGAGGAGGCCCGCAAATCCCATTAAAAGTCCATTCGTCCCTCGCTCAGACTTTGTTTGAAGACAGGAAGAGCAGAGAGGGAGGTGACATAGTTACATGCTGCTGCTGCGTACTTAATGTCCATCTGTAGGTTCAGCTATAACCGAATGATTCAATATCAAAAATCCGACCGGTGCATTTCTCTTTACCGTCACTTTCAGCCTAACAGCTCCTTAGTCTTGGCTTCAAACTGTTTGTCGATGTCCATGGCAATGTTGTCCGCCATCTGCTGAATCTGTGAAGACAGAGAGGAAGATGGGGAAAATATAAAAACTCTTTTAGCAAACACCTTTTTTACCTCTTTCTAATAAATGATGACATGATGTAGCTGTGATGTAAGAGAATGTGCCTGGATTGATGATGAGTCTCTCTTTGGCGTCGATTTGGAAATTAAAAGAAATAGTCAAATACAACCATTATTATACTAAAACCACTTCATACTTTTGTCACTCCTCAGTCATAACTATCCAACTACGCTCACTATAATATCCATGTTGTCTATTTTTCTTTTCCCCCCCGGTCGTGTACCTGCTTTTCCACGAGTCGTATCATGTCCTCTGAGTTTCCCTCCTTCGCCCTCTTGGTCTGTGCGACAGCGTTAGATCGCACTTTCCTCAGCGAGTCTTTGGCCTTGTTGCTGAACTGTTTGGCTAGCTTGGCCAGGTTCTCTCTGTGTTCCCGTGTCACTCTGCAAAGGCAGAGAGGATATGAGACGAGAGAGACCGCCAAAGAGAAAGACAAGCTGGGAGAAAAGCAAAGGTACACACAAACACAAACTCCAAAATCCACGCACTTTTCATGTTCCTGTAAACTCCTGTTATGTAAAGCAAATATCGAAACGCACAAACACAAAAATGTGCAAAAACAAAATGATGAAAAAACAATGTTCTCACTTTTGTAAATGGGGGGTGCTAAGTGCTTGCAGGCATGAAGTCTAATCGCTTTAGGTCTGACTCGTAGCAACCGTACAACAACAATTACTTTGCGAGGTCTCAGACCTGAGCCGAAACATCCATCATGCAGATAACTTTGCATTTGTTGATCACTCAGAAAATCCAACTTCCCATTTCACTCTCTTTCCTTGTCCCTAATTGGCTCTTTTTTTTTTTCCTCACTGTTTTTGCCTTGGGGACTATTTGCAAACAATCCAAGTGCAGCGTCTATTTACCACAAACAATGCAGCCTAATTACTGATTCCATGGCCAATCAAGAAGCGCCTTCTCCTTGGAAATGCAAATAGAGGCTCGGAGCGTGCCGAGACTGATTGCAGGGGGAGAGCAGTCTGACTCTTGTGTCCCTCCTCTGCCAGACTAACACCTGCTGCTCCACGTGCGCACGCACACACACACACACACACACACACACACACACACACGCACACACACACACGCGTGCACACACACACACACACACACACACACACACACACACACACACACACACACACACACACGCACACGCACGCACACGCACACGCACACGCACACACGCACACGCACACGCACACGCACACGCACACACACGCACACGCACACGCACGCACACGCACACGCCGGCATTTATACACGCAGACTCACATGCACATGTGTATATGCGTAAAGAAATATACTGTATACACAGAGTGGTTTAGTGAGTGAGTGACGGATAGTTGTGTGTGAAGTTGTTTGACTTGGCAGAGAGACAGAGAGAGTTTGACCATCACATCCACACATCAACACGCTGGGCGTCTACAAGCATAAGTCAATAAATCTGTCAATTATGGTTCTGCATATAGATACTAAGGGATTTATCAACAGATTGAAATACAAAACCATGGCTGAGACTTACTGTAATGTTTAAGTACGATACCTTACATAATGTATGGATTGTTTCACTGGTTTTTGTATTAATTATTTGGTCCATGACCTGAAAAGTAATGTTAAATGCCTGTTATGGGTTGCCAGGGCCCAGACACATTCTGGTTCTGTTTTGTATGAAAAAACAAATGAACAAACTACAATTAATATCTTGTCAATTCAGAAATTGATCAATGTGATGATCGCCTAATATGTTCATATCAAAGATATATAAGATACACAGAGGCAGTTGGAAAACAGGGAGGAAAGACGACAAATGAAAGTGAAAGAGAAACATGAAAAGGAAGGAAAATGTTTGTGTGTGTGGGTGTGTGTGTGTGAGAAAGAGACTCACTTGGGAACGGGCACCTTGATGATTGTCCCGTCCACCTCTGGGTTTAGGTTCATGCTACTCTCTTTCAGGGCACGGGTGGCAGCGGCTGTAGCCTGGGGGCGAGAACGAGAGAACACACACACACACGCACACACACACACCCATGAAAGTGTGCTTTGCTATGAGCACTGGTGTGAACTGAAAACCAGTGCTAAAAACTGCAGGTAGTGGCTCAGCTTCAGCTGGCAATCATTAAGGTGTTACATTGTGCATGTAGGGCAGTGGTGTGTGTGTGTGTGTGTGTGTGTGTGTGTATGCGCGTGTGTGTGTGCGTGCGTCCGTGTGTTCGTCTCAGGGGAAGCCCATGCAGTGTGGAAGTGCCTTGGGCCACTGTCAGCACTTGGCCCTGTGGGACAGGACTGAGAGGTTGCAGGGCAGGGCACTGACTTCTGGTGACCTCACAGGAGAGTCTGCTTATGCTTGTCTATGATATATGGACACAGACATGCAGATACACACATGTGTTTTGGAGTGTGTATGAAAATGGGAAATATCAATTATCACAAGATATTAAATGCAATCATAGGAAAACATGACTTTTATTCTCTCTAACACAAAAAAACATTTTCTGTGTTCAGATTCAGTGGTCAGCTCAGAATCTAATACGGAGGTTAAAGTGAGGTGTAATCTCCGCCAAAGATTAGTATCTTAAAAGACTGTGACCAGAGTATGCAGTGAGTGTGACATCACCTTGCTCTCTGATGGACAACATATATAATCAGGACACTATTTCTAATTAACTTCAAACCTAATCTGTCAGTTTTGTACCGCCAGTTCTTGCCACTTGTAGGTCGGCACATGATCAGTGACAATCACAAGACAAACAATAACTAGAAATTAAAACATCTGCACAAAATTGACTTCATCTGAGCCGTTGAAAAAAATAATAATGTATTTTTTTAAAAACCTAACAAACCACCACCTGTGATCTTTATTCAGTAAAGGATGGAGATAATCAGAAGAAAATTAAAAGATTTGGAACATTATGTGTTTCATGAGGGAACAAGTGATCCAGAGATCATAGGTGACGAGGTTGTGAAAAGTGCTCGTGTACAGTCACAATTTTGCTAACTTGTAAATTGGGCTCTTTGTTATTTTATTTAAAAGCTTGTTTCTATTTGTTTGAAAGCTATGTAGGCTAGCAGACGGGCAGAAAAAAGAAGCTCGCATGAGACTCAATTGTAATTATTAAAACAGCAAACGCATATGTGAAACATAAAGACATTATCCACTATACACAACACAATCCATTGGTCCGGCAAACATTACATTAGAACCCCAGAGCTGTAGTTAAAAGGCACATGCACACAGAGGGGGAAGGAAGCCAAATCCTTTTGAATTACTGAAAACAAAGTCACACTCCTCAGACAACTTCTACAACCGCATGACAATTCCCTTTGCAGCGCTGTTCAAAGTGTGCAAATGTGCAATGCAAGAAATGAGAGCGTATCGTTTCCTCTTCTTTAAAAAACAACCCAAAACCCCGTTCTACCCTTCTCTCCTTTCTCGACAGCTCCCTCTGGCCTTTTCCGCTAGGGGAAAAGAAATGGCAGCGAGATTAAAGGAATTTATTTGTGTGCATTAAATCAATTCGCGAAGTTTCTTTTCATTTGTTAAAATCCGGAGCGCGGGCCTCTGGTGGCTCCATTTGAGTGCGGGGTGATCGATTCGGCCCATACCTATGTTTGATTGTTCTCAGCATCAAATTCATCAGCGCCCCCCCCCTGTCCCACGTCCACTCTGGTGGTTACGGAAAAAAACGAGCGGAATTTTTCTGGAAAGGCAGAGGAGGTTCTGGTTAATATGTTGGAGAGGAAGAGAAATTACGCTGAAGTTTCACATCAAACGCTGACGGCCTAGTTCAAAGCAAGGCAAAGCAGAGCTTTTGTGAGTGTGCGTGTGAGTGTGTGTGCGGGTATAAGGGAGTTTTCCTATACGAACAAAGTGGTGGGATGCACATGCAAACACATCCTAAGACACATGCGTGTTTCTTAGCTGTTGTTAGTTCCACTGCTCCTAATGAATGAGTGGAAAACAATGGTAGGGCCTCTGGAGCGCCTGGTAATGGATAGGCATCATTATAAGCCTATTAGCTCTGGGCACTCAGCAATAACCCCCGCGTGGGACATGGGTAACGCAGGGCACGACAGGGTAGTGTGTGTGTTGGCGTGTGTGTGGTCTGTGGTCGGCCTTTTCGGGGAAGGAAACAGACTCACCGGTGGACCATTCAGCATGATTCAGTTTGAAGGCTGGATTTTTACAGATCTGAGACGCTGATGAATACTTCAGATTTTGTGAGTTGTTTTGTGATATTTGGTACAAAGGAAAACAAAGAGGTGAAACCACAGCGCTCAAGTGTCGCAATCGAAGGACCGCCCTAAAAACAGAAGCTTTTTTCTTTTTCTTTTGTTGTAACAGTCAGGTGGTTCTTTACAAGAACACACTGCCTGAATGTCATTTACGCTTATGAAAACTGGATAACATCTTGGAATTGTGTGGAATGTGTGGAGACACACAGCCTGTAAAGTCTGGATCAGGTTATAATATTCTGTTAGAAAGGGTGATCGCTTAATAAGGTCTGTTTGTAGTCATGCTAGTGGCGTGGCTCTAGGGATAGGAGTTTTTGACTGGTTGGTCCAACAAGTTGGTCCAGACTGAAGTATTGGATGGATTACTATGACATTTAATACAGACATTCATGGTCCCCAGAGGAAGAAGTCTACTGACTCAAGTGATGCCCTGACTTTACCTTTAGCGCCTCCAATTTCTCAACATCTATTGGATGGATTGGTCAAATATTTGGTATAAAAATTCATGGTTCCCAGAAGATGAATCCTAAGGATCCTATAGTTCTTTGGTTGTTTTAACCATACCATACATATAAACGTATTTAATGTATCTTCGTTGGGTGTAATTCATTAATATTGAATGGATATATGATTGCATTAATGTTGTGTCAAAAGTTAAAAAGGCACATTTGGATTTTCCACACCACATGAGTCTGGCCACTCACGCTCTCCTTTGCCCCTCCCCTGTGAGAAATGTATTTTATGGAGCTCTGATTAGTACGGCATTATATCATCTACAAAGGACAAAAGAGGGAGAGAAGAAGGAGTGAAAAAAAAGAAAAATAATCTATTCCTCTCTAACCTGGGGGTAAAATGAGGTCATTTCCTATTCTGTGACAACTCACACGGAGGCATAACCACATCTCCATGCATGCACACAGAGTTTAGGCTCTTGTTGCTATCTTTCACCCCAGAACAAAGGGCTCGCCGAGTCATCAATCAATTAACGTCTGTGTGAGAGAGAGAGAGAGAGAGAGAGAGAGAGAGAGAGAGAGAGAGAGAGAGAGAGAGAGAGAGCGGTCGGGTTTCATTTACACAGACTGATGTGAGATCAGAGTTCTGCTCTGGCTCACGGTTCGTTCAGTGAGGACCGTGTATCTGTCCGTGCGCTGGATTATTTTGATAAAGCTTTTAGTTACTGAGAGCACGTCTGCGTGCACAAATACCAAAAAAACTATAACAGTAGGGAGGATCAGAGTGTGAGTGTGTGTGTGTGTGTGTGTGTGTGTGTGTGATCGTCTTACCTCAGGGAAGCTGCTCATGTTGACCATAATGAGCTGAGGTGACTTCATGGAGATCTGACCCAGCTGGTTGAGAGGGAACTTTCCATCTTGAGTCGTCACCACAATGTGATCCAGAGCTCCTACAAATACAGATACATGGAATTGATTATGCGTTTTCATTAATTTACCCGCTTTGACCAGTTAAGGAACAAAAATCTGTTCATTCACCCAAACTGTGGATCTTTATTTACTTTTACTTTTTATCGTCCAATATTGAACACGACAGCATTTATAAACCTGTTAAAATGAAACCTGAATAAATGTTTGATATGCTGCATTTTAAAGATGCATAGATTCAACTTCAATAAAGTTTTGTAGATATACTTATTTATATATATATATATATATATATATATATATTTTGTTAATAATACAAATGACAGTATGTCAACAGTTCAAAATTACCGTCAACTTATATCATCTGTTACTTTCCTTAATATTTATCTTATTATTTTATATCATCTGACAAGTATCTTCAAAAAAAGCTTATTTATCATGTTTGTTAAACATATCGTTATCAGATTTGTTTTAGTCTCAAGTATAAATATCGGTATCAGCCCCAAAACACCCAGTATCAATAGGGCAACAAAGGATTGTATTATTATTATTATATTAACTAATAGACAGACAGATGAATGTGCCGTACAGGCAATAATATTAATAAAACATAAATAAAAAGCAGAGCCCCGTGGCTGCTAAGAGTTTCCATGATCTTCTGTATTGTCTCTCCTCATTGTCAACACTAAGAGAAGCACAGGTAAGTTTGCCAACATGAGTTGACTGTCCCTTCCTGCCCCCCCCTCCCCTTCTCTCTCTCTCTTCCTCTCCCCTGTTCGTCTCTCACTCCACCATCCGCTCCTCTCCCTCTCCTCCGTCTGGCTAACCTCAGACGCAGTTGTTTCCTTCTTCTCCAACTCTGCCTTACATCACTCGCTCCCTGCTTACCCAGTGGGGGCTGTGCTGATGGTGGCGGTGTGTGCAGCAGTTGGAGGGTTGAAGGGGAGCCGGTGGTGTAATTTTTTCTATACAATCAATTTCTGATATGATCTCAGGGGCAAAAGGATGCAGTGATGTGATGGAATGGATACCTGCTATTTAAAGGCCGCACCCTTAGTTGAATCACTTACATACCGTCTGCCTGCCAATTACTCTGTCCATCTCTTTGACTTCAAACATCATTAAGTGAGCGGGTCTAAGCCCGCCTGCCCCGTTGTCCATCTCTGTGTATGTGCAGCCCATTCATGTCCATACGTGTGACCTTCTGCCTGTCCATCTTTGTTACCTGTGCTTTGACAATGAGCACCTACACATGTGTAAGTACTTTAGGAGGGCAGACGGACAGACAGTCATTTATTTCACTACAAAGCTTGAGGCTGAGGAGGGGGCCGAGAGACGGCCAGAGGACGAGGGCTGAGAAAGCATCTGCCAAATGTCAGATATTTGGCAAAATATTACATATGATGTTACATGATAATAATAAATTGTATATGATCTATGACACTACACAGATTTTGCTTTTGATCTACAAGAGATTTGGTTTTGTGTTTTAGTCACTGACACAGCATAAATGAGTCCACATCATTTGAAAACAACATTTGAGCGTCAGGGTGACCTAGTGGTGAAGACGGGTATCACACTGTGACTGAAACATCCCCAGTACATTTCCTCTCGAGACACCTTTAATGCAAGTCAGCTCCCCTTCTCTTACCTCTCATTTCCGGTCACCTCTCTACTGCTCACCTTGGGGGACAACAATCTCACTGTGAGTATGTTGGCATGCTGAGGTTAGCATTAAGCTAAAAGCAATGCTGTGTGTGCCCAAGTACAACCTCACAGTACAACTAGCACGGCTGCAGACTCTCAAGCTTTCAGACATGCACTGAAGTCCGGACATTTTCCGGAACATTTTTCCCGGAGTGGCTGTGTGAGAGAACGCAAATGTCCGTACAGGTTGCTCCAGACATGCTCCGCAAATTTTACTGCCAGCCCCCCAGTAAACATTTCGGAAAATGTCCCACTGAGCCCATGTGAGAAATCCCTGGAAGTTTCAGAAAATGTTCAGAACAATTGCTTTTGTGAACACAATTTCCTTTCATGTTCTTCATATGTAACGGCAAACTCCGAGTTCATGTCTGACAACAGCTTTTGTCTTGCTTGAGGTCTTATCCACGAAGAGTTGCCCCAGTTGCTATTGCCAGGCGACTAGACTTGACCAATCCTTTTGTTTGTCTTGTGTTTTACAGTTAAGATATTTTGACAACTCATGCATAAACAACATTTCCTATTATCAAGCTCCAACAGCTCTTGTCTTCATCTTAAACGTCTTCTAAATGCAGACAAGTTCCCCTTATAATTGTTCATGTACTATTTTTGTTCAAAGTCTCTGTCCACTCTGTCTTAAAGTTTCCATGGTAACAAAGCAGATCACCCATCTATGACTAACCACAACGTGCTGCGCAAAGCACTGATCCCTTCTCTCTACATCTATCTGTGACTTTCTGCCGTAGGCCACACAAACACATCTACACATACAGTGTGCATTCATGGCAACACACAACAGTACATATAGTCACACACACACACACACACACACACACACACACACACACACACACACACACACACACACACACACACACACACACACACACACACACACACACACACACACACACACACACACACACACACACACACACACACACACACACACAAGCTTAATGAGAGCCAGATGAGAGGTTCATGGAACAAACATACACACACTTGCACCAGACACACGCACTGAGACAAACTGACGTCATTCCATTCCACCATCTCATCTCTCCTGTCAGCTCTAAGTCCTGCTGCCTCCCTGGATTACTGTGCAGCTGGACGGATGAGAGGGGGATGTATGGAGAGGAGGAGAGCAGTGAGGGATCCGCAGATGGAGGGAGAAGACAGGGAGGATGACAGGATGTAGGGACGGAGGCAAGACTGGCGAGAGACACGGTGAGGGGGGAGAACAGAAAAGACGGTGGGGAGTGAAGGAGGGAACTCTCAAAATTCTTGAACTTTTGTTCACAGGGCAAAAGTTTCCATGCGGATCAATAAGAAATTTAGAATTCAAAGTTATGAAGCATCACGAGCACAAGCCTGAATATAAATCTGGGAATTATTAAAGAAAACAGGAGAACGGTAAGTAAGAGAGGGATAAAGGGAGGTGCTGAAGATATAAAAATGACTGTTGAATGATGAATGTTGGAAGGAAAATGTCAGAACAAGATGAAAACTGGACAAACAAATACATGAAGAGCAGTAAAGCAGTTGAATGAAGACAAGACTTTGAAGGATGTGTTTGTGCTAATGTTGCCTGCGTGTTGTGTAAAAGAAAAAAGGCAAATCAAGAATCAGACTGAGTGAGATCTCAGCTGGGGAGGAAAAAGCTCGACACGCTTTCAGTTTTGAAGTCTGATTCCAGCAGCTGCCTCCTCCCACGGGAGCTTCCATTATACACCCCGCCTCTGATTCCCCCCTGCCCGGCTCCCATTTGTTAGAACCCAGAGGCAAAGGGTCATGACCTGGATGTAGTTGGGGAAAACTGGGGTCAAGGTGAGGTGACACAGGGCTCTCCTTGCTCTGAGCCTTTGGGCGATTTGTCAGGTAGATTCAAAGAGGAAAGGTTTAGTGACTCAGGTCCTAAAGCATGTGGTGTTGGGTTAAAAAAGGAAAGTCATGTGTGCACACTACGTCATGCACATGAAAAATAAAACCTGCACTTTAATTTGCATAATTTGTCTATGTATTCCTTGTGATGATTGGAATGAAACGTTCAAATTCAAAATAGATTTGTAGATTTTTAATGGATATTTTCAGAGGATGTACCGACCAGCGTGTATAGTGCAGAATAGAAGTTAAGAGGCCTCTTGTAGATGTAAAAAAACATATGTGGGAAAAACAGTATAGTTTGAGCTGAACTGCAGGAATCCAGGAGAGCAGAGACACACCTTTGACTTGTTTATGGAAAATTGATAAAACATAACCGTTATGATTTTTTTTTCAGTAGGCTAGCACAGGCAAGCTTTGAGGACTGATGTCAAAATAGGGATTTAAAGTGAGAATTCAACTGAATAAGAGGATACCTGAGACTTAAACGGTTGCATAAATAAACCCATTTGTAATATAGACAGTATGTGGTTTATATTTGGGATCATATTCAATCTACTGCATTTGTTCTATTGTCCTAGCAGGTTTATCTTCTTTAACAATCAAATACAACTTTTATTATTATCTTTTAACATCCTGCCATTTATTTCCACTCAAGCTGCAAAGATCAGTATTTCAGACATGCAATGAGGTCCATTGTGAACCCATGTGAGAAAACAGCAGGAAAATCTCTGGAAGATTCACAGCGGGTGAGTGGGAGCTCTACCCCCCCCCCCCGCCACCCCTCCCCTGAATGTTAATGCCGTTGTGAACCAGTCTGACTCGGACAATCTGCTGTTTTCTGCATATGTGAACGTCTAAAATTGGGTCCGGACGTTTTCCGGAGTTTATGTCTGATAGCAGCTTTAGTGTTACATCAAATGACTACTTGACACTACTGGGCTACCATCAACGTTTATGTTGCCCTGTAAGGTGACATAAATTTCAGCTGACCGGATGACAGAAAATGTGAGAGAGGGAGTCCTCACACACAGTATAAGCTTAATACCTGGAGACGTCCGTATGCTGAGGTTGCGCGTGAAGTCATCTTTGAGCGCCTTGAGAACAGCTGTCATGTCTTCCTTCACTTCATCCAGACTGATGATGTCTTCCACCAGAGTGGAGTTAATATTCACCTTAGCTGACTGGCCCTTCGCCTTAGCTTGGGAGGCAAGAGGGAAAGAAGGACTGAGGAATAATGACCTGTATTCAGGCAAACAATATCTACAACCAGAGGTTTTACAAATACGAACTCCAGTGCTTGTAATCTCCTCACTGACCTTTTGCCTTTTTGGTGGCGTAGAGTCTGGTGCATGCAGCGGGGGAGCAGGTGGTGCTGGGGAACAGCGGCGCTGCACCGATCCTGGAGGTGGCTACGAGGGGACACCTGGCCTGTCGCACCAGGGACTGACACAGCAGGGGTCGCAGCAGGCTCAGATGATTCAAAGCCATAACTAAGTGAGAACAACATACAGTTCAAATTTTGTGGGAGAAAAAAAATAGAAAGGGGTGCTACTAAATTGGGAGCAACAAAATGTACTTTTAAATTTCACAGAATCCCAGATTAAACACAGATCCAGAAATCAGTTGTAATGTCAGCCATAATATATATTAAAATTAAGTAATAACTCATATTAGCCAGTAGGAGGTAGGCCTACATCTTCAAAAAATCTCGTCATAATTTCTTCACAACTGTCTGATGACAATCATCAAACATAACAGCTTGATGTAAAGGAAACCTTTCCCCTAACAGTGGAAAAAAAAAAAAAAAAAAAAATTTATGCATTATATCTAAATTTATCACAGTAAATGCAATTCTGTATTGCAATATCTATATGCACAGTAAAGTACATGTCCTGCTTTAATCGATTCATTATAAATCGATTAATAAACTCAAATCGTTCCATAAATAAATAGTGAAAAATTAAATGCTGCCACAATTTCCTAAAGCTCGAGGTGATCAAATGTTCAATCTTCAAATGTCCTCTTCCGTCCGACCATCTCCTACCTTTTAATGTTCCCTATCACACAAGAAGAACAAAAACAGCAACTGAGAAGCTGAAACAGAGGGATGTTTGACATTTTTTCGTACAAAAAAATGATACATGATGGATTTTATTTGGTGATCAAGTAACTGATTAATTGAGTTCCACCGGTCGGATCATGAACGGATCCTTAAAGCAGATTTTCTCTGACAACACAGAGGAGGATAAGAAGCTCTTGTAAATCCAACCACATCCCTGCTGCTGTACAACTTCCAGCACAACAAGCCGTTAAACTTAGTCTTTCACACTCCGACAAATCTATGGGTCGGAACTAAGTTTGCACGCAGCTTCGTGCACGGTTGTTTGGGCATTCCTGAAGGGGAACCTCCCATTCAAAAAAACAACAACAACACGAGAGCAGCCGGACGAACCACCTCCCACCGAGCGAACTGGCTCTCCAGTGTGAACTGTCACTGAACCTTGGCGTATACACAAGCACAGACAAACTCTTGAGATATCGAAAGCCCCACAGACACAAACACACTGAAGCCAGGCTGTCACAGTCAGTGGCTGTGAACAGCTCGCGGTGCGAACGCAGGCTGACTGACACCCTCTATTGTCTGGTGTGTATTTATGACGGTCAACTTTGAGCTGTGAGGAGAAACAAATCGTACAGCGGCAGTCAAAAACTATTTGGTCACACATGAAAGGACCTTTCCCAAATGTTTCATGCTTCTGAGATTCTTGTTTTGTCCCCCTGGGAAATGATGAAGATTAGGAACTATTTCGGCTTGAGGCCCAACAAAACTAAAGAAAAAAGGGATTGGGGACAAAAAATCTGAAGGTGTTTCTCCACTCATCTAAGACGGTTTGATTAAATATGAGTTAAGTAAAATTTGTTAAACATTTTTGGGGCCATTAAATTACATCCGAGTCTGTGCATTAACTGTAGACTCACATACATGTGACCAGCTGTTTAAGAAAATCATCACATTACACTATTTCAAGTGAGTCTTTTTAACTGGACATGGTAGATATATATATTCTTGATTGTAAAAACGAAGTAAAGACGTCTGATCACCAGTAATGAACCCATTTCCCTCAGATATGTTTGATTAGTAAAAAAAAAAATTCTGGTGAAAAAATTCTAAATCCCTTGTTTCATTGAAACTGAAATGTATCTGCCGTTTTCCCCCTAGAAATTAAGTTTTGAATAATAATTAAAAAAAGACACCAGAATTTGCCATGAACAACCCATCTTGTGTAATTTAAGAATCAACAGTACTGATCTTGGTGTCCTCAACGGCAGCTATGAGCACGTCAGCCCCAGGATAGTTCAACAAAATCCAAACATATTCTAATGGACCACCAGCTACAACACAGACCCATGACAGGCATCGGCGGCTGGCAGGTTTCCTGTCATGCTGATATGATCCGGTGCACTGCGGCAGGGCAGATAGGCCGAGATGTGGGACAGTGACAGATCTCTTTAGAGGGGAGGTCAAGCAGAAAACGTGAAGCGCAGGTGTTCGGTGGGATACTGTAGCCTCATATCCTGTAGATTTCACACACCGCAGCAGCTGCAGACACACCTCTGCTTCTTCCAGCTGGTGAGCCCGCAGGACTTCTCCTCTGCACCTTTCACAGTTTGAGCAGAAAATAATGCATCTGACAATGCTCTGCTTCATCAAACAAACTGTTAACACACCAGGGCAGCACCTACTGAAAACTTTAAATATCACTCTCATATTGCTTGCTTTTTGTTTATTTGACTAAAGTTTTAAATGGCTTGGTCCAAATCTCTCAGATCCTCTGATCATGGCTGTCCCTTGGCCAAGGCTAAGGGTCAAGGGGCAATGGTGTGTTTGCTTTAGCCTCCACAAAAATTTGTAACAGTTGACCATTCACAATAAAGTGTTCCCCTTCCATAGATATATTCAAACTGAAGACGCACATGTTTTCTCAGGCGTGAGTACCCTTTATTATTGACTTTTTAGCCTTTATTTCTGTTCTTTTTGATTTTTGATTTTTCATTCTTGTACTTCTTCTCTTGGTGTTAAAAATGAATTTGACTCAGATAATGCTGTAAAATGTCAATCACTACTTCCCAAGTTGACATCTTTTATTTGAATTTTTGTTTGTTTACTATCTCGAAACCCAAATATATTCATAATACAATATTTTAAAAGAGAAAAATGACAAACTGTCCTTACATTTTACAAACTTGAATCAGCAAATGTTTGACATTTTTGCTTGACAAATTACTTTATAAATGTTTAAGATTAAGGTAATTTATCCAGCGCCTCTTTATCTTTTTGGTATTGAGTGAAACTATAAACAGACTGTATGGTCATCTGGCTTGACTGACTAATGTTTGTCCACAATGTGTCTTACTATCACCAAAAATTTTCTCAGAAAACTTTTACATTTTTTTATCATCTTACAGTCCAGGCAAACATAAATATTTGATATTACAAACTGAACATATATGTGGAAATGTGTCATAGTCATTTCTCTCTCTCTTTTTATAAATGTAATTCAGTCCTGCATGTGGCACCAGGTTGGTTATTGAGGCAGATTCAATATTAGTAAGAAAGAAATATACACATTACTACGACAAGTAACTTAATGTGAGTACAGTGGTGTGAAGGTCGGTGCTGTGCTGCACATTCAGTGGGCAAAAACGGACAGAAACTGATTAAACGTGGCTGCTAAACATTGTACAAACGTTCGTTTCAATAAATTTCACTCCTCGACTGAAATCAATCACAACAACTATACTTACTTCAAGGTTTTAAGTCTTTACAGACGCCTGTTAGCTCCAGAAAGAAACACGGGGGAAGCCACATTTGACATCTGTGATGTCATCATCACGCGCCGAGGTTTGTCTGCATCCGGGTGGGTGTCTAAAACTGTACCGGCGTACACCGGGTGAGCGGGGTTCCTATCTGAAGCGGGAAAACCACATGACCCGAAGAGACGCCGGGGCTGCCTGACGTCTAAAATCGAGTGCCTCCTCTGGACTCCGCATACAGCTAAACAAACTACAACATCACCCTGCGCCTTTGTTGCCAGACAGCGGCTATATATCGTTCCGGCTAGCTTAGCTGAGGAGGAAAAGGTTAAAGAAAAACGCCACACACAAAAAAAAAATGATTCGTGTTCCGTTTTGATGTAGCCGAACAATCCCGAACGTGGGATCAGTAGCAGATTTAGTCGAATAAATCGGTCGCTATACGAGGACGTTTGACAGAACGAGGAGGTAAGCTGATGACTGTTTAAGCTAGCTAACTGCTAGCAACCCACTGCTCGCCTAAAAAATGACAATTAACTGTTTAGTGGATAGATTTAGAGAATCGCGATTGAATGACCGACTGAGACGAGTCCCACCTCACACAGCCGGACACGTCTCAACTAGTTAACGTCAACGACGAGCGGATAGTGGTCGGTCGGTCAGCCTGCTGTTAGCTAAGCTAACGTTAGCGGGTGGAAAGTTAAGGAGACAACTTGGGGTTTGTTGGTTTTTAAGTTTTGCAAGACAGGGGTTAGTTTCACGACGCTGGAAACAACATGAATTCACCCTACATCAAACACCCTGATCCCTGTGAGGGAATGACTGAGGCTGGGTATCAGTGTGGTTCTCTAATATCACACCGCTGAGCTACTCCTGTGTGTTTGCATCAAACATATTTGATGATGACACATCATTATGGCTAAACCCCAAACGATGCGCTCATTATAAACACCTTAAAAATGAGAAACAAATCTGTGTGAGTGAACTGACATTGACGTTTTTATATTATTGAGGTGACCTACATCTGATTAACAAATTGCCTGACCCATTTCACTGTATACATCCATACATTTGTCTTAAAGTTTATGCTGATTACACATGTATGAAGGCATAACCATTTGACCTACCCATGACCTCTCCCTGCAATAAAGCACTGAGTAACAGTCCTTGCAGTCTTCACAGTTGGATGTCTATAAGTGATTGCATATAAAGGAGATGGGACCTTTTCTAATCAGTTCCCTTCATTTTGCAGACATTCTTAAACAATCATATGCGGAAAAATTCTCAGAGATACAAAATAGTGGTAATTCATAAGTCTATATTTTAGTCTTTTAATTAACGGCCTTCTTTACTGATTTTTGCACTGGCATTTCTCTTTTTAATGGCTTTTTACGTTGCACAGTGTTCATAAGTTTGCAGCCAACTGCTTTTTTTTTTAAGCCTGACTTCTCCGTCTTCTTTTCCTGCCTCCCTCAGAGTACACATGTCGTCTGCAGCAGAGACGGTGGAAAATGCCTCCATCATGTCAGAGAGTCTGGCCCATGACGGGAACCGCTTGTGGATTGGCAACATCGATCCCAAAATCACAGAGTGAGTAAATCCCCTGTTATTCAACAAACATCAGCATCATGTTGTAAGAGCAATCCCGTTTAGCTTTGGGACGTCTTGATACATATAGTGACACTGTAATTAATGCACCCTGCAATGTAGTTATCACATTTCAAGACATTAAAAGTTATTAGAATATAATCTAAAAGTATATCTCACAACAAATCTTTCCATTAAATCATGTGAACCAGGCAGGTGAATGAACAACACAGTTAGTGTTTAACTTCGGCAGCGACAAGTGTTCGATCTGAGGTGGCCGTAAAGGAGAGCGTGTTATGAACCTGAAGTAGTGCTTTTTAACGTGCCTGGCTCTGCCTCAAGAGAGGCAACACATTGTGTGCGCATATATGATTGATTAACTGTGTGCATAGTATGTGTGTGTGTGTCGCCGGCTGAGACTGAGCAGACTGGGCTGGGTGTGTGAAAGAGAGGCAGCGAGGCGTGGAGACCTGCTGCGCTAAGGAGCAGCCATCATTCCTCACTCACCTGCCCTGTTTACTCTCTCTGTGTCAGTGTGTCAGTGTGTGTGTGTGTGTGTGTGTGTGTGTGTGTGTGTGTGTGTGTGTGTGTGTGTGTGTTTGTTTAAGTACACAGTTGATGTTTGGGTGGCAGCTGGTAGAGGTGCAGGCTTCAACACACTGAGGTGTCTGTGTTCATTATTAGTCTGTCTTGCTTTACACGACATCAAGTATACAAGAAGACATCCTTCAGTTGTTGTGTTTGTGTGCGTGGATTTGTGTGTGTGTGCACTAGAGTGTGCACAACACTAAATGTGGGATTGGAGAACACCGTTACGTGCGATGCGATGGGGAGGGGGTTGGGTTTTTTTTCGGGGTGAGGGGTGTGTTTGTGTGCCTGTGGGGGCTGCTGGAGAATGTATGGACCGCAGCTCTGGTGGGAGTCTAGACAGGCGTTTCCTTCCCCTTCCCCTGCTCTGCTCTACTTCTCCTCAAATAGCCCACAGCTTTTTACAGTATGGAGGGAAAACAAGAGAAATGCCCGTGGCCCCTGATGCTGATTGGGAAGATTAATTAGCTCCTGGATAGCATACGTAATACTCCCTCTGTTTGTCCCGGAAAGCCAAAGCAAAAACCAGTGCAGAGGACCTGAAATGCAAGTTGCTGACTATGAGGCCAAAACATTGACCAACACAGATTGTTTTCAAAATATAAAATGAATAGTAAATAAAACATTACACTTTAATTTTTGCTGTCCTCTTGTCAGATAGATGATTTTTTACCTGTTTTATGACTAATCTCAAGTTTCCTCTGAGAAGAGGGATGAAAGTTTCCTGTAGTAGTTCTCAATGATGTGACTAGACCTGGAGGAAGTTCCAAGCATGTGATTTTGAAAAACGTCTTTGTCCTTTACATATTCTTTTTTAGTGTCTCTGAGAAAACTGTAATCCCCCTGCCATTGTCCTCGTTCAATGCTCAGTAAAGGTGATTGGCGTAAACCCCTCAAAGGGGCGGACGATATCGTATCCATACAGATTCTTCATCTTGCTTTGCCTTTGTCACAGAGCAGACACACAGCAGGTGTAACCACAGCTTTCACCACATGTTCGTGTTTCTGTGCTGTTGGCTGCTCAGAGAGGGAATTTCTCATTAGTGGTAATCCATCACCTTCTTCCTCTTTGTTCCTTTTGCTGTCGCGCTACATTGTAAGTTCTGTATCTGGAAGTTTTCGTGGTTTTTATAAAAGCACTTGTAACCATCATCTTACTCGTGACTGCATGCTTATGAGGAAACTGCAGTAAGCTGTCTCGTCAGAAAGTCCCCCTCACCTTCCCCCCGTCTTACCTGCACTTTTCTGGACCAAATCCTTCTCCCCTTTCCTTCCAACCTTCCTTCCTTCCTTCTCTGTGGTTCCCATCTTTTATCTCTCCTACCTGGCTCCTCATCTCCCCTCTCCCCTTGGCTTCTCCTCCTCTTCCTTCACCTTTCACCTTGCCGTCAACATCCCCTCTCTGAACTTTACCCTCCCTCTCCCCCACCTTTCCCTCCCTTTCCTCGCCTCCCCCCTCTCCTCCTCTTCCTCCGGTGGTTTTTACAACCCCCAGGAGGAGCGGCCCATTGTGGTTCAGCTCACCAGCATCGAAAAATGTTCTTGGAGTGTCTGCCATTTAATCTTTCTCACATAAACCACAAACATGCACAAACATGCTTTATGAATTAATTTGAATAAATAGTGGCATCAAAACACTTTGTGCATTGCGACATTAGTTGCATTTTGCTGAAATGGCAGACATTCTCATTTCCTGATCTGTGTTGCAGAGGTTCAGAGGTGCACAAAGCGTTTGAGTAGAAGAGCGAACAGAAGTACTATACGTAATATGGTAAACTTTAATTTTAGTCAAGGCTTTCCTGTTTAAAAGAGCCTATGGAGCAGGAAGAGCCACCCTCACATGGGAGGCTTACAGGGTGTTGTCTGGGAAAAGCAGAAATTCTCCTTGGCCCAAAGCCCTCGAGGGAGTCGTAGAAGGGAGGACGTTAGAACAACCTGTTGCTTAAAGCCACACGTCTCCTTCAATGTCCCACCTCGAGTCACATTTGTAAATGCACGCTTGCACATTAACTTTAAATTAAATTGTTGATATTTTAACAATTCTCTCATAGGTTATAGACCAAACAATTCATTGAAAAAATAATCTGCAGATTAATCAATAAGGTAACTAGCCCCCACATGCCGTCAGATGGCACAATGATGTCATCAGCCCTCCGCTCGCACATTGTGCATCAACAAAATTAAGAGTATCATTTCATACACAATGACAAAAGTGTGAGTAATTTGACAATAATGAAATGGAAAAGCACCTGCTGCTCAGCATGTGATGGTGTCCTGCAGTCAGCACCTGTTTTGTTTCCAGTCATATACAGTAGTAATGATTGTAGTCTGCATTTGACCCTGTACTCATTTGTCTTTTCACACTGTCACAAGAAATATATATTAATTTTTATCCCCATGGCAGCTAGTCAGGCACACACACACACACACACACACACACACACACACACACACACACACACACACACACACACACACACACATACACACACACAATGCATATCTCTTCAATGAGCACATATTTATGTCAATGTCCCAGGCAGCTCCACGCAGCCAGTGGATGTTGTTTGTGCGGAGCTCGGTGCCCATGGGGGATCTGAGGCTTCCTCTGTTTTATTCCCTCATTGTCCTGCTACTGTATCCTCAGCATTGTCTCAATAAAAGATTTACTATCAATGGCTGCCACACCAGCTGGCCTGCTGCTAAAAAGGTGTCGTGGAATGAAAGCTGTCGTTCTCATTAGCCCTGTCACTGACTTTTTAGGGTGGCAGATATAGTTTGGTACGGATATGTTTAGCAGTTTCACAGGGTCGGCTTACTGTACATAGTGCAAGGTGGGTGGGACCTTTTACAAAATATTGTTTTTGCATTTTACAATAAATACTTAAAATCAAAACCCACATTTTGTCACAATGTGCCTTCCTGTCTCTTTACCTACTTTCTCTCATGATGTCTCTCTCGGCAGGTATCACCTGGTGAAGCTGTTGGAAAAGTTTGGCCAGGTGAAACAGTTTGACTTCTTGTTCCATAAGTCCGGGCCTATGGAAGGACAGCCACGCGGCTACTGCTTTGTCAACTTCAGCACCAGAGAGGTACATGCAAGACAAAGTTCACCTTTCAGATTATTTATTATATTTTTTTGTTTTTATTAATGTCACTTTTTTAAAAGTTTAATTCTTGGAAACAAAGATCACAACAAAAGCACTCGGACAGCGCAGACCTCCGCCAAGGCTGGGAAAGTTTTGCTTTTTCAGCCAAAACTAACATTCCTGACTCTATTTGACCTACACAATTTTTTTAATATGTTATGTATTTTTGGAGATATAACTCAAAATGTCAAGTTTTAAGGCATGACTCAAATTTCAAGAAAGAATCTTTTAAAACATACCTGGGTCAAGATCCAAATCTGGATCCCACCCAAAGTGTTACCATTTATCTTTGATGTCAATTGTCATGTATATCCATTCATAACTTTTTGAGTAATCCTGCTTACAAAATGACAGACAAATGAAACCAATCACATAACCTCCTTGGCGGATGTAAAGATTGACAATTTTAAATAATAAAGTCCTTCATCCAATGCGAGTTATACTGATAGTGGACCTATACAGATGTTGTCAATGACGATAGTGTGCTGATATGCTTCCATCATTTCAGAGAGTGTGGCACATGACGGAAAAGAAAATAAAAGTCCGCTCAGCCTCACAGGTTCAGCGAGCGGTATTTGTTTTGGATCGAGTCTGGGGATCATGATAAACATCTAGTTTCACAGCTAGTGTCCATCAGTGGGATACAAAGCCCTCCCAAAAGGAATATACAGAGGAAGTGTGTGTTTATCTTACGCACTCAAACACACACAGACACACGCACACACACAAACAGAAGTACTTCATTAATGTAATTTAGCATCAAAGCCACTCATTTGATTAGACAAAACTGCTTTTTACTCACACACAGCAGACACACTAACACACATCAGTCGTGGTCTGTCTCTGTAAAGTGGCACATCATCTTCTATTATTGTCTCTGCCTGCTCTCTGTTGTGAAGGCTAATGATTTAATGACTCGAGTGTTGTCATCAAGGCTGATTTTTTTAATCATAATTGTAAAAAATAAATATCTGCTCTTCTCTTTTCTGTCTGTGAACGCCTGCAGGAGGCCGAGAGGGCGATCCAGTGTTTAAACGGGAAACTAGCTTTGTCCAAGAAGTTGGTCGTGCGCTGGGCGCACGCACAGGTGAGGGTGAGTGTCAAACGAAACATCTTTACACATCCTGACGACTCAGTGGACTAATGCGCATGGAAATTTATCAACGACAGTATGATTGTGGCTGCAGTGTGCGGCCTCCTCTATCATTTTTTTAAAACAACTCAGCGTTGCTACGTTGACGCCTGCCGTCCACACTACTTCGGAGTTTTTCGAGCGCCTTTTAAGGAGAAGTTTGGAAAGAAACGGAGACATTTGGCGTTAATGACGCAGTCAACTGCATTTGCTTCCTGATTGGTTCTTATCAGTCACGACTCTACTACCAGTATAGAAACCCCTCGTCTTCGCTCAACCATTGTTGTTTCTTGTTTTTAGCATTTTCTGTAACTTAGCAAGCAACTGCAGAGTAGACAATCTGCTTCCTGTTTGCACCGGCATGCACATGCTCAGTGTACTTGAAGGTGACATGCGTTTTCAGGTGTGTTAGTATGGAGGGAGATGCAAATCTAAAAATCCTTGTAGTTTTTAAACGCCATTTTAAAAAGAAAAAGTATTAGTATGGATTTAGCTTAAATATACATCTTTACATTAGAAGAATTATATAATCGACTTTCGGGGATAAATAACCAGAGTGTTATATAACCATAGACATAAACAAGCCTGAAAATTGTGGAGAAATAACCAATGATTCTTAAGATGTTAGTAGTTTTTTTTCTGACTGGGCCAGCAACTCAACTATTCTAAGCATCTTCTGCTTTTCATTTTCACATTACTTCTCCAGTAGTCAGTCCATGGAGAGGCAGTGGGATCCCAGCAAAGCTTATGCCTGTCTCTTAACAATGGACAGCCTACTGGCAACGGGCGAAGGGATATCCTGTATAGAGACGAATCACGCCCTACACGCACACACACACACGCACACACACACACACACACACACACACGCACACACACACACATAAACACAAACACATAGTAGGGTGAGGTCAAGGTCAACGCTGCCGCCTCCAAGACAACACGCTGTTGGATAAATCTGCTCACACGTTGATTGTGGCCCGGCTCGATGCCCCATTCCAATGAAAAATTGAAGCTCTGGTTATTGATGCTGTGATAAACCTTAAATTGCTCATATCCATGCCATTAACACCAATCTGTCTGTGTCATCAGGTGACTCAAAGGCAAAAATAATCCCAGAATTCAGAGTTTTACTTGATTTATTTTATACATTATTTTCAAATCATAAGTCCAATTGCATCTGTCTTTTGTTTTCAGCATGACAGGGCTCAGTTAGGGTATGAAAGCACAGTTTGGTTTGAGCTCTTATGTCAAATTAAACTTTAAATATTCAGTTATGCTGAAAGAGCTTCAAGTGAGACTGTTCCAGTCGATGCAAATCTCTGGGCTTTTTTCTTAACCACTGTATTTTGGTCAAGGACACGAGAACTGCTTGGATACTCCTGATGCTGAAGATAATCTGAGCAGATCAGCCTGTGAAACTGTCCAGCATTCTTTTACAGTGTAATCTTTACTTTTGTTATTTTAGCAATTTTCCATTAGTGGTCCCAGCGTCAGATTCAGCTAAATGTAATATTTTAGTTTTAGAGTCCGTCTTCACTGACAGAAGTAATTTGTCGAGACGAGTGAGTAAAGAAACAGTTGATGCTGAAGTTATTGCATTGCTTTGAAAGAGAGGAAATTGTGTTGAGGATTGTTCTACTCTTTACAAAAATCCATGGATGCACAAATCTAATATTTCAACAGTTTGTTCGATTGTGTCTTATTGGTACGAACGAGTCAACTTGGAATTTGGGAAATTATAGTAGAACAAATTATTGATTGATAAATTGAGAAAATGTTCTTTGCATCCCTAGTTACCTTATTTGTTTGTTGAAATAAACTTTAATCTGACTATAGTGTAGAATCTCATCATCACTGACCCGCTGTGATAACACCCCCCAACATTCCTGTTACTGTAATCAGCCCCTGTTTCTGTTGAGCACTTCCAACTCTGAGGTTTTTTTTTTGTTTGTTTTTTTACAGTGTAGGCTATCGACACGTTTTCATGCATTCCAGCTACATGCCTTTTAGGAATAGGTGGAAGGGAAGGGTCCTGGCTGGTGGAATGGTCATTGTTTCAGAACCTATTCTCGGCTTTTACGTGTTGTTCGTTTCTCGGCACAGAGTGTAATATCCAGCGTGTGCTTTTGTGCATCATGTATGTTACAAAATGTACCATCAGCAGCGCCACGTCCAGCAGCCGCAACATTTGTCAGATGATTTCCAAGCGTCAGATTCCTGCCACTGGCTGCTGCTGCTGCACCAAAACGCCGGCGTCTCTCATACTCATCATGTGACGTGTGTTTTGTTTTTTTCTCTCTCTCTCTCTCTTTTTTTTCTCTCTCTCTCTCTCTCTCTCCGCAGGTTTCGAAAATTCTGTGTTGGCTGGTGGAGATGTTTGGAAGGTGGTTTTGAAAGGAATGAGTGCTGACGTTGATTGTTGCTCTTCAGCTGCTCACATTTTATCCTCGCTCGTGCCTTTAGGGTGCAACTCTGAGCTGGACACACACACACACACACACACACACACACACACACACACACACACACACACACACACACACACACACACATACTCGGTCCCGTTTGGTCTCTATCTGTTTGACCAGACACAAACACAATCAATGCTACAGTTCAGTAACATTCGTGTTTGTGGGAGGAAGCTGGAGTTGGCGCTGCTGAGAACTGCTGTCAGTATTTGTTAGGAGTCCTGATGGTCTCCACTTGTCCAACTGTTCCTTCTTATTCTCTGCCAGCTTCTCTTTCTCTACTCGTACTGTTCCTGTTCAAACTTAGCACTAAACTGCGTCTCAGGTGTCAAAAATTCTATTCACAGTATTAGCAATGACTGACACAGGCCCTGGTACAGGAAAAAAAGTTATGCTGGTGTTTTTTGTGTATTTCGCAGAAACACAATTTCCTAACTTATTTGCGACGACAACATTATAGATCAAATATAGATGCTCTGTGTAGACAATCGGCATTAGGGACTAGGTCTGAACAGGACCGGTGTCGATCTTTAGTCTTAGGTCTATTTCTGTGACTTATCTCCGTGTCTCTGTCTTACCTTTTGTTTGTGTCTCTCCATCTGTGTCCATCACCGGTTGTGTATTTTTTTTTTTTTTTTTTTGGTTTGGTTTGGGCCATGTTTATCATCTACAGAGGTTTGAAGGTTTCCGTAACGACAAGACGATGCCTCCCAGCCTGGAGCCGTCATCCAGCGGTGCAGCGGATGACGGACCCGTAACAGCCAATCACCTCAGGTTGGTGCAAAAACACACACAACACACAGTATTTTCACTCCTCTTCAAGCTGCTTTATGACATGCAATGAGGTCCGGACATTCTCCTGAAAATTTTGCTGGAGGGGTTGTGTGTCCACATTTTCCGGAACCTTTCCTGGTAAAATTTCCAGAAAAATGTCAGAGCCCATGGGAGAAGCAGCGGAGCAAATCTCCGGGAAAATTCCCAGCGAGCGAGTGGGCGTGTTGATGACTGTAAATAAAAACACTGCTATCCGTAGCAGAATTATGGTTGTGTCCTGCCTCCTGCATGTTCTACCCAGACGCCACAGAATGTTCTGGAAATGATCCACAATCTTACAGTTTCCAGAGTTCATGTCTGAATGAGAAAATACTTTTTCCTGTTCCTTTTGTTTTGTATTTCCTCTTCAGACTAAGACAGAAGTTTTTATATCTGAAAACCTAAGCCTTTTGAAAACTTAAATAAAAATAAATGCAAATGACAGCCTCACGTTTTAGTGAGAACAAGGAAAGCTGAACCTGAAACTATTCTGAAAGCCTGGTCAGACGGGGTCAGAGGCTGTGGGACAATAAAGTTAAGAAAAAACAACAACTCAATGACTTCATTTTTCCTAAGTGTCAATATAGACAATTATCACATCTTCTCCCACGGCTACAAACACTTTAACCTGCAGATGTGTTTGGGTTTGGCCTACTGAACAAAACTAGAACTTTTTGACCGACACCTTAATCAACCTGTGTTGCAAATCCACCTACGCACATTCTCCACTCGTGCTCCTGCTCGGCCCCGGAATCTTTCTCTCCACTTTCACCACAAACCTCAGTTCACGTCGAGTTCATCTGGACCAACACTTTGGCTCCGCAAGCGTATGGTCGGAGACGTTGGAAGTTCTGTCAAAGCAAATTACAACATGTTTTCATTGTTGTGGCTGCACTCGCAACCTGACATTAACATATGCACACACGCTGCAAGTGCGCCAGTCGAAGGGGAGCGCTGCAGAGCTGGTAAAAGGCCTCTTGTGCTCGCGGTGTCGAACTCTCGCCGAGACCATCCAGCGCGCGTAGCAGACTATTCTGGGGTACTTCTCAGGAAAGGGCTGCACACTTTGATTCTAGTGCAAACGTCAAAATCACTCTCCGCACAGCGCAAGAGAGGAAATGTGTGCACGCTCTTTCCCTGCTTCCCTCTAGATGTTCCCTTTCCCTCGCTCTCACACACTCGTTCCCTCGTTCACTCACCTGCACAGTAATCTTTTCTCACAAGCTCCTCTCACGGGCTCCTTCAACCTCGGTTCTGCTATTTAAATACAGATTTTCCTCCATCTTTCGTGCAGCGCAACTCGTTCTTCTCTCTCCTTCATTTGTCTCTCCTAATACTAAGAGCACTAATGACTCCTCTTCTTTTCCCCTTCAGCCAGAGCTGAGATCTGTCCATCACTCGGCCTGTCTCCCACCCTCGATAGCAACACTGGTATTTTCCCCTCACATCTCTCTTTCTCTCTCTCTCTCTCTCTCACCCCCCCCCCCCCCCCCCCCCCCCCCCTCTAGTACAAGTGCTAAAATCCGCGCCATCGAGGCCAAGCTCCAGATGATGGAGGAGAATCCAGAAGACGACTACTCCGGCCCGTCGGCCTACGAGCACAACAAGCCACCAGAGAGGAAACGCTGGGAGCCCTACTCTAAATCACACCACAACAACCAGAGCAGGCCCTTCCGCAAGTTTCGGAGATGACCCCCCACCCCCCATGCTCCTGCTCATTCTGGAGACCCCCCGCCCACCACCACACCTCAGCCCCCACCTCCACACAAACAGATACTATACAGACTTTACACATCCTATCTGGGAATAAAAAGATTTTTGAACTTGTTCAAAATTCCTTCAGAACCTGGACTCTTTTGGGAGTAATCGCCGACGAGTACCTGAAGTGTTTTTGTTTATTTTTGCTTACAGTACGTCATTAGTTGTTTTTTTGTTTTTTTGTAGTTTTGGCTAAAGTACAGCCCATACCTGACCGCTGTGCAGGTTGGATCCCTCATCAGTCTGCTTTCTCATTGTTACAGAGATTCAGTTCAGGCTCGTCATCCAGCTGTGATGCAAAGCTGCTACAGGAAAGAACTTTTTTTATTGTTAGAGAAAGAATTCTCTAAGGTTTTTTTTTTTAAACTTCCAGATAACATTATTTAAATGAGACAGAAAAAATTAGGGACTTAAATATTCAGCATTTGTCTTTTAATTCAAGAATGAAGAGGAAGAAACTCAAAGATTTATAACAGGTTTGTATTTATGGAGTTTAAATCATAAAACACAAGAGACTCAGTGTAAGTTGCAGTGTGTGTGTGTGAAGTTTTTTTGCTTTTTTCCTAATAGTTTAACCCCCCAATCCAATTTTTATGCAGTTATTGTCCAATTATTTTTTTACTGATTTTCACGTGGTATGTAGTGTTTTATTTTTTTTTCATTTTAATTTTTCAATTAAAAGCGAATAAATGTCTAATCCGCCGCGTGTTGTGTTATGACACTTTAAAGATCGATTTCAAAATACAAGATTCTGTTAAATTAGTTGTGATACATTATTTCATTATTAGCCACATTTAATTGCGCTCTGTCTGCACACACTTGCTGATACTATTGGAACATGAGAAATTTGGCAGACGCTTCTACTAGAATAATAACCAAAAAAGCAGATTCACCGTTATTCATGGGTCAAAAATGTTTGAAATATATGAAACATTTTCTGTAATAACTGATAATCATGATAATTATACCATATTAGCCCAGTTTCCTTTTTTCCCTTCTTGAATATCAAGTGTTTTATTAATTTATGCAGTCCCCCCTAAGGGTTTTTTTGGTAAATAATTTGAATACTTAGATGTTTTTGATGTGATCTGAGTTTGATGTGACCTGGAGAGAAAAATACATTTCCAGGGTAAAATATGTTGGTCAAGGTTAAAGTTGGTTTGCGTGAAGAATGAATTTTTATTTTTTACCAATCGTAATAAACTCGCATATTAGGCTGTAGATAAACATCGCAACAGGGAGAGAGATCTGTGGAATACATGTACAAAATGAAAGAGTTCGTTCGCACTGAAGAAACCAAATCCTACCTCTTGACATTACCCAGTCGTGTTTTTTCTTCTTTTTTTTTTTTTTTAAACATTTCTCTGTAGTCACCACCCGATCTCAGATTCTGCTTGATGTCCGTTCGATCGGATGAACTGGATTTCTCTGCCATTTGTGAGCAATTATCTGTTTTCAATAATAAAAAAGGCCTATTCGTTAAAATATGATACGATCTTTTCTCCAGTAGAAGAACGACGGAGTTTGATTTATTTTTGGGGGATTTTGAAAGGAGAGTTTCTGAACTATTTAGATTTACAGATAATTGTGGAATCAGATTAATGATTGACAGCGATCCAAGTCGGTGTGTGTGGCCTCGTGCACATCCTGTCATGATAACCTCCCCTCTTTGTGTTTCACCTGCATCATACTGTCAATTTTAATACGCTCTCTTTTTTCATAATTTTCACGTCAATTTTATTTGTCCAGCGCCAAATCACAACATTGTCTCAAGGCACCTTACACAGTGAGGTCATAATGGTTGGATAGTTTTTTCCCCTCTAACATTGCAGAGCGTAAATATATTGCTGCACACAATCATTGTGTTTGCAGAATTTGTATATGGTCTAATAACGAAAAGAAAAACGTAAATCATGTAGATACATTTAAAAAGCCCACGTGGAAGCAAATAAAAATAAGCATATTCTACTTTATATTGTGGAATTTGTATAAATCTACATTATTTATTTGAATCCTATTTTTTTTTCTTTCCACGATAATTCACATTTACTTCATAAATCCCACGCTTTGCATGGAGACGGTCTATAAAGAGAAAGTCTATTCAAGTGTGCTATTTACTGCGTTATACAGTCAGCGGCAGCAGTTGTTTATTTGCAGTAGCAAATAAATGGCAATCACATAACTAAATATATATGTCCCCCCCCCCCCTCTTTGCAGCCGCTTTAAATGCCTGAGATACCAAACATGCAGCCGCACAGTCGGGAGTTTGAGTCAAGTTTTCTGTCACGACTGTTCCATACCGTGTCCAACCTTCTCCTCCTCGCCCTCCCCCTTTCTTTAACTATAAGTCAGGCCAGAGGAGCCACACTAACTTCCACTGCAGCTCTGCGCAGACGAGCCACGGTTCTTCTTTGGGGTGCGTGCGCTCTCGTCGTCGTCGTCGTCCTCCTCCGCTCCCCCCACACTGCACCTACGAAGCCTCGGAGTAAAAGCTGCCAGCCCTTCAATTTGATCCACTTCCTGTAGTCAGACTCCTTCCCCAAAAGTGGAGCGAGAGAGGGAGGGAGAGAGAGAGAGGGAGAGAGAGAGAGAGAGAGAGGGGAAAGGGAAGGAATCTTTCGGTTCCAAATGCGGCTCTCTGAGGAGCAAGCAAGCAACTCCTCGTCTCTGCTGCAGTGTGTATGAGTGTGTGTGTGTGTGTGTGTGTGTGTGTGCGCGCGACAGTGTGTGAGTCGATTCATTAATTTGTTTTTGTTCTTTTGGCGTGAAATACAAAAGTGCGCCCGGGTCACACCAGAGTCAAATGCACGGTACGGATGGTACAAGTTCTGACGCCCGGCGCAGACTCGTCCCCTGATCCCAGCACGCACCGAGCTCGGAGGCACCGCCGCACGCTGCCGCGAGACTCCAGGGGTTCATGTACTGGAAAAATGAAGTGCTGTCCCCTCTCTCAGAGGGAAATCACACTCTGTCCGACGGGATTCCCACGAAGCAGGTAGTAACACCTTTTTTTTTTTTGGACACAGCCGCCTTTTGAAACTGCAACTCTACTGTGCGTAAAAGAAAAGAAGAAGAAGAAGAAAAATCCAAATTGGAGACGTAGAGTATTTACGCGCCGCTCGGGCCTTTTCGCTGAATGGGACTTTTCGTGGGGTGTGACATCTTCGAGTGATTTGTGGCATAACGATGCAATAAGTGGCCTCGACGATGAGAGACGATTTTGATTCGCCCTCTTCTTTCACGAGCTGATCTGTCGCCGCCGTTTATTCGCAGCCCGCAGCGGATCGTTGTTTTCGTGTGTGTGTGTGCGCGTCTTGTTTTGTTTCGTCTCTCCGTAGTGATGTCACGAGATTCGCCGCCGAGATCAGCTGCACGCGCCAGCCGCTGTGAAGAGGCACGCGCCCCCTCCGCTGTATGAATAGCGTGATTTGCGGCTCCTCCGCGCGAGCCCCTCGAGGCGCTGCCAATTTTCGCCCGACAAAGAATTAGATTTTAATTACAGCCATTAGAAATCAAATTTGCAATTCTTCGGGTGACCCGTTGCCTCGTTCTGATTGACAGTTGAAATTGACACTCCGGGTCCCTCTTATCCGCATGCGTTTTCCAGCTATTTGTAATTACAGGTAGCCCCCCCCCCCCCTCCACACACACACACACACACACACACACCACCCCCTCCACTCTCGTGTCCTGGATTGCGAAGAAAATACTATTATTCTGAGAGGCATGGGTTAAGGGCGGGGGGGGGGGGGGATCAATCCAAATTGAAATAGCTTCATTAAATCGTGCCCTTTTGTTGCGGGGGGCCCTTTTTAAACAGTTTTTGAACCGGGGCTTTTATTGTCGGGACTACTTTATATAGGAGCAGCCGTGAAGGGGATGTCCGCAAACGTCTCCCCGGGAGGGTTTCATACTCAGCTGAAGATGAGACGGGAGAAGTGATGAAGACTTAACCGTTCACTGCACGTCTTGTTTTAGGTGATCTCTGCCGAGCACCAGGGTACACCGGGAGCCTCGCGCTGCAGTGTGGAGTCCAAACACGCCCCAATGGTGAGCGCTTCTCAGCTGCCTTCATGTGCTGTGAAATGCGTTTAGTGCGCCTATTGCGCACAGGCTGGCCCCCGTGCGCATCCATGACAGGATTCATGCAAATGTGATTGTATGTGCGCACTGTGTGTGAACGTGGCGACATCTGGACACATGGCACTGAGGGTGCGTCATGATGCGGATTGTGTCTGTGTGTTTGTATATGCTGAGCTCTGTGCCGGTGGCCCCTCTCCGCAGTCTCACTCGGACGCGGAGTCCCAGCGGTCCAACATGGAGCGGGAGGACACCCGCTCGGCCGCGAGCACCCCGTCCACCCCCTCCGTGTGCTCGCCGACCTCCACCGCCAGCTCCGTGCCGTCCACCGGGAAGAACGTGTGCGCCAGCTGCGGCCTGGAGATCTTGGACAGATACTTGCTGAAGGTGAGAGGCCTTGTAGTCGTGTTATTTTTTTCTCATTATTTTTCTGACATTGGCATTACACGGGCAGGAGCGAGCGGAGGAGGGTCCGGACAGGCCTGCTGCTGGGGGGTTTGCGCTGATGCTCATGAATGAACCGAACAGCCTGAAGCGCAATTCATGAGAATAAAATAAAAATAAAAAACATAGGGGACAAATGAAACTATAAAACTGGATAAGAAAGACATTTTCCAACCGTTATTATCTATGGCCACGATGTCAACAAAATGCATATTTAAGCCTACACACCTTGCAAATTAGTCATAACTAACGTTGTGATTATTATTAATTGGATTATTTTGTGGCTGCAACATGAACAAAAAGACAAAAGAAAACCTGAGAGTGTCTGTCTGTTGTTGCGTGTAAGCGACGTTAACTCCAGAGTTGAATCTTAGGAAACACAGTGACAGGAACCGACGGAGCCCGCAGACAAAACAGGGATGTTTTGGTTTTTACACGTTTTTACTGCCTCTGCTGTTGATGTGCCCTGTCTTGTCGCGTGCGCTCGCGTGCTTCCAAACTTAAAAAGGGTGTGTGCTTGTGTGCTTGTGCGCGCGCGCGCGCGTGTCAGGGAGTGTGAAGATCATCAGTCCATTATCTGACTGATTTTGTTCTCAGTGTGCATCTGTCATAAGAAACACCCTGTTATTTTATTCTAGCAATACTTTTTTCGCAAAAATATATTTGTATGTATTGTAAGGAGATAAAAGAAATCGCTTCAAAGATTAAATTAATAACAATAGAAATCATCTATTGTTGTTTTGGTGTTGAAATATGCCTAATTGCATTTTATCTGACTATATTCTTTTATTATAAATCTGGAAATAAAAACACAGAAAATATATTGGTGAGTAATTTATAAAATGATTAATGAGTAAATAAATTGATAACATCGACTGTGTATATGTTAAATCAATTATGTGCATCATTTATTTATTCATTTGGAGTATGGTTGTCTTTGTTAATGGTGAAATTATTTTACCCTCTTTTTCTTTTTTTTCTGGCCGGATATTTAACATGTGGCAGATGCTGTAGATAAATGTACGTATATAAATAAAATCCTATGGTAATAACATGTAATGGTTATAAATTGGTCGAACTAATTGCCATAATTAAAAACAAAAACTAAGTTGCATGTATTCAATTCACAGAGCAGCACAGTGGCCATAAAATGCACTTTTAACAAAAAGTCCTATTTTAAAATTAACACTTGTGTGACGTGATATATCACGTGTGTGTGTGTGTTTATTACACTAGGCTAACTACCTTTTCTAAATGTTTAGTTTGCAAGACAGCCCTCGTGATTGCTCGCCATGAAATATTTGTCTTATTTTAATTTTCACATTTTGAAACTGGGCAGTGAGATAGCTCCGCAATCTGCAAAACTACAAACTGATTTCAATTATTTCATCAGTCATTTTTTAACAGACTTGTTTTTCCATGCCTGCATGACAGTTATCATTATTATGAGGTTTTTTTTTCTTCTTCTAATCTTACTAAAATAATTGCTGTTAAATTAAAATATTGCACTCGGAAAAAAATACGACATTCAGGCATATACTTAGTTGGAGGATAAATATTTCTCAATATAAAAATAATATAATAGGCTCCATAAGAAAAATAGGCTTCTCAACAACAATAATAGCCTTGACGTATATAGGGCTACGGAACATTAATCACGGCAATCTTGAGACAATAACACTATTTGGCATGATATAAACACGTCTGAAGCAAAACGAAAGATCCCGTTAAGATATTACAGATAATAAAACATCTCCTTATTTGAATATTAAAATGATAAATCATAGAATGCCGATTGTGAGTGAAACCCAATTTATTGACCGTAGTAACATTTTGGTTATAATTTCGAGTTAACAATAAAGTTGTATTACTACGTCAGAATAGATACGACATTATTTATTTATTTTGTCACATATGACAACGTGAATTATCCAGCGACACCTACTCGTCCTCACTGCAGTGATTTATCACGCGTGTGTGTGCTTGACACGGTGTGTGTGTGTGTGTGTGTGTGTGCGTGTCTCTGTGCAGGTGAACAACCTGATCTGGCACGTGCGCTGTCTGGAGTGCTCCGTCTGCAGGACGTCGCTGCGTCAGCACGGCAGCTGCTACATCAAGAACAAGGAGATCTTCTGCAAAATGGATTATTTCAGGTAGGGTAAGTTTGTGACCGTGTTTTCAAAATACCGCGTCCACTCTGGTCTCCTCTCTCAACCCCCCCCCCCCCCTCTCTCTCTCACACACACACACACACACACACACACCCTTTTAGGTGGATGTGGGTTGCCTCATGTGCTCTTGAAAGACCCCTTTTAAAAAAGCTGAAAGTCTGTAACAAAACAAAACTCTTTACCTACAGCGAACAGCTGAAAGATCCGCAGTTTTGTTATGGCCGTAGTCAAAACACACACACACACACACACACACACACACACACACACACACACAGAGAAAGAGAAAGAGAGAGAGAGAGAGAGAGAGGAAAAAATAACCTGGAAAAGTTGTAAAAACTGCTCAGATCAGATCAGATGTGTTTAAACGGCGTAACACAATGAATCGAGATGATTTTACGGATTCATTTTCCGTGGACCACAGTGAGAGCTGACGGACCGTGAATATATATATATATATATATATATATATATACATATATATATATATATATATATATATGCCTGTTGGTATATATCCACATGATGCATTTTTCTGCGCTAAAGAAATGCTGGGGAACTCACACTTTCATCACACACACACACACACACACACACACGCCTGCCACGAAGCGTGTGGTGGCTGTTCACTCACCCCCAGAGGGGAAACTAACGGAAATCACGGGAAATAGTTTGAGTGTGTGTGTCTGTCTGAGTTTAGTCGATTCATTAAGAGAACCCTTAAGTGCAATTTAATTTTCTCTTTTTTTCTATTCTCAATCCTCAATGCAGCATTTTTTTTAGATTAGTTTGGGGTTTAAACATATGTTTTATAATAGCACAACATGTGACATCCATGTTCTTCATTTTCAGAGAATCAAACGAACCAAAATCAACTAAAGAAAAATTAGGAAATTAATCTGAACTCCATAGTGCAATATATCTATTTCTATTATTCCCTATACATTTACAGCAACATACTGAAAACAATGTGTCAATCCCACATGCTCTTAATGTATAAATATGTATATATATACATATATATGTATATTTATATACATATATATATATATATATATATATATATATATATATATATATATACACGTGTGTGTATCCACATACATTTTTTACGTGCAAGCTACGAAGAAGAAGAGATAGTGACACTGACACTGAAATCCAGTTTGTTGTTGTTTTCATCCTGAGATACCCGTGTGTGTGTGTGTCTGTGTGTGTGTGTCTGTGTGTGTGTGTTTGGAAACAGTGTTGAAGTACTGTATTTCACTTAGTGTGTATTTACCATCACTTAGATTTGATTCTTGTGCAGCAGAAGACAAGTACGTCATGGTTGGCTGGTGTCTTTTCTCATAGATTTTTAATATTGTTCACTTTTTTCAGGATGCATGTGTGGATTCAGGTTGTGCATGCAATATATGAAAGTTTACGCGTGCGTGCGTGTGTGTGTGTGTGTGTGTGTGTGTGTGTGTGTGTGTGTGTGTGTGTGAACGAGTATGTGTGTGGTGTCCGAGGTTAAATAGGGTTCACACCCCATGAGCAACTGCATATAAAAATTCTGTTCAGTAGCCTGGAGCTGGTGTGTATAGACACACATGCCTGTTTGTGCTTATCACTGTGTGTGTGTGTGTGTGTGTGTGTGTGTGTGTATGTGTGTGTGTGTGAGAACTAGTGTTTTTCTGATCGAAACCTGACACCAAGCCAACACTCTGAGGTTTATAATCACCAGCAATTAGCCGTCCTCCACCCCAGAACCCTCAGGCCTCCAGATCAGCAATTAGATCGCCCCGAGTGCCTGGTCAGCAGGTCTGTGATCTGAATGTGAGTCCTATACAAAGTCAAAACTAGCACACACACATGCGCGCACGCAACATTTACATACATTTATTAGCGTGAATATGCTTTACACATTGCCTCCTTTTACTGACTGTACACACACACACACACACACACACACACACACACACACACTGAGAGCTCTGTTTATTTATGCTTGTCCAGCAGCTGCCAATCATTCTGCTCATTTTTTTTAGAATAATGAAAAGATCTTTGTTTTTGCTCCACCACATCATAATAATATTTCACCTGAGCCGTCTCCATTTAAAGGCTCCTTCATCATTTACCCGTCACGCCCCTCAACACTGCTCTGTGAACCATGAGCCGGTATTAAACACACAGAGTGGACTTTGAATATGTCAATAAATATATGTGCGTTTTCAGTTGTATCATCATGAGGGGTACAGATGTAGCTGTCAGTCACAAATCATATTCCTCGCCAGGGGACGTATATGAAATACCACAATTTAGATTCAAAGCGTGTCTGAATGTGGAAGCGTTAAATGTTTTCGCACAAGTCGTGCTGAACCGTCCGTATTTGATCTGAAGTTCACCGTGAACTTCCAAAGAATAACTGTGAAGACGCACCGTGGAATTCATGCAGCAGCTCGTGGTCAACACTGAGTTGAGAACAGAATCTGTCTGACACAGGTTTTAACATTATTAAATAATGATAAATAACTACAATTAGCCGATGAGCCACAGCTAGCCGTAGCCAAAGCTAATTTACCCCTGTGATTGTAATGATTCATATCACATAAATAAGACAGACTGTACTTTAATCATGACAGAGAACAAATGTCAACTTCAGATAAATGAGTGCAAATTGTGGTGTAGGTAATCTACATTTAAGATATATATTTAAATCCATAGATTAGTTTATTGATTTGGTCAAATGTACAGGAAAGCAATTTTTCAAAAAAAGCTTCAAACTTCAAATTCTTTTCCTCCACAACTTCCCTGGTTGTGAAGTTGCTAATCCCTGGCTCTGTAAGGCAGAGTAGCCATGAATTTAATTACTCTCTCTATACTTTCTGATTTACGGTATGAAGTTGACCTGCAGTGTATAGGCACGACAAGCGAACGATAACACATTTGAATTGACAGTCTGTATATTCAGTAGATCGAATAATTAGATGTTTTCACAGTTAAAGTGCGGCATTTTTCTACTCTGGTGGACAAAATCCCCCATTTGCATAATAATATTTGCCGGTTTTCATTGGATTTCCTTGGAAGTCACTCTGGAAAATGAGGAGCCTTTTTTCTTTTTTAAGAAAAAAAAAATCTTACAGTAACTGTGAAGCTTTTGCTGCAGGCCCCCGGGGCCTGCTGCACAATGGTGACTTCTGTAAATATAAACTGTAATCTGGGTTTAGGCCAGAGTCAAACTCGGCTAAACACCAGTTGCGAGTCCAGATCCTCTGGGCCGCCTTCAAACCTCTGGAGATATTTCTTCATCTGTGTCAGCCTCTCATCTGGCTTTGGACTGACAGCTGCTTTAATGGGGCGTAATAGCAGGAAATCAGAGCGGGTTTCCCTCCATATACCTGTGAGTGTGTGTGTGTGTGTGTGTGTGTGTGTGTGTGTGTGTGTGTGTGTGTGTGTGTGTGTGTGTATGTGTGTGTGTATGTGTGTGTGTGTGCAGGGAGGTTGTATTTTTCGGGATAGGGGGTGCAGGACAGAGCCCACACTGTGCCTCTCAAGCCCATGTCAGGCCTCAGGGGCTTGCTGACACACACACACACACACACACACACACACGCACGCACACACACACACACACACACACACATACACACACTCTAACCATTTCTTTATCAGCCATCTCCTCTGACCCCCCCACCCAACCCTCGCCTCCCTGCACCACCCCCCCCCCCCCCCCCCACCTCTCGCTCCGTAGAAACCTCATCCTTGTCCGTGAGCTGCAGGCCACACAGGAAGTTGCATTGCTGCACTAATCAGGGGCACCCTGGGATACCGACACTGTAACCAGAGTCCATGTATGTAGGGAACAGTGCTGGTGGAGATGTGTGCACATGTGGGTGTGTGTGTGTGCGTGTGTGTGTAGTGCAAGTGCCTCTTTATGTGAGTGTGCGTCTGCATTGTAGTGATGATTATTCATCAACCTACCTCTGATTGCCTGATTACGTCTCCATAGCAACAAAGACGAGCAACCGGTACAGACAGAGAGAGAAAGTAAGTTTTATTAAAAACTGAATAAATTAACAATTATAAAAAGACATCTGTCACACAACGCTACACATTTAAAACAAAGTCTAATCAGTTAATTAGATTATTTATGGTGAAAAGGGAAGATGATACTACAGAGAATTCACTGTATTCACAGTAACTGCAGTTCATTTCTTTTTTTACAAGCTCAAAGAACACAGAATAAAAAGTGTCAAGGTGTTTTTAGTCGGGGTTAATATTTTAAAGCCCGGTGATATGTTAAATCTGTTAAAAGAAGCTGTCTGTGAAGTATTAAGATCACGTTCCCGTCTTAGATTTCCACACTGCAGGCCTAACATGAACCTCGCGCCCTGAAAACCGCACAGTCAAGCAAAAACTCTCCCAGGACAAATCTAATAGAGATTAGAGTATTCTCACAGCACATCAGGAATAATCCGAAAAACATGTACCTCCTCATTCCCCTCTGTCAGCAGCAGGTGAATTACTGTACAAAAAAATGGAATGTAAAGATTAGACCAAAGAAGGGGCGCAAATAGGAGAGGTCTGGGGCAAAAGAGAGTTTTGCGGTGTGGGATTGTTCCCTCTTTGTGAGTGATATAGGGGCCATGAGGATTGACATTGCTCCAAAATAAACACCAGGTTTTTGGTACAAAGACAAAACAAGATAATAAAAAAAAGACACAGCAGAAGGAGGGAGGGATCTGAGCAGATGAAGACTGAGGAGGAGGGGGTTAAAACAAGGGATGATTTGCAGCTTTTCTGGGTTCTGTCTCGGAGCATGAAACTGACAAGCTGTCATGCCGGATTAGCCGCAATGTTCCACAATGTTTTCCTCTTCACTGTAGGAAACAGGCTGGAATTCTCCATAACAATATGAAATAATACGTACGATACTGTACAGGAAGCCATGGAGCCGATTTGTCTCCAGCGCGGCTTTATTGGGTTACAAGAGCTTTTTGGGGTTAAGTTGCGCATATGTGTGACAACTTAAGCCCCTCTGGAAGTGCCATGCCGGCAAATTTCATTTCAAGGTCACCGCAGAGACTCATTGCTCCGACGGTGAACGGAATCTGATGATGTGTTTTTGTGTCGACGCCGCTGCGCTGATTCAAGATTGGTTTATTGAACCCTGTCAGACGGACAGATGCGGAGTCAGACAGATATGTGAGGGGCGAGAGGAGGGTAATAAGCTATAAATATTCCCCACTACATGCATGAAAATGCCACTTCTGGCCAACAAGCCCATGTACATGAGGAGGGGTATGGGCTGGTGAGATGTCGGGGGCTACAGTATGCTTTCATTCCAGATAGAGTGGAGCCGAGTGCACTGATGAGCTGCCAAACCCACTCACTTGGCAACCCTCATGCTCTCCTGCAACCCAGTCATCCTGCTCTTTCCCTGCCATCGACGCTCTTTACTTTGCCCCCCCCCCCCCCCCCCCCCCCCCCCCCCCCCCCAGCTCCACGACTCTCTCTGCTTCAGCCACTTACCTCCTCCCTCCTTGTCCATTGTTCTCATCCTGATCCATGCCCTCGCCAGCCCTCGCCTCCTTCATGGCTTTCAACTGCTGGCCGCGTCTCTGAATTCGGCTCGTGTTTGCGACACTCAGTCTGCTGAAAAAAGGCGGTATAAGGAATACATCGTCACACATATTAGTAAAGATTTCAGGATTACTGAGCCTTTGGTTTCTTGATCTCTGGGTCGGAGCCTCTTCGTGAAATTGCAATTCAGTTTGAGCAAATTTTAAAATTTAACGCTGGCTGTACAGTTTGCCGAAATGTGGCTGTTTATGCTTCTGGCCCCCTGTTTAACTCCTGAGGTAGCACTTTTTCACGACTGCTTACAAATCCTGCCGCCCTCATCAGAATTGGCAGCTGTAAAAACCCCAACAATGGCTCTCAGCCCGACCATACCCACGTCAGACTGAGGGCGATTTACACTCATCAAACCCATGATTTAAATTTAAATGAGGAGTTTGATCACTTTTGATTTTTGTGTAGATCAAGAAAAATTGGATTGATACGTCAGTTGCAAGAAAAAAAAAATCTCTGTGAAAAGAAATGTTTGATGATATTCTACATTTTTCCTATTTTCAACAAATCCAATAAAAAGACACGGTGTGGCCATAATAAAGACATCCATAAGTCAATTCTACGTACACTGGTGCTGGAGCACCTACTGTGTATTAATCCACAGATGATATTGTAGTCCATGGCAAATGCACTTTTTCCTCACGTTTGACTACAAGAGCCGTAGTGCCTGGTTTCAGAAATTCATTTTTTAAAAACTATTTATGACCCAGATTGCCACCTGGATTTGGATTAAAAGGCTCACGAGGCGAAGTGCCACAGACAGGGAGGAAGGAGGAAAACGTTGAGAGAGGAACGCGTTACTGGGTTTGGTTCACAGTGAGAAAAATATAGAATATAGAAACACCAGGCTTGTCCTTTGAGAATAAAATGTTCCAACACTCACATGTCAGAATGTTAGTGTACTCAGCCTTTAGTGCTCTTTTAACCCTCGCATTTCTCCCCTCAGTCACATTCACAGCAATTCAAATATTTCCACCGGCGCAGAGTATGTTTACTTTAGACTTTGTAAAATCTTATTTTGAGCCAACAAGTTGACATCCAACCCTTTCCCTGCCTAGAGACTCTCTCTCTCCCTCTGTGACTTTCTTTTCATTTATCTCTCATCTTCTCCGCCTGTGTGCCCCCCCCCCAACCGGCCAGAACAGTAAGTCAGGTGGTTTAAGTTTAAATGTCGCCTGATCTCACTGTTGCTATCAGTTACAGCGGGCCGATTTAGAGTGATGTCATCCCGTTCTTTTCTTCATCTTCCACTGTGTGTAAAACCACCCTGGCGTACGTATTTCGGTTTGTTCCCTTGTGTGTGTGTGTGTGTGTGTGTCCGTGTCCGAGTCCGTTCCTGTGTTTGTGTGGGAGCATGTGTATATGTCAGGGTCTTCATGCATCAGCCAGGAAATTGCAGGTGTTGGTTTGTTTGCATTCAAGGCTCAGCTTGCAGCCGCAGTCAGGAGTCTTTTCTGAAGGCCACATCCTCCTCCGAGGTTTCTTCCTTCAGCCCTTTGAGTTCTGCCAAAACTCCGAGGTTAAAAATTTTAAAGTTCAGCTTTCCCCCGAATATTGTCAGAGAAAAGGACGTCTGTTCATGTGTAACTCCATGCGTGCACTGTCTTGAAAATGGCCCCCGAGATAAGATTTAAAATATAATCAGCTGCTGCAGTTTTCTCTCTCGAAGTTGCTGCTCTCACTCCATCTACACGCCAATAATTCCTCATTCTGTTTTCTCTCTGCCGCCTCCCTCGCCTCTCCTTTTCTCTCCCCCACAGTAGGTTCGGTACTAAGTGTGCCCGCTGTGGGCGGCAGATATACGCCAGTGACTGGGTGCGTCGCGCAAGGGGGAACGCATACCACTTGGCGTGTTTCGCGTGCTACTCGTGTAAGAGGCAGCTGTCCACGGGAGAGGAGTTCGGCTTGGTGGAGGACAAGGTCCTGTGTAGGATCCACTACGACACCATGGTGGAGAACCTCAAGCGAGCGGCCGAGAGTGGTGAGTGGTGGTTCTTGGCAACATTCACAGCAATTCTTCTCAGTGGCTGTCCAGATGTTTGTCTCATAAGTCTCCTCCCAAAACCGGATCTATCCAAATTCATGCATTTTTAATGTAGATCATATTATCGTCTAAGCACGTTCAGAAATAATCGTTAAATGAGTCAAATCTGTAATATTAATATTTACATTGGTTTATTTGCTCTGATTAAATCTAATTTCTCAGTGGTTCTCATGTATACCCACAGGATTATTAGGTCATGTTACATTAGTGCAGGACTAGAATGTGCTTCTCTCTGTGTTTTATCAGGCAACGGCATCACGTTAGAAGGAGCAGTTCCAACGGACCAAGACAGTCAACCCAAACCGGCCAAAAGGGCACGGACATCCTTCACTGCAGAACAGCTACAGGTCAGACACACACGTCGCATCAGTCAATCGCAGATTTAATGATTCACCATTCACCATATTTGAATGATTTTACCATAAATACACTATTTAATGCTGCGTTGTTGTTGGTGGTGGTGGGTTTTTTTACACACAGATTTCGATATAATGCTAATGTTTCTGTCTCCATTTGTAGATCATGCAGGCTCAGTTCGCCCAGGACAACAACCCAGACGCCCAGACGCTACAGAAACTAGCCGACATGACGGGCCTCAGCAGGAGAGTTATACAGGTCAGTCCACATCCTGTCTACTCTGATACAAGCAAGTGCACTTATGTTTTAGTTGGCTGGAGATTAATGTGTTGAAGTAGAATAAATCAGCAATATGCAAACACTTATGGCATGATTAAAAGTGAAAAGGTCAGAATATGCAAAATATCAATATATTTACAGCCATATGTTGATGTATGAATATTCATATTAATATATTTACACAATTTCTGCCTGTCATTAATGATTTAAAAAAAAAACCTACCTTCAAAATGAATCAGCCCTTTTTCTATTAAAGAATATAGCTACATGATGTCTGGTTACATTGCGTCTTCATAGGTGTGGTTTCAAAACTGCAGAGCAAGACACAAAAAGCACACGCCCCAGCACAGTGGGGCTCCGCAAGGTCATCCCCAGTCCAGAATACCCTCGTCCCTGCCCGATGAGCTGCATTACTCCCCCTTTGGCAGTCCTGAGCGGGCGCGCATGGTGGCCCTCCATGGCTACATTGACAGTGAGTTGTGCTTTTCTATTATGTGGTGAAAAGGTCCATGAACCAGCTGCTTTTTACTCAATGACGATTGGCTACGTTTTCTAAAGCGGAGTTTTCTTTATTTAACCATTGTAAAATAAATCCTTATCATTTGTTGTTTGTGTTTTCTTCAGGTCATCCCTTCTCCATGCTGACCTCTCAGGGTCTCCCTCACCAGGCCATGTCGCTGCCCCAGCTTCCCCTCAGCCGCTAGCACTCCACGATGTGACCCTCGTGACCCCTAACCTCCAGAGCCTATCCCTCCATCTTCCACCAGTGACGTCTGCCAGCCTGACCCGGAGGTCAAGCCGGAGTCGGCTTGGAAGAAAGGAAAATCTTACAAGAGCTTCGCCCACTTGGAAACAGAAATGGAAGAATGCTGGAAAACGTCATTGTGGGTTTTTTTAGTTTTGTTTTTTTTAATCTCTCTGAGGACAGGAATATCTCGCCTGCAGCCAGTCTGACATAGTGATCAGCATTTATCATTAGGAGGAACTCAAAGACTAAAGTTTACACCACCAAAAGGACCCGTTTTGCTTCAAGTGTACAGCATCTTCCACTCTACTCATCTGCCCTCTGACTTGAAGGTGGAGGCAGTTTTCAAAGGATAAGACTAATCGACTGAAGCCTCTTGAGCGCTGTCAGAATATTGAAGAAAAACAGAGGGGGGAAATTTAAAGGGGGAACTGTCAATGTGGCCCGGGGGCTGGGCAACACACGGCAGGCTACGTTAGAGGTAAGACTCCACCCTCTTTTCTCTCTAAGCAACCATGAAGGATACCGAAACGCAAACAAAACATGTTCACAGTTGAAATATTTAATTTAGGAATGACATAGTGGTTTTATAACGTCTCAGAAAAACTTCGCAGCTACATTTTTGGTAAGTTTTCCACTGAAATTAGGTGTAAAAGTAAAATTTCTGTTAAAGAATGAAAAATATTGTGTGCCTTATCTTTTTCCATCATCAAAATAAACTGTAATTGGTTACAGCAGTGAAATCCTAGCCTGTAATTCATCACTTTCAGATTTGGGTTTTTTAATTTGAGTGTGGTAGACAAAATTAGGAGAATTTAAATCTTCCATTGGTACAAAATCCTAATTCTATTTGTAGAATATTGACTGCTTGTCATGAAGGAAAACCACACAGCACAAAGCCTCTGCTTGTGTATTGTTGAATTATGGCTGTAACTGTAGAATTGGGAGCAAACAGATTTTAAGCTGCCACAATCCTGTTACATTTCTTCAAAATGTTGCAGAGGCTGAGGGAAAGGCTGAGATGAGCATAAAACGTTAAACTACACAGATCTGATATGTTAAAAGTTAAAACATTTTCATATTTCAGGTGTATTGTCACTAATTTATGATTTCAAAGATGTTTTTCTAAGCCTCTGTGTGTATGTGTCTTTCGTACAAAGAGGGAGACGGAGTATTGGTACAATATGGACAGTATAAAACAGACTGGGGTGTATAAAGTAAGCTCTGTGTGCGCGTGTGTGTGTGTGTGTGTGTGTGTGTGTGCGTGCGTGTGTGTATCGGCAGGGGTAGAGAGTGTGCATCTGTATTTTAGTGCCATGGCCAATGTGTGAAGAACAGGATCCAACAAGACCTCAATGTCCTTGTATTTATTGAGTTGGTAAATCCCTGTAAAGCACTTTTTTTCCCCTCTGAAAATGTTTTGTTTTTGTTACAAAAAAAGATGAAATGAAACAAAAAGTTTATTTGATAGACTGTGCATCATTAATGTTTTGTGTACTTAATTGCAATAAAATAGAATGTGATATTTTTGTGGTTCTGGATCGTTTCTGAGCATAAATTAGCGACCAATTTTAATTTCCTGAACAACACGAGTGGCAAAAAACAAAGAAAATTGGGTACTGATTCATATTTTTTTTTTTCAAATGGCAAAAATGCAAATAAAATCAATACATATGAAGTAATTGTATCTTCAATTTTTAAAAAAAATTAAGAATGATTTTGAATGTGTAACTAGGGGTTATGGACACATGAACATTTTTGAAATTATTTTGTGCATTATTGTGTGCATTAATGTGTCTGTGTGGGAGTTGTTTGTAATGTGTATTCGGCATGAAGCAGTAAGGGTTTACTTTTTATCTAAAGGCACAGGTGTTCATGGGGTACATTTGTACCATTACATATAATGCAGACTGTTTTAATATTACCTGCATATTAGCAATAGACAATATTTGCAATATTTAATTTCAGAGAACATGAATTCATATTCCTGCTTATATGACAACCATGATATTTTCATAACCTTCACTACTAAAAAAAATCATGGGTATGTGATGTTTCCATGGTGATATTTTAAATATTATCCATATGTTGTATGCAGATGCAAACCAATATTCATTCAGTTTATTTGTCATTTAATCAAGTTAAAACACACACACACACACACACACACACACACACAATAGATATGAAGAAGAATGCAAAGAAAGACATTCATCCCACAAGGTGAAAATATAGACAGAGGATCAAGACAGTAGTTTTAATATCAGTAAAAAGAAAATCCAGTATCCAGTATCATTTTAAATATAATTTAAAAACTTATCATGTCATAATGCTGGTCTCCTCGGGTCTGGTTGCTGCAGATTTCTCAGGTTCAACGACATCAGCCTCATCCCAAGCTCTTCGACAAGTGCGCACAATCCACTCGTGCTCCTCGTCATCTGTTGGAAAGATTGCAAGTAATGGTTGTGATTTGGGCTTTTTTCGATAATGATGCTTGAAACAAAGTTTGGATGAAAAATGAGTCAATTGTTTTACAAAACGTTTGACCTGTGTCCAAAATGGGAAACAGAAACACAAGCCGCAGATTGAAGTGTGAGGGGTGCACAGCGAGGAGCTGCATGTTCACTGCCAGTAGGCCTCAGCCTGCATAATTAAACCGCAGGTCACTTTGTGTGTGTGAGGCTGAAGTGCCATTCACGTCTCGGGTAAATTTGTCAAATCAAGGCAAACCCAGGACAATTAGCAGAAGATAACTTCTCAGAGACACTTCAGACACCAATAAATAGTACCCCCCCCCCTTGTGAAAAAAATTGATGCCTATTTCTTTTTAAACCGAAATGACTGCGAGAGGAGCTGATAATAAACCAGTTTTTCATTGTTAAAACTGGAACAAGTAGCTAATTGCAGGGGAAGTGAGCGTTTTTTTTCCTCCGGGGCGCGTGCAGCTGCACGCACTTGAGCGCCTCCCGCGCCTCCCGCGCCTCGCCCCCAGGTTCCACCGCGCGCGGGGCTCCATTGTACAGAGGCGCAGGTCTGCGGTTCGCGCACTGATTGTGCGTAATTGCCAGCGATGGGCGTCAACGCTACCAGCCACTTCAGCTATAAGGCGAGCCCACTCCCCTCCTCTCTCTCTCTACCTGCTCTGGTCGCGGGGTCAATTGAACGCATCGGACACGCGTGGACAGCTGCCGCGCAAAAGCATTTCCAGCCAGTCTTTGTGCCACACTTGTGCGTTAGAGGGAAGCGGTAGATAATTATTGCGCGTTGCCAAGAGACTGACCTCACTTATACAGCCACAGACCACAACCTGCCTTAATGATGATTAGATTGGGACATTTTCAGATTTGCTGTGATTCCGCCCTCTTCAGATTGTGTTGCAGCGTTTATCTCAGGACTCAAGACGCGTGTAATTGGCACCGAGAGTTATTTGACGGCACAGGTGGCTGGTTTATTCAGACAACTGCAATCCGAGGGCATTACGCTTACCAGTTTTGGTTCAATGCGTGTAATTTATAGATGTCAAAATGACAAAAACTGCTAAATAAAATCACATCATGTAGTTGTTGTCGGTTGGTCTGTTATTTTTTTTGGGGGGGGGGCAGGCCTGTATCATCACCTTAAAATTCAGTTAAGTGCAGCACAAACACACACTTGTTTATGAGACAGTTTTCTGGTCGATATCCATCTCGACAGTTACAACCTGCCTGGGTGACCTTTACGCAGTGTACACAGAGAGAGTGTGTGGAAGCGATAATGGCACCTTGTTAAAGTCTGTTTATTCTAATCCTTAAAATACACTCCGAGGGAAAAGTGTTTCCTTCCAGCCTAATGGCGGTGAATTAACACACACACACACACACACACACACACACACACACACACACGTGACAGACATGGCTTAATTAGCAAAAGCAAAACTCTGCTTTCGTGTAGTAGAAGTGATTTGCATAACACATGACTGCATTCTGCGGGATTTGATGGCAAAGTAGAAAAATAGGGTAGTTTTCGTGTAAATAGTGACCTGGTCCACCACCGACAGTGACAAGGAGCTCCACTTGAAGGACTCACCAGTTGAAATATGCTCGGTCATTATATAATAATATAAACACATTTTGTGGTTTCCAAATGGAGGCACTACAGTGAGTCAAAAGTGCCTAAATCTGAAAGCCCTACACAAACATTCATACATGTATAAGTCATCTGTCTCCAATTCACTGCAAACGGAGCAGCCCCTCAGTTGTGTTTCGATCACGTCACAGGAAAGAGCAGCGTTTGAAGGCGAGATACTGATCTCTAAAATATTTTAATCCATCTGTCACAGCTCACATGATAAAATCCTGTTTTACGGTGATTTTTATGGGGGGGGGGGGTCTCAAAGATGTATGAAAAATGAGAGTTTCAGGAAAGGCAGCGTGAGGATATGTTCCACTCCCCAGGGCCCCTGGCCGATGTTATCTGTCTGTGAAACACCTTGGCTGGACGGGGACAAAGGGAGGGGCCGCGGTTTGGTCACCAGAGGTGTTTTCCTTGGCAGTGGAATGTTTTCAGTGTGGAACTCTCTCTCTCTCTGTGCTGAGTTTCAAAGGGAAGCGGTTATTCCAGCAACAGGAAAGTGCTACAAACAATATAGCAACACATGGCCCCTGCTGGAGCTGCTGCCGCCCCCCTGCCCCGCTGCCGAGTGTTGCTGCCTGTTGCCAAGAGAGAATAGACATAGCTCGCCGTGTGCGTCTGTGTTTGTGTGAAGTAACAGGATGCACTCAATCAGCGGTGGATATTTGATTGTGCAGATGTGGCCCGTGCATCTTTTCCCTTCATTACCCTTTAATTACTGTTTTACAGAGTATTGCAAATGTTGTATACTGCACCTCCAAACTTAAGCAACGACGATCCTCTCCAGTCAGTAATGACACATTTAAGTAAAATTCCATGTCTGAGGAAGTTCGGGGGAAAAGCCTTTTTGCTTTGTTTGTATTTAAGATATTTAGTTGTTTGATTATTTGATTTGCGTTTCAGATTCAACAGTAATCATTTCATTGTGTTGTTGTCTGTTGGCTTTATTGAAGCTGGGTTATGACACAGTGAGGTGGCTGTAAGTGGAAGCACATGTTTGCTGTAGTGCTTTCATATCACTGCAAAAATGCAAAACAAAATCCAATCGTAAATCAAACCTCATTCATTAAACACCATTGGCTGAATTGCACCAAGTGTTTTAAAATATATGTGTATGTATATATATAAGAAGTTTTGATTCAGGCATGATCCTTATGCTTTTAAGGGTCTTAAGTTCAATTCAGAGGTAAAACTACACCTGATGTTTGCCACCGAGGAGAACTGATGAAGACCAATGTGTATTTGTTTTTCCTATAAAACACTTGACTACAAAATGCAAAAGTATTTAGAGGGCCAAAGGACAAATGAGCATACAAATGTCTATCTGCTGCACAGATGATTATATTTGAAAACAAGAGAACAAAGATGAATTGGTCTGCCAGCTCGTCCACGAGTCAAACTGAGAGAGATGGGAGGAACATCAGCCAGAAACAACGTCTGTGATCCATGAATGTTCATCTTTCATCACCTGCAATTACTCAAGACACACACACACACACACACACACACACACAGTTCATCACATCTACAGAGAACTGCTTAACTGTTGTGGTGATGATGCGAGGGCTGTAAACCCTATTGACAAATACTTAAATATGTCATCGTAGACATGAACAAAAAGCTGTGACCCAATTCAAGTGCCGCCTCCTTCAGAGTCTACATATGAAGACCGATTGCATAATAGCAGCGCGACTAGGCTGTCCTTTTTTTAAAGTCTCCTTCAAACGTGGTCAACAAATGTGTCCAACATTTCATCCTATGAAGGATCCAACGGGTCAAAGTCAAGTCTATTAATATAGCACATTTCTCAAGGATTTCTCGTACAGTGGGCAACTGCAGTTTCATTGCAAGGCGACAGCAGTAAGTGCTGATCACATCTTGGTGACACAAATGGGAAATCCGCCATAGACCAGTTTGGTAAGGCCTTTGCGATCTCTATCTATGGGGCGCAAACGAAGGCCATCTGCCTTCGTCAATTTTGGAGAAAAAAATGGTTCTATAAGACAATTTCCCCCTAAACAAGGAGCCAGGAAACAATGACCAATGTCAGCCCATGTGCGTTCATGTGTCAGTTAAGGGGGGGCATTTGTCATCATCCATTGGTAACACACAGACTGCTGCCTTTGCGTGGAGAGTCAATTTTGGTCAACGCCCTTAAATGGCTCCTCTAACCCATGTAAATGCTTCCTGAAATTTGTGATGTTTTTTGCAGAATTAGCCAAGTGCACCATTTACAGTCAAAAATCATTCTAAGCCTGTTACTGTACATCGGTGTCTGAGTTGCTGTACATCACATTTTAACTGTTTATCCAAGGTGACTTGAGCTTGGGGGAGCAGTTTGTGGTGCAGTGTCTTGCGCAAGGATACTTTTTGACATGTGGACCACTAACATGTCACAATTATTGGCCAACCTGCTCTACCGCCTGCCGATCCTAGTGAAATAATAAATTATTGGCCTGGAATTTTGAAAGAAATGTACAAGGTAATGTAGAAACAGATTCACTTCAATATGGGTCTCTTGACAGTAAGTGCCTCAGTAATATCACACTTTACTTTTTTTTAACTCTGTGGACACTCTTTGGGGGTTTCCGCAAAATAATCCCAACTGACTCTTGCACCTTTCTCAAACTTTACATTTTCTGCACAGTCCCTTGACAAATCCCTCCCCATGCAGGCGTATCTTCAGCTCCTCGATGACAAGAAATCAGTTCAATTCCAAAAATACCTTGCACCTCTTGGGGGATATTAGCAACAGATCCTATTGTTTCAATGTTGGCACTGTTCCAAGCAGGGCTGTTTGTCCAAGTTAGTAACGGTAACTAAGGAGGGCTGGACCGGACAGGACAGGACAGCAAAAAGAGTTTTGCTTGTTATTTCCAAGCAACAATATTTAGTTCCAGGAGGTAAAACTTGAATCATCTGCACTTTAAAACAGTTCCATATGCATAATTTTTCTTTTTTTCTCTTAGGCTTTTGTCCTCTCAGTCTTCACGGCTTACTTAGCCCTCGTCCTACATCCACCAGTTGTGACCATTACATGCTCAGCTCCTTCCTCTTTCCTTGCCGCAGCACACTTCCCCACTGGGAGGGTGGGTCTTCCCCGTGTTCCATCGTCCTCGTAGTCCTCGTCCTGAGCGGAAGCCATTAGGCAATAAACTCAGTCTTCACACCCACTCTGACAAATGTGCCTTCACCTCTACTGCGTTGAAAAATAAATCCATCCAGGATACAGGAGCAGTCTTCTCGAGAAGTGTACGCCCAAGTCAAGAAGGAAGAACACGTATGCATAAAGAATGAATGTGATAAATCCATGCCATATCTATAGATATATATGAAAGGTGCCCTTAGGTGGGGATGACCTGGCAGTACTGATCCAGTGGTTTGATTCATGTGGTATTGTCACTATCAAATAAAGACATAAAATGCCTCCCAAAAAAACAATTAAAAGTGATAAATCCTGTTATAATTTGGCACAGTATAAATACAATTTACTTGACTTGATTTATAGACATTTCTCCACACATGCACATAAACACTACACAAAAAAAACCAAGGCTCACATCCATTAAATAGTTCCTGTTTGACTCCATATTTATCTAAATCAAAACAGTCGGAGCATTGTTGGAAAGCGCAGTTCCTCTTCTTTTTCATCTCAACTTCCAAAAAAAATCATTCCCTCTCATTCTCATCTTTTGTTCTCTTCCTCTCCGTCTCTCTCTCTCCAACATCCCACTGATCAATACCAGGACTATAATGATGATGAACAACCCGCATCAAGGAGAGAATCGCAAAACATATTTTTGTCTTCTTACACATGCTGATGACATCTGGCGAAGATGTGGATCCTCTCCTCTGCTTCCCCCTGTCTCTTGACATATGTAAATGAGATTTGTGTGCTTGTGGAACTAATCTGTATTATGTTGCAAGTAGTTTGTCTGAATACAAATATTCTGCCCAAAATTACATTTCTACCTTCGGGAGCTGGTGAGTCATACCTCAACTCCTTCCAGGCACCGTGACTTGACACGTGTCTGCATTTGTAAGGTAAGAAACAATCGTATCAACCCACAGACAAAATAAAACAGATTCAGGAATCTTCAGATGAAAATCCAGACACCGTAGCTGGACTTTGTCTTATTTCTTTTACAATTGAAGAAGCTGTTTCATAGCATTTCTGCAACTAAGAGCAAGAGGCATGTCTGGTTTTACAAACCTTCATACACACAGTCTGTTAAGTTACTATACAGTCCAATAACTAAGTGTCTACAGCCATGCTGGCAGCTCTGACCTACTTCACGACATTATGGAAAGGCATGGCGGAGAGACATGACGAACAGAGGATGTCAGAAATTGGGAACTCCTATCTGGACACCTGACAAACTGCATTCACTTCACATCAGGAGTTCCAGAACTGGGCACTTGTTCAGTGGAAAAATGTGTCTTGGATTTTCCACATTTGACAAATAACAAAAGAGACAAAAAAAAAACCTTTTGAAATGACTGAAATAGCCTATAGTAGCATGCTTATCAGATGACTTGTAGCAGTAATCTCCCATCAGAGAATCCAGGGGTAATCCACTTAAAAATCCCTCCATAGGTTCATTGTTGTCCAATCCTTCCCATGTGCCCACACCGTATGCTGTCAGACTTGCAGTTATTAAAATATGGGCAAAGACAGAGGGTCTTCAAGTGGCCTTGGTAAAGTTTCTTCTGTGTGGCCTGTTTTCAGAGGAGTTGAGTTGTTGAATTTTTTTTACACAGTGCTACCATATACCATATACCATACCCCCTCAGTACTCATTTGGCTAAAGATGCAGCTTTTATCTCAGTGGATCTTCCTGAGGTGTAGCCCTGAGTGGACATTTCCTTCCTTAAATAATACAAGATTATCGACCAACAATTTAAACAATTACACGAGGTAAAGCACTCCAAAAAACCATTAGCTCAAGCATGTAGGTACAATTACATGTCCTTTATAACCATAAAGCAGGTGTGCTGCAAATTGGAAATATTAGTTACATCAACAGCATTATAATTATGATTTAATGTCGTTCCTAGTTATGATCAATTATGCTGAATTAAATTTCATTATAAATACATTTAGCACACAGCAATCTATCGTTGATATTTATTGACTTTTCATTGGATATAAAACAGTGTGTGCTTAATTTGAAAAGAAAAATTTTGTGTTTGCTCTTGACTTCAGTCTTTCTAATTTGCCTTGGCACCGCAGGCAAAGATGCCTGGATATTACTCAACACGCGGACGGAGCAAATTTGGCAACAAGTTTGGGGGAAAAAAATGTGCATGAACAGAAGAAATGTAAACAGCAAGAAATGGAAGTAAGACTCTAACTGTGATAGAGATGTTGTGAATGTGTCAGCTATACCTGGATTGTGGACCGCAGCAGGTAATGCCTACATTTGCTCATCCCACAGTATTAATTGCTGGGCTATAATGATAATAATAGTTCAAAACATGTGTAGGTTGGACGGAATCCATTATTAGGTTGCAGTGGATTATTATTATTATGAATCAAAGTAAGAGGTTACACATGCACTCAATCTCCCATGGACCAGTGAACTTTGGTGTCACAAAGATACAATGGTGATAATATCAGTACATTCTCTGTCTCACCTGCATTCCTGAGGAATTGGCCTGCGTAGGAAGTGATGACTCGTGTGGTGGGATCATAGAACCCATCGCCGCAATCGTAGCACGAATCCGGAATAACACGTGGAGGATGCAGATCAGTTAGCTGGGATTCTCCTGTAGGAACAGGGCATACGTTTTGTATTTAAATTCTTTTGTTTTTTTAGTATTGAATCATTTATTCTGGCTTACAATTATCAGTTGGAGGAATGGCTCAATGGTTTTAGTCTTCTCTAAAACTCCCATGTGTTCCCAATCTTAATTTATTAACAGCGTTTTTCACTCGAGGCTAACTTTCAACGGTGTTGAGTGTGTTTCTGTGGGAGTGGGCTTGTTTAATCTGCTGGAATGAGTGAATATAGATTCCAACCTGCAGGTCTGAGTCCATTGCACCGCTCACTGTAGAAGCGCCTGTCATTACCGTCGCAGTAGTCCCAGTCCTGCTCGTGGTACTGGAGACCATCAGCAAAGGTAAAGGATCCCTTTTGAGAAAGCACAATGAAAAACACTGTAAATCATCTTCATTCTTCAGTCATAACTTTAAAGGGATAATTCCCACAAACTGCAAAAATCTTTATTTTCCAACTAGCCTTTGGTGGTGTCTCACCATGCAGTGTCAGTGTTGTGTGCCAACATTTTGCAATATCTGCATCTTAAACCACGAAGCTAATGGAATTCCATATGTGCTCCTCAAAGCACTGAAAAAAATACATCCTGAAACCTCAACAGCAGAAACAATGTCTCAGTATAATACACAGAGCTCAATGTAGTCAGTTTTTGTTGTGATTGAAAACTGTTGAAAGAGAGGTCTGGAGGTTATCCTGTGTACATGAGAAAGAATGGTTTCTGGAAAGATAAGTTGCTGGTGAGTTTTTGTTTTTTTAATGTCACTTTTCAGCGCTTTAAGCACCACGGAAGAGTTCAAATGTTCCCCCATTGTCTTTGGGCTGAAGCAGAAATCTTAGTGATGATGGATATCTCAAAACCTCAGCAGATGAAACCAAAAGTGTCTGCAATAATTACCACTCGGGGAAAGTGGAAAAATATGTCTTATGATAGTTTGGGTAAACTGTTCACTATATACACTGACCTCTCTTGAATAAACGTACAGTGTTCAGTAACTTCAGTTTCAACAATTTGTTCTGCAGTCACCAAAAATGGCATTGATTCAGAATTCATTACAAAGTATTTTTAAGAGTGAATATGTGGCAAGGGAACCAATACAAATTCAAAGAGAAGAAAAATGAAGGAGGTGAATTTGTCATTTTTATTCATAGTTTGTTACAGCTTTTGTTATAGATTTAACTAAGTTTTATCTATAGACCATTTTCAACAACCCTTTATAATGCTTGTTAATTAAGGATAGAGCAAAAATTGCAAATGTGCACAGCTGAAATTTGTTTTTTCTATAACAAATATGAAAAAAACACACAGTATGTCCAGGATCCTCAACCCCAAGGGTGAGAAGCAATGATTAAAAGAAGAGGTACATGTTGCAGAATGAGTTTTAAGCTACCGGATGATGAGATGGTGGTAGTTTGAATTTCTGAGTTTATTGAACGGTTTAGGTCTGTTTTAAATGGATGCAAGTTATGTTGGGCTGGCATGGATGCAGTTGCAGGGTTGCCTGGGCCAAGGTTAGTCATGGTTCAGATCTGCTATCATTTCACATAAACCGCAACCGCATTGATGATAATAATTGGAGTGATCGCTGTTGTGGCAAAAGCCCGTGAAAGATTGCAGGAGAGACTACAACTTCACACAGGAAAAAGGGAGGGAAACCTAATAACTACGACAATAACGGTGAGTGATTGCTAAAAGGGACCAGATGTGATATTGACTATAACCAATGTGAAACATGCAGTCATGCATGTGAATGCATATATTCTGACATATATGTAGGGACACACACACACACACACTTACACAACTCCTCACCTGTATAGCTTTGCCGTTCTCCCAAGTGGCCTCATGTTTACTTCCATTTGGAAAGTGCAGCACTCCTTTGCCATGGAACATTCCTTCTTTCATCTCTCCCTCATACTTGGTCTCTGTGGGAAAGGTATATTCTGCTTGTCCTTCCATCCTGAGGGAGTAAGACACCAGTGTCAAATTTAAGCTAACTGTAAGGGTCATTCTATGCCAGCTCAATGAGGGCCTGCCAGTTCACATCATGGGATTTTCTAGAAAAAAATCATGTATACATTTCAATAAATTCATGGGACTAAGCTAAATCCTATAGCTCTACTCCAAACACCTTTTTAGTAATTATTTTTAGAAGTTTGGCCTTTTTCATCAAACTATAATTATATGTGTGTATGTTCTAAGCCTTACCATTTGCCCCTTTTTCACTGGATTGGATTGAAATTTGTACAGAACATCAATGACACCCTAAGGATAATGCACCACATTTAAAAAAAGGTTGAGTGCCATAGCTCTTGCTTAATATAGCTTCAGAGCCAAAAAAAACACACTTTTTTATGATATTTTGACTATATATTTTTTAGGATTATCTTAATTTGCTTGAAACTTTTTAATTGGAAAGTGTAAATGTCCATTGCCAATATACAGAAAAAGTAAAGATGTTATATTACTCCATCATTTAATTATTTTATTTTTCATAAATTAATTGAGTTTCTGTCGTGTGATTGGCTGATATTTGCCAAGCACCAAGTTGCCGCCACGTGATTGGCTGATATTTGCTTTGAATTGATGCGAGCTGTCAGGCCCTCGTTGAGTTGGCACGGAATGACCCATAAACCACTTATTTTTATTTTTATTTGTGAACCCTGGTGTTTTTCGGGTTATTAAGTCATTCATATTCACTCACCAGCCATTTTGTATGGCTCCTTTGTAACTGCTCCCCGTGAAATCCATGTCTGTGCCGTCGTCTCCTCGATACAAACAAAGCACAAACTGCAGCTTTGACAGGGCTACAGGGTTGTGTACGCCGTTACCGTGGCAACACAGCAACAGACAAACCGTGGGAAGCTGCGGTTGAAATTTTTCAGCACAAAGAGAGTGAGAGAGCACCGCTCTCACAGTCTGTTTTCAAAATAACTTTAAAAATAAAACTTGACAAAACGGGACAACACGTCAAATTCATCCAACTGTACTTCTCCCTCCTTTTCAGCATTTGCACTGCGCATGCGGCCGGCTTCTGTCGCTCACTCTGACACGTCATCAGAGCGCGTCATCCCGGCTAGCAGCAGCAGCAGCAGCGTAAACCACTGACCTTCTTCTCTTCGGCCTCGTCGCTCGTCCTGGAGCCCGACGAGGACCTTGAATGATTTGCAGCAGTTAGTCCTTTTTTGCGAATTCGTTTTTATTGCACAGCCATGCCGTCAACGGTGGAACTCCCCACGGCGCAGGAGCTCAAAGTGGATGAGGTGAGCATATGTGAATTGTTCAGTTTGGGCGGAAACTATAGAAGGACAGGTAATGCTAGCTAACTAGCTGCTAATGCTAGCTGCTATTGGGGTTCAAAACTTGCTCATGAGCTAAAAACTTTTATCGCTGGCGCTACCGGCTTTTACAGTGGTCAAAGTTACTTTGATAACCTAGATTGATTATAAACCCGACGGAGAATATAACCTAAATGCAATTCAATGCATCTTTGTGATAGCCACCATAACAATATCAATGTCGTCAGAGGAGTTAAGTTATGTCTTCAATGTGTTATCGATTCAAGGAACTACATGGCTGTGAATCATCATAAACTTTGTCTCTACATGGTTTTATATTCAACTTTACCTCTTCATTTCCCACCTGTTGTAACAATTGCCTTATAAATACTGACCATAAACAAACCTGTGTTTATTTCAGCACTCAGCAGTGGTGTTGTTTGACACATTGAACTTGTCCTTGGAAGTCAGGTGGTAGTTTGCAGAAGCTTATTCATCTTTTTTTGATTCCAGTCAGTGATCTAATGAACGACGTGTGTGTGTGTGTGCAGGTGAAAGTTGTTTTCATTTTTAAAAGTTAAGCAAAGGTTTGAAGATTCACATTGTAATGACATTAACTCCTCACCTCTGACTTTTTTTGTTTACTGTCATATTGCCCATGGTCCGACAAACTGTTCTTCTCTGGTTCTTTTGAAATGTGCTTTATTTCATTCAGACATTTTTCAATAGAAAATGTGATATTGGAAGGAATTATCAAATACAGAAGTGTATTAAAGAAATAAATAAATATATATTAATGAATACATCACTATTGTGTAGAGATTATTAGAATCCAATAGTTTTTTTCTTTGTTTGTATTTTCATTTACAAATTTTGTAAAGAATATCACATTTATAGACATAATAAACCTACTACTACTACTTCTATTGAAGGGCTACACAAAATATTTCTACACCTCAAAAAATGAGCTGACAGTTCTGCTCTTAAGTTTACATCATAAAGGTTATTATCATTAGTAGTAGTATTAGTGTTTTTTACATGCACATATGACCTCCAATATTTTCTTATAACACATTGCATTCATCTTACTATCAATGTCGACTAACCCCCCCGCACACACACACCAGATTATTGGAGATCTGCCTTCATGTCTCATGTTTCGTAATGGCATACTTTTTGTAATAGGCCCTGTTGACTAGTCTCCAAACATAACGTTAGTGGATTTGACCATAAAGTTCAGTTTTGGTGTCATGAAACCAAATGACTCTGCTTCAGATATTAAAGGCATGTCAAGGTGCTGTTTGGCTTATTGTAAGCTGGCTGATTTTGGGTGTTGGCAAAGTAACAGCCTTTTTTTCTGGCAACTCAACCGTGCACCTTGAGACTGTCACAACCACTTTTATTGCAGAGAAGCCTGTATTTCGGAGGAAGTTTCTTATGAGTTTTTCTGTGTCCCGATCAGTTTTCCTGGCAGCTGTTGTCGAAATATTAGTTGTTCTCCCTGACATTGACTTGGCATCACTGAACCCCTAATTTCCCACCTTCTCCTTGAACACTATTACTGCTAGAATTTTTCAGATTTTTGAATATCTCTTTGTGTTCTTTTCCTGATTTATCAGGTTTCTTATGGGTCCTCTTATGACAGTTCTCTTTGCTTTTTCCATCCCTCAATATCCAGGGAAGTCAGTACAGCTCTTGGTGAGATGTATAGTGGTCTCTCAAGTGCAGAGGAACCCATTGACCATTTATACACTGACACTAATTATAACCACACGAGTCACAATTGTTGGAACTTGTATGTGTGCATGCAAGTGTGTGGTTGTATCATGGGGAGGAGCGGGTTGTCTGCTTATCGGGAGGTCAGCGGATTGCCGGTTCTGTGTGTGTGTCTATATGTCCTAAATAATTTACCATTTAGTAATTAATTATACGCAGTCTCATTGTTTTAAATGTGTCTGCTTTTGTCCAGGTCAATGTGTCGTCTGCAGTGCTGAAGGCTGCTGCCCACCATTTTGGCTCCCAGTGTGACAAAGCCAACAAGGAGTTCATGCTCTGTCGCTGGGAGGAGAAGGACCCAAGAAAATGTATAGAAGAAGGGAGGAAAGTCAACGAGTGTGCACTCAACTTCTTCAGGTAGCACACACCAATACATACATACACACACTCAATTACTGAAGCAATCATCCAACAAGGTGTACACTTTGTGGGTTTTCCTATAGAGTCATTACAAAAATAATTGATTTATCAGATATGCGGGTAATCGTGAATGGACAAGAACAAGAAACCTGTCAGAAAAGTAGCAGCGAGCAATGTATCTGACAGTTAGGGCAATGCAAGAGAGATTTGGCAGGATATTTTTTGGACTTTAAAAGTATTACCAAAAAACTAAACAGTGTGCCTGTGGTCAGAGAGAGATTTAAGCTGTGGCCGAACTCCGGAGCCAGCTGGAGAGTGCACAGCGTGAGAGTCCATATGAAACTGTGGTCAAGAGTTTTTGCATTTCTTCCTCTGATGGACACGTGGGCAGAATATGTGCTTTGAGGTTGCAAATATTACTGTTGGACAGTTGTTGTTCCTGCTCTGCAACTTATCCTGCTAGTAATTTCTCAATGTCATCTGCTTCTACTGAGTAAACTTAACCGCTAGTGGTGAGAATGTATAGCTGTATATGATGGCTATTATATATTATATTTATGCCTCGTAATTAAGAAATGTAAAGTAACGGTGTAAGAATCGCTCTCTCTTTGTGGCAAATACACGTTGCACTTTGAGCCTCCCCATGCTCAGCGCATTTCTTGACAAGTTGATGGAAAAGGAACCAGCAACGTCACCAATAAGTAAAATACGCGGCTACATTAACCCTGTTTCCTACTCGATCACTTTCTCTTTTCTTCTTCTTCGTTTCCTCCGACGGACATGTCATAAATGTAAATTTATTTTTTTTTAATATGAATACAAGATGAAAGCCCCCAAAATACCCAGAAGAAAGTGCATGGTAAGAAGAGGGTAAAGACATGTTCCCCACACATAAAAACAAGAATAGATCCCTGCACAGTGGGGTAGTGCTTTGGCCAACACCAAACTTTAAAAAAGGGGAAAAAACAAATCAGGTTTTTGGTAAAAAAAATGTTTACAAATGTCTGAAAAGTTGTTTTCCATTAAGTAGGTGTACTTTGTCACAGTTGTAATCTCACAGCTGCTTGTATTTTTTGGATCATCTGGATTATTTTATCGAGTCAGTATTTATTCCAGGAAAGGTATTTATTATTATAATTGTTATTATTTTTTATTGTAGCTCACATTACTCAGCATTAATTTAAATTGAATAAAAACCTGACATTTTTCTGCCTTTTATGGCTGTTTAATAAGTCTCACCCTCTACTGCCAATAAAAAGCTTGTAGTTAAAGCTTGTTGTCTTGAAATGTCATTATTCTGTGCTAATTTCTTCATAAAATGACCAGGAGAAACAAATGAATGCTAATTTCATAACAAGGATACGTTGACTACAGAGCCTATTGTGTCTATAAAACGTCCACTGGGGGCTATTTGAGGATGTGGTCTGGGGTTTTTCACTCTTAACTACTATGTCTGTGTTTACTGAATGTTTTTTGACAGAGCTCTGGTTTTATTGATTCTCGTGCAGTGTAACTAAGGTGCTTTTGTGTGTCCCCTGTATTCATTCTCAGAAAAGATAAACATATAAAACTCTAAATTCAAAAGAAAATAGCAAAAAGCTGACACCATAACCCCAAAGATAGAGTGAGAGATATTGTGAAAGAACCTGAACTTGCAATTATTTTAATGAGGAATGGTTTGAGAGAAAATGTAATTGCCCCAAGGGCCTGGTTTGATTCTTGGGTGCCTCTGGCAACTGCCAGCAACCTTTAGGCGCACTTCATCCTCATGACCAGGTACGATTGTTGTAGTCATGGAAACTCTCACAATGCAATCACATAGTCATAAACCACAACTAAATAATAGTTCCTGACTAGGTTTGGTGTAAGAATCTTGAAGTCGAACATGTTGGACCAACAGGAAGAATGTGCTCTGTTTAGAAATCTTTATACTATAGCTTTTTTTTTACGGATCAATCCACCTGAATCATCATATCTTTTGCAATATCTGTTCAGTATTTTCGGGGGGAAGAGTTCCTGCTCATGATTGATTTTTGATTCAAACTCCTGTGTGCACCGTTCCTTGTAGGCAAATCAAGGGGAACTGTGCCGAGTCATTCACTGAGTACTGGACCTGTCTGGATTATTCGAACTTGGCGGAGCTGCGCCACTGCCGTAAGCCTCAGCAGGCCTTCGACAGCTGCGTCCTCGATAAGCTGGGATGGGAGAGACCCGCGCTCGGGGACCTATCGAAGGTGAGGCTCGTTCTAGATTGACTGCACGTTCACAATGTGAGCAGCTGGTTTGAGGGGCTCTGTTCATGCCAATTGTTGGCTGTGCAAGAGCCTCTGATTGCATCTGTGCAGTAAAATCATGTATTTTTTTTTTTGCTGGTTTTGGGTTTTCTGCTCATTAAATTGCCATTTTTACAGGGTTCACATGACTGGCTGGCAAGCATTACTTGAGCAATCAAAACAAGAACCAAAAACTGGTCCTGACAATAATTATTTCTCTAGTCTTTGAAAAGATACGCGCAGAAACCTGGGTATCCATGAATGGCTGTAATCAACTTTCTGGCCCCGTTGCCACTTGCCAAGCAGAGCTATTGTTCGGAGCTATTGTCGGAATCAAAACACACGAGCCGGGAAACAACAGCAATCTGACGTACTATGAAAAATGTCCAGGTCGACTGTCAACACCCACTGGCCCTGTTTCTCTGGCTTCTTCTCAGCTGTAGAACAAATGAAAGGACTTTTTGATATGGGTGGAGTAGATCTAAATTTGGCAAGAAAGAAAAAGAGCGAACCATGCAGGCGAGAAGATACAGAAAGTTTTCAGACCCCTTCACTTTTTTCTCTCATTTTGTAGAAGCCCTATGCTAATATCATTTAAATGTTTTTTGTCCCTCATGCGTTTTCACTCAGTAACCCATGATGACAGAGTTTTAGAAAGTTTACCAAAATATTTTTTTGAAAAACTTGAACTTTATCCAAGAGCATGTGACCTTGCAACTCATCTGGTTTAGCATGTTTTTTTTAACTGTAGCAGGCCAGATTGACCTTTTTCACCCCTTCAGGCACATTACTAGTTTGTTTTGGACAGTTGTCTCGCACAGCAGCACAGGTATATTGGCAATCACCTGATGTGGGACTAACTGTGTCTGGTTTGAACATTTTCTGTTATTTTTTAATGCCCAACCCTAATTCTTCCATTTATTTTGAAACTTAAAACCCCCATAAACTGAGAAATTTTTTATTAGTCATACTAATAAATAGAGAAATCTGTCTGTTCTTCGATTTCTCAACAATCCTTCATTGCTGTGGACCTGAGGAAGTGCAGTGTCGACTGTGAAGCATTTTGGATGTTAAGCATGTTTTCTTTTGAATTGAGACCCAACCCTTTAATCGTTCACCGATGACATCATCAGAGGCCACGCTCCGGCCTGACACACTACTCTAGCTGTATTGAGTTTCAAGGAGAATCCGGGGCTTTAACATAGTGCATCACTGACAAACGTGTTCACACTGTGCGTTTTCCCCTTTTTCTTCGTAGGTGACCAAAGTGGCGACCGTGCGACCCCTCCCCGAGAACCCGTACCACTCTAGACCACGTCCTGAGCCCAACCCGACCATCGAGGGTAAACTGGAGCCTTCCAAACACGGCAGCAGGTTATTCTTCTGGAGCTGGTGAGGCAGCACTAGAAAAGTCAAGTCACCTTCCATCGCCAGGGGCTCTGTCCAAAAAACTGCTGTGGACTTCATGTGACCATCGCTACATCTGTGTTAGTTGTAAAGGTTTAAATCTCCCAGGTACAGATGCTGGTTTCTTGGCTCGTTTGTGTTAGTAAAGTCTGAGAGTTGGTTTTTGGACAGAGCTCGTGTCTCCAGCAGCTATACTGAACCTCCAGCATCTTCATACAGTCTGATAAAGGAAGGAAGGAAGGAAGGATGGATGGATGATTGTGTGTCCATGAATCCATACAGCTTTCCTCACCAATAATGTAAATGTAACGAGTGAACAAATGCAACACGCTGTTATTGTTGTAGTCAACTAATAAAAGAGATAAATTATAATACTGGATTCCGATGCCTCTTTTTTTTTTAGACTTTACCTTGAGACGGGATTACAAGTTGTAAACATTTCGTAACGGCTTAATGGTGCCAGACACAGCTTCTTTGATATTGGCAAATTGCAAGCAACACCACCTTGTTTGCACATCTGTGTTTTGTCAGTGTGTGTGTGTGTTGTCAGGCTGATGGAGGGCGAGGTTGGAGGTCAAGGCTCGGGGTCACTACCTGTAGCCAGAGAGAGCTGCTTCTGCTTCCTCCTTTTCTCCCAGCTCACTTCCTGCCTCTGACCTGGGCTGGAAGGAGGCGAGAGGAGTCGTTGTTTCGGAGATGATGCACAGCAAAAGTGCGTGATTGCTGCCAGCGCACGTGTGCACGCACACGACCACTTGTGACCTTGAATGGAAAGGGGATGAGAAGCCAGTTCAAAGACACCCTGGTCTGGTGTGCAAGACTGTGCCAATGCACACATTCACATCACTGGGACTTTGTCCTGGATCAAAGATAAACCACAATGTGCTGAGGAAGATTCTGTTGCATACAAGTCCCCATAAAATCTCTGATTTTCTTTAGGCATAGTAGTTTAAAATCTTCAGTTTTGCTGATTTGCATTGCTCTGCCACAGAAGTAGGGCAGTTTGGCTGATTTCTATGGGGACCAATAAGAATTGACAGCTTCCTCATACTCTGAAGCCGAGATGTGGCCCTTGGGTGTTTGCATATGATGTAAATGTCTCATTTTGTTGCACAAAAACACAGGGACTTGACTTACAAGAGAGGTCAACAGCCATCAGTTGACGGGTTGCTGTGATTTCATTCGGAAGATGTAAAAATACACTTGAAGCTTTTTCAGTGTTTTTTTGCTTATTCTAGATGGGAGTTCTGATATTTATGACGGCATGTTTTCAACTCTTTCCCACAATTTTTTTTAAAATCCAACCGACTGCAAGTTCAACCGTGCACAGTCACAGCTCATTGCCAAAAACAACCATATATATTCATTGTGTACAGTAGCTCCATGTATATATATATATACAGACAGGAGTGTGTGTGTGTGTGTGTGTGTGCGCGCGTGCATGTCCCTGGGTTTCTATAGTGCGTCACCGACGGTAGTTGCAGAAATCCCCTCACAAGGTGTGGTCTGGACCTGCGGCGTGCACAGGAAACGTCTGACAGACCCTCTTCTGACCTGGACAGTGGGACAAAGGGAGGAGGGTAGAAGGGATGTAAAGAGAGAAGGAGGTGTGGACAGAGGGAAACGTGGAGGGAGGCAAGGAGGTGAAAAGAGGTGGCGAATAAAAAAATTGGAAAGGAGGTAGGAGAAGGATAAATGAATTAAAGGAGAGAACAAGAAAAGCAACAGTTGAGGGGAGGTGAGGGAGAATGGGATTGCGCCGGGGGGAAAAAGTGAGAACCAGAGAAGGCAAGGTGGGGAATGACTTGAAAGCAGACACGCAGACGGAGTGGGGGCCTGCAGGTCGATCGGTGGCTGGCGGTGAGGCCCGAGGGCTCGTGGCAGGCCCGTCTCCATGCGACTCGCAGGAAGCAGAGGGTCATCGTTGTTTGACACAGCACCGCCACAGGAAACGGGCTCTGGCACAGGAAAGAAATACAATACAGGGCTTTCACAAAGCTACAGCCCGCCTGGGAGCGCCGACGCGCTAAAATACTCAAACACCCTGCGCTTGTTCGTACACACACGAGTGTCAATATTCCCATTGTTCAGTGTCATGTTGGACATAATAAAATGAATGTTTGAAGTGGCCACTAACAGTTTGACGGCCACTAACAGTTTTATTTGGAGGACGTGTCATTTTTTTCTCTCCATCAAGCTGCCACTGTTTGAATTTTTGACTTTCTGCAGTCAGTGCTGCACTGTATTTGTCCCCGAGCACATTTTGTGGTATGTTTTTTTTAAAAAAAAACTGCATTTCTGGACGATGTTTTGAGTGCATTACTTTTGTATTGGCAGCAACACTACAGTGTATTTCTATTCTGTGAGTCTCCTGCTGCATCCATGCCACTAATAGCCTTGAACATGTGGGTGCACTTGATTTTTTCCCCCCATTTTTAATAAACTCTAAAAATGTTGTTGCGTTTGATTTGTTTGCGTTGCTAAGCCTTCCTGGCCACTTCCCCTCTGTGATCTTTTCAGACCTCGAGTGCTGCTTTCATGTCTGCTCTCTCAACCCTCCATACTACAACCGGGTGGCTTTGAACCGGCATGCAGGTTGCTCTGCGTATGAAAAGCACGTGCACCGAGCCACAAGTGCCGGCGCTGCATCTTGGAGCTGGATAATCTGAGAGTTGCTTCAAAAATGGGGTGAGGAGCGCGTGTTCACTCTGCACAGCAGACGTTGTTGTTTTTTTGATCTGTTTATCTGAGCAGAGCAATACAGGCGCAGAAGATTTCGTGTTGGCCTGTTGGGGTTTACTTCTACAACCATCAAGTCTTTGATGACCTGCTCACACCAGCATTTTAAAGCATTTGCAGGCATTTGATGATCATGTTAACTGTGGCACTATATGATTTTATGCAGCATTTTCAGTAGTATAGAAGGTAAAATATATATATATATATATAAACCACAAGTACAACGTTTCACTTCAGGAAATGTGAGGATGATCGTCAGAGAAAGTCATGCAGCAAACGGTCCAAACGTACAGGACTCGCGGCTCCGGACATTTGCACCATGTTGCAATTTCACCCTAACATTTTGGCGATCAGGTTCCCAGACGTCTCAGTCTTTAAGTCGATATGGCCAACAGTTGCCTATTTACACTTTGCAGCACATATGGAACCACATTGGGGTTTATTGGTCTTCAAGAGTGGCCTCAAAGCAAAGTTATGATTTGGAGCTTAATATTATTGTAAGTTGTGGGCTGGAAAACCAAAACAATGAGCTGAAAGATCCTATGAAGCTCCACACAGCACGGAGAAACTGCAGTCATGTCATAATTGTCTGTGGGTCACAAGAAGGAGTCCGCTTTTCATTTCACAAATTACCACTTGTTTCACTGTTATCGTAAAAATATAGATTGAAGCCATTTTGAAATACCTCTAAATGTATGTTTGTTTGTTGGGGAATAACACATTCACATAGAAATTGGTACTAAGTGCCCGGCTTAAGGTGAATTTAAATGAATCCTCTTAAAGAGCACACACACAGACACACAGACAAACACACAGTCTAAATCTGTGTGGTGACAGAGTGATGACCATCACTCTTGTTTTGCATTCCAGCCAGACACGCTTCGCAGCCGCTCTTTCACGCCGCAGTTTTGCCCAACGCCTCTGAATGCCGTGCTTAAGAAAACATTTGGCAAACTTTTATGGTTTCACTCAAGGTGTTAGTTGGTCAAAGACAAGACGGAGCAGGAGAGCGCTCGCTTCACAGCACAGTGACGAAGCTCAGTCACACCAGACAGTGAAACACACTGACTCGTGTGAATGCCGATGAACACGGATGAACAAATGTAGTGCAAAATGGAAAAAAGAAGAGAAAAGAAAAAAACAAAACACGAAAGCATTAACAGAAGTGATATGCATCTTCCCACCATGGAGGAGTTTTGATTAAATCTACAGGACATAGTTGACATTTTTATCTTTGAGAATTTACAATAACAAAGCAAATGTTGTTTTTTTTATTGTAAGGGAAGGGGTCATATTTCAAATGACTTATTTTCAAAGTGTGATTAGCCACGTTTAGAAATTAATCTCCAGACGTTTTTGGGGGGTTTTGTTACTGCGTGTTTACTGAGCAAATGGACTAATGTGAAGTGTGTGTGATGAAATGAGACGTCGAAAACATCAGCTCAGCCTGTTGTCACACAGCTGAACACTCAAGGAGCTGTGGTCTGGGAGCCGCACACAACACTGTTTATTTATCTGCAGGTGTGTGTGTGTGTGTGTGTGTGTGTGTGTGTGTGTGTGTGTGTGTGTGTGTGTGTGTGTGTGTGTGTGTGTGTGTGTGTGCGTGCGTGCGTGCGTGCGTGCGTGCGTGCGTGCGTGTGCGTGTGTGAGAGTGTGAGAGAGAGACTGTATGATGGCTATAAAGTGCTTACAGCTTTGTGTTTTGTTTGTGCATTTTAACATGTATGTGGGGAGTAAAGTTCATACGTGTGTGTGTGTGTGTGCGTGTGTGTGCGTGTGTGCGTGCGCGTGTGTGTGTGCGTGTGTGTGTGTGTGTGTGTGTGTGTGTGTGCACGCGGTGCTGCAGCTCCTTCTGGGCTGGCCTGTGTTTATCTTGGCCTGATCCCAGACCTTCATCACTTCTCTGCTGATAGCTCCATTCCTCCATCCCTCTGTCCCTCCGGCTATTTACAAGTCTACCGCAGACTGCCTTTCCCTGCGTGCCAACATCCAATTCTTTTTCCTCTCCTCTCCTCTCCTCTCCTCTCCGTTGTCTTTCATACCACCCTCATTTGCTTTATCTCAGACTGTTTCTCTCTCCCTCCTCAATCCTTTTGTCCCATTCTTCTCAGCCAAGGCAGACTGTGTAAGCCAATGAACATCCACTCATTACTCAATCCATCTTTTGTGTGATTGTTTGTGTGCATTTGTCTTGTGCTCCTTATAGAAACAAACATGTTTCAATCGGGAGAGACTTAAAAGAGGAGCGAAGAACAATGGAATAAAAATCTGAAATCATAGAAGCAATCCCTCGAGTTAGGTTTCCACGGAGGCGGTGGTGGAGAGGTGGAGGTAGGACGCACAAACTTCACGGTGTTGAAGAAAGAACAGGTTTAAAGTGATTGGCTAAAGACGAGCGGGTGAGGTCTTGATTGGATGAAGTCAAGAATGAGGTGTTGGCGCTCAGACAGGATGTGTGAACTTTAGCCATAAGCTTCATTAGAAAGTATTCAGACATTAAGATGTGGTTTTCTGATATTGTGATATACAACACGATTCTCATAACCTGCTGCACCACTCGGTGTTTTTAAGTTGAGGCAGTGGCTTTGGTGGAAACTGGCAGGTGCACTCAACAAATAACCTGGCAGGTGATTGGATGAACCATCTGTCTGTCGTGTTTGTTGAAGTCAGTCGGGAGAAGAGCGAAAGCAGCTTTTATATCGTCACTTCCAAGAAATCCAGCTGTTTTCACGCAGAATTACAATAGTAACATGATTATGATTATTCATGTATAAGTTTTACTCAGGATACAGGATGACAGGATAACAGTGTGCCAGCATGCACAGTACCAGCTATTAATGAGTTGAGTATCTACACTTTGTGATTATCCTACTGTAACATGACAAACACACTCCATTAAAAGGCCTATTGGGTGAGAAGTAGTACTGGGTGATTTTATGTCGTTATTATTAAATTAATATATTTTAAAGTGCACTTGTTGCAATTTGTAGTTGTACATGCCTTAGACTTCACAAAAGCAAAAGATTGACAGTGAAAAGTGCAAATCCAGTTTTTACATACTATTTGAAGTATGATGTTTGAAGTGATTCATGGCATTTCATTGATTTACTTTATTAATTGTGCTATTTGCACATCGAGTCATTTCAGTGCGTTGGCCTAATAATCACAAGCTGTGATGCTGAAAGCGTCAACTGGATTCCAAATCTGGACTTAGAGTCCAAGCCTACAGATCCGCTGAGCGGTGTGGGGTCCGACAGTGACTCACAGCCACATCGAAGTTTCCCTTCAGATTTCTAACTCACCGGCTAATGGATGATGATCGGATCTTTGCTCCTTGTCAATAACACTTTATTATTTTAATATCATGTCACGCACATGGCCCTGAACCACCTTAGAGTGTGTACACACACACACACACACACACACACACACACTGAGCTTCAGCCAGCAGTATACAATCCCGCTAGTGGCCCGACTGAGTCAACTTTTATTCCCATGCGGTGGGAAAGCCGCTGTCGCCCTCTCCATGTTGTGCCTGTGGTTTCTTCAAGGTATACTGAAGCATTCCTCCACCGTGCGCTCATCTAAACAGTGCTAGTTAAAAAGGACACACAGCGGCTCAGGCTACACAGTTGTGGCAGGGCTCCTCTGGGTGGCTCCTATCTGACAGAGGGCTCAGAGAGTTTTGGGTTTCCTACGCATGTCAAGGCAGGTTAGCTATTCCCAGTGTTGGGCTGCTCTGAGGCCATGGTGGGCTATCACTCACTGCGGGCCCTCCCGTCTCTCTCTCTCTCTCTCTCTTCCCTCCTCCCACCTCGCCCACACTGACGCACAGGCTGTCTTCTGACCCCGGCAGCTTTTGCCCTTTCCCTTGTCTGTGTCTCTCAGACTTTACATCCCCTCAGAACATATAGTGTGTCCGTCGACGGTCCTTACTTGTCATCCTTAATTTTACTCTCCAATTCACTCTACTCGGCATTAGAGAAAACTCCCCCTGCTCTCTAATTGTCTACAGTCCTCAATACAATTACATCGCCGTCGGTATCAAGGTGATATTGTATCATGTTTTGTTTTCATCAATGCTTACCGAGGCCAATGCATTTTGCATTGCGAAACAATTAATCCAAGATGGGGTTTTTTGCCGCATTTTCATCAGGTTGGGTGGATTTTACACTTTAGCCCAAAAATGATGCAGAAACAAAGGAAACAGTCGTCTTTCGCAGGGTCCCTGCGAGGAAGCGAGAAAGAGACAGTCCAGTCCTCCCATCTCACTCGTCCACGCCTCAACACATAAATAATCACACCACTTCCAGGTTTACCTTGCCCGTTAGCATCCTGCATTACACCAGCCGGGCTGCAACACCGTTGCTTAGCCGTGAATGCAGGCAGTTTGTGAGTCAAAACTAAAATAACTTTTTACAAAAGAAAAATAAACTGACAGGGATTTTTCCTGAGAGGAAACCTTTAGTTTACTATATGACATGTTTCTTAATAGTGCTAAAGTGTTCAGTGTTCTTTAAATAAACAATGTGGAGTTTTGCATAGTGGGGCATGAAAGAATGCAGGAGTCTCGCTGCCCCTCTCACACATGTCAGCAATTTGGCCGCCTTGTGTATTTTGGATGTTGGAAAAAAAAAGGAACATTTCAAAGTAAACGAAAGAAGGAAAGTCTTATCCGCCTGGCAGCTGCACTCTGGACCAAATTGCTTTCAGCTGATGCGCTGCAGCTCAAACTTGCTTGGGTAATGTCAAGTGATGCATTGCAATACTGAGAAAACAACACAGACAAAAATAAATAAGAAGGAAAAGAAATGCTGGAAAGTTCCAGTGCTTACACAGGCGAAGCCCCTCCACCCACCAACGAGTCGAAATGCTCATTAACCTTTTTATTTTTTTATCTGTAGTTATTTTTTATTTTTTTTCAATATAGTCTTCAATTAGTCACGAGACACAAACACTGCAGATTTTGCATCTATGCAAAGAATAGTGCTTTGTGTTTTGCATTTTAAACATTCAAGTCTCTTACAATGTGAGATTACCATTGTTCGTATAAAAAAGGACAAATCTCAATATTTGGATCACCAACATCCAGTGGAGCAAGAGTGAGCATGGTTTGTCTTAGCCAGTAAAACAAAAATCTGTTAACATAAAATGACACTGAGAGAAATAAATGAATTATGTTTATGACTTAATTACACATACATTTGAATGATTAAAGCAAATGTGAACTAAAATCCATCACTAACTAAAAAAGGTCAAATATGTTGTTCAGGCAAAGTTGAGAAAAAAAATTCCCCATCTACCTCGCACATACATCACTGTCCTGGACACAATAATGATGAGAATATAATCTATTTCATGCATCGTGTTTCGGCACGCCGGCATCTCGAGCTACCTGACAAATGTACTGAATGCCAGTGCAAACAAACATGCAGGCGGGGAAAAAAAATGAATGCGCAAATCAAGCGTTGCACAAGATTTGTTTTTCTTTCAGAATGCAGGCGTGCTCGCACAAATACACAGAAGTTATTAATCTTCCAGTGCATCAATAAAACCCACAAACCATTAATTAGTGTAGATATTTACATACGCATAGGATAAACAAAATTATGTTTCGGTCCCCTTTTTCAGTGAACTAGTGAAGAAATTTGAATTGTCTATGTTTTCGGGAGAGTTTTCAGCGTGAAGTGAAAGTTCAAATGAAATTTTAACACATGCAGGATCTTATATTTACACCTTGGGGTCAGTGCACGGCTGTCATCAAACTCTCTCTCTCATACACACACACACACACACACATTTGAACTTTACTCCCACATACATGCACAAATACACAAACAAAACGCAAACCTCTTAACACTTCATATATCTCATTCTCCCAAGTATACGTAAGCAATATATTCATGCACAGACACTCACACACAGACGCGCGCACACACACACACACACGCTGGTAGCTCACAATGTATATCTTAAAAGTTGTGCAACCTCTCTTCAAAAGTAAAGGTAAAAAACAAGAAAGAAAAAAAGTGTAAACATGGTAAAAAAAAAAGAAGTCTTTTTTTAATATTGAACTTACTGCTATTAACATTTTTTCCTCCATAATGGTTTCTCTGTTTAGTGTTTCTCTAAGAAAACAGTGTTCTCCCTGTCACCAGTCCAGAGGTCCAGCATGCTGTTATGTAATTGGCGTAGTGCACCTTTAAAGAGCTGCTGGGACATCTGGAGTTTTAGGGGAAATCTTTGGACTCTGGAAAACAAAGCTCGGGTATAGTTCTCCTGTGACACCAGCCGATGTTTTTCACTGTTCGAAGAGAAAATAAAGACAATAGGGAAAGAAAGAGTTGGTCTTGTTGGTGAGTTACTTAAACAGTTTCTTTGAAATTGATCATGAATATGGTGCACAAATAAATACGTGTCACCCAATTTAGAAATAATACACAGCAACTATTCTGCATTAAGAATTCCAAGTTAAAATCATCAAAGATATCCGATATCGCATGCAAAGTATTCTCTCTATTAGGTGGAAAAATAACATTTTTGTTGTTGTTGTTTTTGTCCTGTTGTCACATTAAGACTAAACTCATATTTTCATTCATTAAGGTTTTTTTTTATAAGGGGAAGAGGTGGCACACGTTCCTTTATTAGACTGATAGTGGGCATGTTGTAGGGGACAGAAAGAGACTGGGAATGGGAGCACTGGGACTGAATGGTCAGTATCTTACACCCTGACGCCACCAGATACCCCAGACTAAGCATTTTTTATTTTTCATTTCATCTTTTCTTCCAAAAGGAAAATACTTTTTTTTCTCTCTCACCGTTGTCAATTTGGGACATGAAGAAATAAAACTGATGTCTGCTTCATCTCAGTATTCAAACTGTGACTAAATATTTCCCCATCAACAGTCGCCACCTGCACACCCTTGACTTTCAACAACATACTGCTCTTAACTTGGCCAAAAGAAAAAAGCCCAAAGTTTTGGAAACCTTGGTCCCTTGGACTGCTCCGAGCCCGGTTGTGTGACAAGAGCGCAGCAGATTCACTCGCTCCCTCTCCCAGCCCGGGCTCTGTTTACATTCTGCTGGCAGGGGGATCTGGAAGTGTTTGGCTCGGCCCTGCGCTCACTGGGAACTATCAGACAATTCACATTTTAAACTATTTTGATATCAGCTCTGTGGAGAGTTGCCGTTTCCCTGAGAACATGACTTGCCTCTGGGCTCTGGGGCCTGCTGCACCGCCAGAAGAATAAACAGAGGGAGGGGAGGAGAGAGGGAGGCGGGGAAAGACAGAGGGGTTGATGGGAAGAGAGAGAGAGAGAGAGAGAGAGAAAGAGATAGCACGGCCAGTGTATTCCTCAATTTCTACAGTGAAAATAAATACGTTTAAAAAAGTATAATCAGACACTTTGTGGCAGCCGCTCCTGAAGATCTCCCTGAAGGATGAATCCAGTGTAAACGGACCATGTCGACTAAATCAGGGTTGAAGATAAGATGCTGAGCTCCACATATTGGTCAATGGTTGGAAAAAAATTGCAGATATACAACAAATAGAAACGTGCAGAGACCATATCAGATGAAATCTGTACTAAGAGACTCTGTGGTCGAGGTTTTCTCGGGGAGTGGTTGGAAATCTGCATGTGGAGGTTAAAGGTGCTGGAGTTAGAGAGGGAAACGTTCAGCCTGCGTTAATCAGGTGAGCAGTTAACTTTCACCCTGACCATGCGGAGCCTGAAGCTGTGTGTGTGTGTGTGTGTGTGTGTGTGTTTGATCTCATAAGGATCAGAGGTACTGATCCCAATGAATGATGAACAAGTGTCTTTCTGTCTTTGAATGAATGTCTGATACATTGTTGATTGATTCATCTAAAATAAAAGGTAATTTTATTGCAGTCTGTGCGTGTGTGCGTGCGTGCTTGCGTCAAATTTTTCTACTTAGGTTATCAAAGAACCTTAAATATTTCCATCTTATTATACTTCATACTTTTTACTCTACTACATTTATCAGTTAACAGTTCCTTGGTACTTTTGTGATTAAGAGTTTTCATGCAAAATGTAAAAATATGGCGCTTCATTTTATAATCAAACCTAGTATAAGTTATAATAGTATAAGTTATCAAGTAATTCTTAAATGCATCAGTAGGGATGATCCAGTAAAATGATGATATAACTACTGACATCCATTCAGTGTAACATGTGCTTACACTTTTGATGCATTAAGTATATTTTGCTGCTGGTGCTGCATATAGTGTAACATAGCATTATATTATAACACATCAATATCTCTGACAGGAGCCATTTCTCATCATATATATGTTTACTTTTAATGGTACATTATGTTCAGGCTGTAATGTTTATGAAGTACGGATCTTAGCATTGGATCACTTTTAATAATTTGACTAACAATCCAGATTGTAATTGTAAAGATTGTGGCTGTCTGACATCGCCTTGTGTTTCCTTCAAAGCTCAATTAAAACTGACACACACACACACACACACACACACACGCACACGCACGCACACACTGCTAATTGCAAGTCAGCTGCCTGCCAGCTTGTTTCACTTTAACATTTGATTTACAGTAGTCGCCATGATTGCCCGTGACAGACTTGACAAAAAGCGAACTATTGTAGCTCTGTCCATTCTCGTGGATGCAGTTTTCTGAGTGAGCGTCCATGCGCACCTTGCTAAAGCGAGAATCTCTAACAACCTTGTGGCAAATCAACAGGCCCACCTTCTCTGCTTCAGGTTCGAATGACCTATTAGCCAAATGTGTTTATTCAGTGTTTAGTCACTATTACCCTCAGTATGATCCCTGCACTAAAGGGCTAATGGCTGAAAATTTCCCCCCAGCTCGACTTTGGCGTAAAATAATTGATCGCATGTGAGAGCAACTGGCACGCGTTTCCTCTTGTTTTCCTAAAGAGGTGATATCATGCGGTCAGGCTGCTTGTTCGTCACTGAGATAGCGTGATTGCTTCCGGTGCAGAGGACAGAAAAGAAAGGGAGAAAAGGAGAGATGGATGAGGGGGCGATGTGGTTCTCAGTGAGGCACTGTGGCATTAAATCACACATCAGATTATTCCGGCGTTATCGTTTAAAGGCCAGCGAGAAAAAAGATTAAGAAAGAAAAGGATATAAAAGCCCCCACAGAACGAAGCCAGAGTTCACAAGCTGCGTTTCAAATGCTCTGTCATTACCTCGGCAGGAAATTGTCCTCTATCAAGAACTAAACTAAACAGCATCATTCTTTTTTAACCTATACAAAACATATCTTTCGGACATAAAATGACAGCTGCAGGGAATTTTTATAAAGGGTATCAGCGATAAGTCTACACATTTAGATGAAGGGTTAGGTGAAGACATCTTTTTTTACTGCCTGCAATTTGCAGACCTTTGGTAGAGAGTTCATCATCATAGACACTGAGAAAGTTGAGATCAGAACGGATCCTGACCATGAAGATTGTTTGTGAATTCCTGATTTTTCCTTGTGTCCATCCCATGTGACACTACATGTTTGGTGTGTGTTTGTCTCATGTGAGTGTGTCTTGTATATGTGTGCATGGAAGTGTGTGCGTGTGTGTGCGTGCGTGCATGTGTGTGTGTGTGTGTGTGTGTGTGTGTGTCCTATATGTTACATTTACCTAAACTGCTGCTCTCTCGTTTTCCTGCTTCACTTTGACAAATTTGAGTTTCCAGGAAGCCGCTGAGGTCAGCTCAGCATCTGTTGCTACTTAGGCCCAAGATGCAGTCATGAGCTCTTGCACATGCACATGCAACATGCACATGCATGTGTACACACACACACACACACACACACACACACACACACACACACACTCACGCACGCGCACACGCGCACGAACATGCATGGTGCAGGAGCTGTTTTGTATAAATTACTGAAGAACCGAGACCCAATCAGACATGAAGACGTGTTTAAAGTTCTCAGAGTGACTTTAAAGAGGAGACCAGGCCTAGAACTCCAGATTTAATGGGTAGGTAAAGAGGGTGTATGTGAAGGAAATAGACAATCATTGTAAGGGGGCTAAAGTGGAGTTATAAAATCATTTGATCATTATAGACTTGAAAATAGCAGCTTTGTTCATTGTACGATCAAATAAAAAAGAAGACTTTCAAAGGTTTTCCCAAAGTTGAAAACTGCCAATCAAAAGCATGTACAGAGTGTGTATGTTTTTTTTTCTATATGCCTCAGATTTCTGACATGCAGAGGGTTCTTCATTCCTCAGAGCTCTGGCCAGAACAAAGTGTACACCTGGATAGTTAAGTTGGCGGCTTTAGTCTGGCCAAAGCCGTCCGCTGCATCAGCCCTTCAACCCTCGAGCATTTAACTCTGTCAGTTTGCGTTCCCTTTCATTCACGTCTGTTTGCCCAAAACCACATTCATGACCAAACATGGCCTGATCCCATCAAAGAGATGCCTCGGAATACCTCAGCGAAACCCATCGGATACTTCAGCGATACCACAGCGATGAGAGCAGAGCGGACGGAACCCTGCTTTGCTCCCGTGGCTCCACGGGAAACGGGAACGGGGAGACGCCGAGCGTCCGAGATGAGAGAAGCCAGACATGGAGAATAAGATCTGCGAGGGAGAGGTTTTCTGTTCCTGGTTTGGTCTGAAGCCACAGGAACTGTGCTTCACAGCCAAGTCCCTGAGCAGAACCAACATAACCTCAGTCCGTTAAATAGAACCCAGAACCGCAGACCTCTGTCTCGGTATGCTGAGGGTTCTGGATTCCAGCTCAACCTCATGTTTGTTTTTGCACATATATGCCATGAAGAGGGGCGAAGATTAAAACGTACACATTGAATTGATTGATAATTCCAACACCCGAAGAAAATTCAACGCTCAATTTATCTCCTGTGGATAAAGAATCAAAGAAAACCTCACAGAGCGACGTTTGTCTTGCCGAGCGGATGGTCAGATTTTCTTATAGTCCGGACCAAGGAAGTTAAAGGCCTGTACTTAAGTGACCTTATTTATGAAATGTATGCTGTGAACTTTGGTGCAGTGGTTTTCCGACTCCTGCCAAAAAGACGCTTCTTTAATTTCTTTCTTTCTTTCTTTATTAAGGAAAAACAGCATCTCTGCACTTGTCCCATTGTTACAGTTCAACGTGTTCAGTTTCTACCGCACTGCAGCAGCAGCAGCAGCAGCAGCAGCGAGCGGAGGAGATGTTGAGATGTTAAGATGCTGCCCCGCAGGGCGTCAGACTCGCCGTGGCCCGCCGTGTTAACAGGGCCGACGTGTTAGAGGAGCGTGGACCACCCCAATGCAGCTCCCCTCGACAAAACTCAACCAGATGTGTAATGAAGGCCAGCGCGCGGACGAGGATGGTGCTCGTGTGTGTGTGTGTGTGTGTGTGTGTGTGTGTGTGTGTGTGTACATAATCATTCTCACCTGTGTTGCAGGGGATGCTTATACAGTACAACCCCCTTGTGTGGAGGCAAAGGGATAAAACTCAGCAACAGCAGCCCGCCAGGTCCGACCGAGCTGTCCTGTCCCCCTTCATTCTGTCCCCCCGCCTCTTGGTCTCCCTCCCTCTCAGTCCCATTTCTGCAGATGTTACATCACCTCACCATCCACTTTTCCCTTTTTTTGTCACGTCCAAAATTTTCCTTTTCTATTGTGGTGTTTTCGGTTCTTTTCCCCCCTCAGGGTTTACATGCGGAATTCATTTCCATATTCCCTTTCCATGATTCCCTCTCTCCCCAAAAAGCCTCCTAAACTGACAGCCGTCCCCCCCCCGTCCCCCCCGTCCCCTCATCCCTACCTTACAGCTGTTGTTTTGGATTAGTCAAATAGCTCCTGTCAGATCCAGCGATCCCTCTCCTTTCGCCACCCACAGAGAGACACTGCGTATACTCACCTCACTCCCTGTCTGTCTCTCCCCTCGATTTCTCCTCTCTCTCATGGGCACGTGCACGAAAACCACAGTGACGTTCCTGACAGGTGCGTGTCAAGGTGCCTCCGTGGGCCGGGCCGTGAGGTTGCCGTGGTTTCGGAGCCCCCCCCAGGCTTTTCTCTCGTTTTCATGTCCAGGGAGCCGTGACGGTGCTGGTGTACCGCTCACACCTCGGAAGGGTTTGTTGTTCTAAACCAGACAAGGAGCGTCACAAATTCCCAGCATTTTACTCCTCTGGAATTCACCTTTCCCTTTCAACTCTTCCCCTCTTCCTCTCCTTGTGATTCGGGGAGTCTTTTCACCTACAACTTTATTATTTTTCTTCTCTTTTTTTGTGTGGAATTTTGACAGCTGCAGGTCTGGTCAGCTATGCTGGGTGAGACAGACTGACACTGAAAAGGGTTTTGACACGATGATGGCAAGCGTAATAGTGTTATTTCAGTCATTTGGAGAAGGGAGTTACTCTGTGTGTGAGTGTGTGTGTGTGTGTGACAGAAAGAGAGAGCAACATGTCAAATCAATGATGTTGTTTCAGTGATTGCAGAAATAGGTTGCTTTAAGTTTCACTGATACAGTATAGGGGAGCGGTGCAAAGATAACAAAGGAGTAGCCGTTACTGTTATGAATGAGTGGCACATGCTGTCTCCTTATCGACATGTTATATACTCTAAGGCAATTTCATATGTCCGTGTCTGTGAAATTTGTGTTTCCAGAATTGAGTTGAGGCCACGAATCAAATTTGAAATCCTGGGCCATTTCGTATTCTCAGGTTGCCATGTTCAAAAAAGAATCTACTAGACTATACGATGTCAACTACAATCCTCAATAGTGTTCTGTGGCTGCGTGTTTACCTGTCCTTCAGACTAACGAGTGTCGGTAATTGTTGGGATTTCGGTAGAAGAAAAATGGGTTATACATGAACGAGACAATAAGGCAAGGAAAAGTCAGTTATTACAATCACTCCTGAGGTGGACATAAATACATTTTTTACCAAATTTCATGGAAATTCCTCTGGACGTTGTGAACTTCAGTTTAGCACTAGAATAAAAAGTGGAGGGACATTTCAGTCTGGGCCAAAGGTTGGACTGACCAACCTCTCACCTTCATTTCCCTCCCAAGAGCTGTGCAGCGAGTGCGTCTCAAAACTACGAGCAGATGAGTGGTTTTGAAATTAGGTCATCAGAGATTAAAAGACAGAACACACACATCATCCAAATGCTCATAATACTATGTCTTCACACGTTGCTTTCTTGGTTTTAGAACATGTTTACCTCATGTTAATGTCACTAACATCACGATTTAAAAGCTTGTATCGTCCACTGTCCTACTACATTCTGTGCATTCAGATCTGAGGGGAACAAGGCAGTTTATGTTTTGGGCGATGAACAAGACATTAAAACCTCGAATAAAAACAATATTCTTTTAATTCAACTACTGTCTGCTTTGTTTCAGGCTGCACATCTCGAGAAGCATGGTAGCTATCAGGTCTTTATGACCATATAAATCATGTGTCAAACACACACACACGCACACACGCACACAGAGAGAGACAGATGATAGTTGATGCGGTGGCTTTAATCAGCTAAATAGCTCTGTGCCAATGAAACGTGTTTCTATCCAGTTAGCAGACACTATTATAAAGCCATCAAGCTGCATGTGTCATTTAATGTGACTTCTGTGTGTGTGTGTGTGTGTGTGTGTGTGTGTAAGAGAGTATATTGAGCTATGTAAAATTAAGATTTCTTGATTTTTTTTCTTTTTGATGCTCTTCAGATACAGTAAATGCATATTACACCACAAGATCAATTTTTCAGGTTTCGACCCACAACCTTGTTTTGCTTGATTTCAAAACAGTGAAATTCAAACATTTGTCTTTTCACCAGATACTTTTGCGGACTGTCTCCAAAAACCCCATATTCTCCCCATCAGTGAAGATCTGAATTTATGGCAATAACATCTCGTCTCCTCCTCTTTTTCCTCTTCCTCTTCCTCCTACGCTCCGCTCGGCCTCGTCTTTCCATCCTGGTGTTTTCTCTCCATCAGCCCCCTCTGCCCCGCAGTCTCCTCCATATGAGACGAGATCCGACCTCCTCCTCCACTCGCAGGCTTCCTCTGTAAGACAATGGCAGGGCAAAGGAGCGGTGTGTGCACAGAGGTGTGTGTGTGTGTGTGTGTGTGTGTGTGTGGGGGGGGGGTTTATTTGCAAATATACTTTGTGTGTAAGTGTTTTATAACCTATTAGTTCCATATGCATTATCGCCAGGTTTTTGTATCTGGGTTTATGGTTGTGGATATCTTGCATACTTATGTTGTTGATGTTTTTTTAAATAAAATTATTTATTATCTTGTGTGTTTATGTGAACATGTAGATTTATGATGCAGGAAACAGTGACTATGTCACTGTAAAACAATAGAAGATTCACACACATACACACCCACACACACACACACACACACACACACACACACATACACATTACTACTGAAAACACACACATGCACACATACACAAATACACACGTGTGCACTCTTTTGGCTCTCGCTTCTCCCGAGACCCCTCTCGGTCGACCAAAAGGAACTCCCTTCCTGCTGCAGTGCTGGCAGAAACACACACACACACACACACACACACTGAGCGACACATCCCCCTGGGCTCACAAGTCATCAGGGTACATCTCCACCAGTCGTGCATCCTCTTCTAAAGTCAAGGTTAAAAAGAAAGAAAAGTGAGGATACAGGATGTAGAAGTGAGAAGTCTTGTGTGTGTGTGAGTGTGTGTGTGTGTGCGTGTGTGTGTGTTTGTGTGTGTGTGTGTGTGTGGCCTCGCACGAGCTGTCAGATTTATTTACGATGTTGTGGCTGGTGAGAAAAGTGTCAGGTGTGTGTTGCCCTTTAATATCAGCTAACTGTCCTTTTCATCTTTCGATAAACTACTGTGCAGCCATATTGGAAATCACTGCATTATTGTTGCAAGGAAAATGATAGATTTCTAGTGTCTGGTGTCAGCCTTTAGGCTGCCGACTCTGTGTAATCTTCACTCGACAATAACCTTGAATACCAGCATTCTATAATGGAGGTATAATAATCTTCCTTTTCATGTAACCCTTCCCCCCACAGTCTCGATGGAAGCACTGAAGGCCCACTTCAGATGGGCAGAGATGCCGCGGCCGCCGTCCTCTCCCCCCTGTGAATGCAGACAGTCGCCCCGAGATAAAAGTGATATAATATACGCGAGATTAAGGTCGTTTCATTGAGCTTTTCCTCCAATTCTCTGTCACAATGCAGCAACAGTCAATCGCCTGCATAAACCAGCCTAAATATAGGGTTCAAGACTTGTTACACCACTCCCCGCAGCCACGACTTGTAATTGAAAGTTTTCCATTCTGTTTTTTTTTCTTTTTCTTTTTTCAAATGCTTTGGCTGCCGAGGGCAGATTGGCAGCTCTGAGTGGCCAGCAGATGAAGCGGCTGGCACGCTAATGAATAGAACGCTGATTGCAGGATCCCCAAGATGCAAATTACCGTGCCTGCCACCCCTGACGACCGGCAATTACCGGGCCGCCGCGGCGGACGCCTCGTGCATATTCATCGCACCCACTGGGCATATTGATCAACAACTTACTTCAGGCAAGAAGCACTGAAATGTATCATGTCGCTCGCTCGGTCGGTGCTTTAAAAAAAAATACTTTCTTTACTTTTTGTCAAAATTGACACAGTAATATCTTGCAGGACAAGCCCTTAAACTGTGTAAGGTGTATTTATTTTAAATCAGGCTCAGGTATAGGCTAATTGCTAATATGTAACATTTAAGAAGTGACAAAAAATGCCATTCATTGGAAAATTGTCTTAATTCAAATATGAATTTCTGCTTGTACTTATTACCCAATTAGCTGCACTGAAAGTTCACTGCCCTCGGTAATGATGTGCAGCTTTAAGTTTTGCCTTATGGTGCTAAATATTTCAGATTTTATAGACTCATTTTGCAAAACATTATTTACAGTGGACAAAATCAGGACAAGTATTAACCGCAATGCATTTTTTTTCTCATTCAAAATGAATTCCTTCATTTTTCCATGCATTAGTAGTATTTTAATGAATTATTATAATAGCTGTTCATTAGAGACTGAGTGTACTTTTTTTGTGGAATCATTCCTGAGGACACACAAACACACTTGCATGAGAACACACACACATACACACACATACACATGCTCGCAGGCTGCAGACTTCAGAACGTGGAATATGAATATGAAAGGGCTTCTTTCAACAACAACGGAAAAACAAGAGTGCTGCCAGCGGTTAATGGGACCAAATGAAGGAAAGCTGAGCAACATCAGATTTTGAGCTCTCCCCCTCAAAACAAACATCCAATGATCACATTAGCGATGGATCACAGAGCTGTGTCATTATTGTCTTGGGTGTCTTGAGCCTCAGCCCCAGTCATTTTCATTTTTGAAGAACAAAAAAAATGTCAAAAGCTTCCTCTTTTGGAGAGTTGGATTTTCAAATTGATTTGAATTTCTAATCCCAGCCTCATTGCTTGTTTTCCAGTAGTGATCATTAATGTCACAATGCTGGCTGCAGTACAAACATACACTGGAGTGGGGATCCATGGACCCCCCCCCCCCACCACATGCACAGGAATCAGCAGTAACTTTAGCTTTACTGTGCGACTGAACAACTACGGACTAATCTTGTAGGGGGCAAAAATCTGCTGTTGGGCCCCAAGACTGACCCCCAAAGCTCCCAACTGCTGCATCTGGTGCAGGAAACACAGCAGACTACACACGGCAGTTTCATTATAAGAGCAGAACCCCAGAGATCAACTGGTATTACAGTAGGAAAATTAGCTTAATGCTAATTTAATATAAAGCCCTGGTACAATACATCAAATGACAACATTTATGTGTATTACTGTGCATTGTCCCAACGTCCCGGGGCGGTTGACTGGTGAGCTTAAAAAATAGAGCTTCAGCAGTCTGGGTCCTCACACTGGGAGTTCCTGGGGGAAATGTCCATTTAAAAGTGCTACCGAAGAGCCACTGAGCAAGGCACTAAACTCACTTAACTGTAACACTTACTCAGCTGTGAATTCAACTTCAGTTGTACCACTGAGCAGCTCCCAAAGGTGCTGTCTGCCCCAGGCTGTTAAGCGGACACACACACACACACACACACACACACACACACACACACACACACACCGACCTCTATTCCCTTTCAACTCTTCATACACTCGCCAGCTATATGCATATAGATCCGTATCTTAAATATTACCAACCCTGCTGATAATCATCTCCACCCACACGCTGAGTGGTCTGACGTGTTTCTGTCACACAAAAGCAACCTGCACTCAGGCAAGGGGGGAGGAAAACCCCAAAATGGAAAGAAATTGATATTTAAAGCAAGAGAGAAGAAAAGGAAAAGAGCGCATGCAGGTGCTGACCCCCAGAGCTGCTCGGATACGTTCTTATCTGTGGGTAATTTCTCAACCGCAGATTCTTATCTCCATATATCAGAGGGCGGCTGGTGGACTGAAGTCCGCCCATCAAACAGAGACTTGGGGCCCAAAATTGCACCAATCAGGCTCTGGAGTGGAGCGGCACTTTGAGTGCCTTAAATTGGCGGAATAACTAATCTACTTCCATTCGTTACCTTAGATTTCAACTTCTGATGGGGAACTGTGAGAAACGGAACCTCTGGGTCCAGTCTTTTCTCTGTGGTATGTTGCTGGCCAACTCACAAGCTTTGGGATGTAACGTCATCCTTCTATGATCTGCAGTGTTACCCTGCAGATTTTCCTCAGTTAAAAGAGGCAACAGGCAACTTGTGTGCCCCTAGTGGTTTTTGCTGGTATTACTGTTTGGTATAAGGACGCCGGTATAAGGACGCACGTACTTTTTCCTCGGAGTACGTTCACTGAAGCTCCTACTTCCCTCTCTGGCTCCTTGCGTTAACTAGCAGGCGGCGTTGGCATCGTGTCTAACTCAACGCCAGCAGCCTGGCTACTGTCCAAAGCAGAAAAAAACAACATCAAAATCCCAATTTTAACAAATAACCTTGAGTTAAACATCCGGTAGTATGAACACGGAGCAGGTTGTGTAACTTACTGACCTCGTAGAAAAGAAGACAATCTGCAGGTTGCGTTTGAAGCCCCTCGAGTCTCTGAGCTCTCTCCACAGAGTGAACGCCCATCAGAGGTTCACTCTTGTTCTATCACTCTCGTTCTTCGCCTGCTTTTGTTCCTCTGTCAACAGCATTATTTTTCGTGGAGGATTGATACCAGGAAAACGCTATTCTTTTCCTTGTTTTGGTTTTTAGCCCACTTTGCAATAGTCGTAAGACAGTTGTTTTATTATTGATCAGTTCCAATGACAGGTGTGTTCTGCCTCAGGTGTGCTCTGCTTTTCTTTTGGAGATCAATTTGTGGATCAAATACTATTACATTTAAAAAAAAAAATGTGTGTATGTGGCTCTACAGGCTCAGAGAAAACTTCTTCTTAGAAATATCAAGCAAAGTTGTGGAAATTAACTTATTCAGCTTTGGCTGCCCCCTCATCTGCCTGTCTGTCTGTCTGTCTGTCTGTCTGCCAGCCTGCCTGCCTGTCTGCCTGTCTGTCTGCCTGTCTGTCTGTCTGCCTGTCTGTCTGTCTGCCAGCCTGCCTGCCTGTCTGTCTGTCTGTCTGCCTGTCTGTCTGCCTGTCTGTCTGTCTGCCTGTCTGTCTGCCTGTCTGCCTGTCTGTCTGCCTGTCTGTCTGTCTGCCTGTCTGTCTGCCTGTCTGTCTGTCTGTCTGTCTGTCTGTCTGCCAGCCTGCCTGCCTGTCTGCCTGTCTGTCTGCCTGTCTGTCTGTCTGACAGCCAACATGCACACTCGAGCCTTGCCAGCAGCAGAATTGTAACAGGAAACAATCACTTCAGGAGCAAAATTACTATCGAGAGGCGAAGTTTGTTTCTCCATCAACCTCCCCCCCTTTTTTTTAAAATGACTTTACCTGACAAAAGCATCTTATACAATTTCACAGTACGTCTCCTCAGGAGATTCGGTGTTTAAAATGTTTTTATATTAGCCATGGCTGTCACATTTATGAATTCGTGCCTTGTTATGATTTGGTTGCTGCTTCCCTCAGCATCAGGATTTGTCATCAACTTTACAGCGCAGTATTTTTCCCCCAGAAACTGACAAAGGGGATTTTGCGTGTGTGTGCCGCTGTGCTCGTGTCCTAAGCTGTCATGTTGATTTTACCGCGAATGTCATATTCACCTTCATTTTTCAGCACCCAAATAAACCATAACATTTTCTGTCCTGCGTGGTTTATTGTTTTTTTGAGGCTCACGGCGGCGGTGATGACCCCGGAGGTCGTCGGAGCCACAGACGTAAACTCACTCGGCTCTGGGTCGGTGTGTTGCACTTTGCCGGTGTGGTCACATGATCACTTGTGACAGGGGTCACTGGGGGTCAAGTGGGGTCAGGAGTAGTATCCTGACATCCTGCCAGTCTAATCACCTGTTTATTTACTTAACAACCAAACTCTGATCCGCACTGGCCGAGGGACGGTGAGTGGGAAGACAGAAGGTGACGGTGAGAAAAAAGTGAAAGTTAAGAGGAGAGGTTGATGAAGGTTCATCTTCACCATGATTGATGTGTATCCCATATTTTGCAGATATGTTTGGTGCAATGTGCTCGCACCGTGCCTGCTATTCAGGTTGTTGTGTTTTTTTGAGTGATCAGTCATGCAGTTCCTAACATGTCTGGAACTGAGAATGGATTCCAAATGTGTATGAAATGAACATTTCCATTTGATTTAAAAGTCTGCTGTATAAATACATTAAGATACATTTGGATTTGAATGTTTTTCCTCTGTGGAATCCGGCTCATGTGCACAGAGTTGAAATTATATATCTTTTTTACTATTTGAATTCTTTACTCAAATCCATTAGAAATTCCTCTTTCCTCTGACAATGAGTAAATCCAAACATTCAAATGGAATAACATGGAAAGTGTATTGTACGAGCGCTGATGTAGAATGGCCTGTTGCTGCCCTCTTTTGGAAAATACTGTACTACAGTTTTATTGTACACTTGCCTGCGTTTACCAGCTTTCACCACACGGTGGCGATAGATTACAGCCGAGACCCTGGAGATGTTCCACTGGTGACAGATGTGGTCTGATCGGCCTCATGCGCTGCTGCAATAGTGTAGATGGAATATAATTGTGTAAACGAAATACAACTCCAATGATTTATTTTATATCATTATACATTATATGTAATATACCATTTTAACCTTGCACTGTTTTGCACTGCAATTACCAGTTCTAGGTCGATTGATGCCATTAAACTACATGATCTTGAAACACAAGATCATCATCTACCTTTAAACTATTTCTACAACATCTGAAATCAACTCATTTTGACTAGTTTCTTCTTGTTGTTGTTTTAAATCCTATATATATTTTTAGGGTTCACTTTATGGAAAGGCTTCAGTGCTTACGTCACAGAAACATCAACGAATACAGCAGCAGTCCAAATAGAGACATTTGCAATGCTGAGAGAAACTCAGAGAATATTTTCATTTCACTTGAATTTGAATATAATAATACCTTGGAAACTGATGCAGATATCTCTATGTTTCTATAAGTTCACAGGAGTTAAAGTGGGAGGGCAAATGAGAACAATTGCATTTTCATAAGCATACACGTGTGTGTGTGTACGCGTGTGTGTGTGTTTGTGGGGGGGGTCATTTATGTAGAATATCAATATTTACTTCCATTTATTGCCACCACACACACACACACGCATGCACGCTGGTAAATATTTGGCCAGTTTAAGGTTTTCACCTGTAGCACATACACAGCATCCTCATCCCTCAAGGTCACACCTTTATTAACACAATGTGCAATATATACTTAGAAACATATATAGCATATATATATATATATTTATTTTTTTTTTTTTTTGCGAGGGATTCAGTAGGTAGTGATGTTCTTGTCATCCTGCCCTGTTTGATTTGAGCCTCCACAGACGAGAGTGCTTGTTTCAAACCAGCAGGTTTCCTGTCTCTGAGTGACGTGTTGAATATTTCATCTCAGCAGGTAGAAGGACGGTCGGGTTACGGTAAGATGACTAACAGGAGTGTCTACACCCACCCACCCACATACAAACAATAAAGCCATGATGATCATGGTAAGCTGTTTACTAGCACAGATGCATGAGAGGCGTGCCGCATTGTGATCAGAGATGCTGATGTGTGAATACTGTAGCCCTAACCTTTTTTTTAGTGTGTAATGCAAAAGGAGTCATTCATAGTGATGAATACACAGAATTATCACCAGACTCTTGAACTCAGTTCTATTTGAATTCCAACAAGCGATGGTAGCTGTGCAGCACCAGACACCAGTCAGGCAACTAGCGTGTGAAGATAGCCCTTAGAAGTTGCCAGAGACCAACACTGAACAAAAAACCGAGTGAGTATTGGGCTTCATACAGTCATCAGATCAGGTAACTAGAAGTGCGACTGAAAACGAATGACATGGTGTATCAATGAATGACACGGTGTTGCCATGTGTCTGAATGTTCAACACGGAGTTGTTTGCCAACACATTCCTGGTACAGCATCAACTTCATAAGATGATGTCAGTGTTCTGTGTTTGGCTTTGTGATTCACCTTTCAACTGAAGGTCTTCAAGTAACTGTGTGGAGTCAGAAGCTGATTTCTCATCCACCGCGAGTGTGATGTGGAAACCTTAAACTCTGGAGCCGATTCATCTGAAAATGAAGACATACTGTATCCGGCAGTTAAACACACACTCAGCAATTGAATTACAACACTCATCAGCACCTGTCTCTGTCCAGGTAGAGCAAACACACCTCCTGTCAAGATGTAGCTCCTCCCACTTATTGCTCACCTGCATATAAGCTCACCTGTAGCGTCGGCAGCTCAGAGCCTCCTGCATTCCTCTGGATCCCTCCCACCCTGACTCTGTCTGAAGAAAGTCCTGGTAAGATAGATGCTCTTTCTTTTAATGCTCCTCTTAAAAAAAAAATACAATTGGACGTTTTTTAAATTTAATTGCCTAATTCATTTTCAATCATTTGGAAATGTCCTTTTATTAAGTTACATTAAATATGTTGAGATTATGAAAAAATGATACACTGAACGAAATAAAAATAATAGTATAACAAAAAAATCTGTTTTCACTATCGTCTAGCAAATGTATCTTATTTTTATGTTGACAGACACAACAGTGAATGCACAACTGCTGGTGAGATGAGTTAAAAAAAAATTGAACTTGAAGTTCATGTTATGCTGAACAAAGTGCCTCCTTGTCAAAGTGGAATTCACTCGGAATATTTCCCCGATCATTTCCCCAAAGCTCTGTATCTCTCATCTGAACAAGGAGCGTCTTTCTCCTGCCGGGTCCTTTGTAGTGTTGTGGGAACGGTGTTGCAAGGATCAGGTGACAGGGAGAATGAGAGGCTCCCTTGACCGCTTATCTGCCACGGAAACCCTGCTGAGAAACACACAAAAGCATGCACACATGCGCGTGCACACACACACACACACACACACACACACACACACACACATATATCTGATCCTGTACTATTTGACATCCAAACACCCTTGCATGAAGTTCAGGAAGTCATGTAAACACATGTTAAACTTATTATCAAATGAGGTTAAAAAACAGGGGGATGAAAACAAAGATGTCAAACAGGATTTATCAGGGAAAATGTATTTTACATTGAACTGGATATTAAAAGAAACCTTTGTAAAAAATCCACATTTTTAGGTGGTACATTGTCAAGCTTTTAACGTTTTAAATGTTTTAACTTTTTTAGCCTGTAAATCTAAATCTAAACTGTTTTTGAAGGCAATGGAGCCATGTTCCATCTTCTCTGTTTGTTCCTGCCCTCATGAATCCTGCTTTAGTCTCCTCTTAAATATGAAATGGATCCTTTTATCATGGTAATGGCCTTCGTGAGAGTGTTTTCAGTCCCGGTGAGAGGCTCTTCTTCGACCCAGGGTTGAGCTGCACTCATTTACATTTTGATTTTACATTGACTTGAAGTAGAAAAGGTGTATGTGAACGGTGCTGAGAATGACAGACTCAAGTGGCTCTGACCATTGAGTCAGTCATCTCTCCCATGCAGATGGTTAGTCTGAATAGCCACGAGCAAGCCATGTACTCGTTTAAAGATTCCCCTTTTTTTAGTGGGCGTTTAGTGGTCTTGAATATTAGGCCCTACTTGTGTTTCCATTATTGTCTGGCCAAACGCTAGAATAAAACACATTTGCTTAAGTGCCACAAAAGAGCTTTTCTGCAGCCGGATCTCGTGAAACACGAGCTTTAAATGACTGCATTAGCTCAAACAGTCTGGCTTTTGAAGTCATGTGTTTTCCCTATGACATCTGTAATTTAAACATCTATCCCGTGTCCCCCATGGACCCACAAGAATTGTAATTCACTCAACATCTGTGATTGTGCTCTTGTTCTGTTTCTCTCTCAGCGCCCAAAATTCCATTTTGTCTTTACAAGTTCACCGGCACAACACTGTGTCTAACACCAAGTGTATCGCCCTGTGTCCCCAGCCTCCGCAGCCACCTACCGTGGCCTCCAGTATGTCCATTAGGAGTTACTCCATGAACCGTCAGCCGTCCTTCTCCAGCCGTTCCCTGATGGACACCAGCCGCTCTCGCTCCCGCGCTTCAGTGTCTTTCGCGGCAGCCAGCCCGCTGGCCCGCTCAGCTTCTATCGGCCAGGATCTCAACGGGCCGGCTGGCCTCCAACTTAACGGCCTGCACGGCAACAGCGCCAACGACAAGGAGGCCATGCAGAGTCTCAACACCCGTCTGGCCAACTACCTGGACAAGGTTGGAGACATTATACAGTAGCTCACTGTTAGGCTGTTGGTCCGCAGCCAGACGGGTGATGGGTGTATCTCAGTTTGGCACCGTGCATACAAGGAAGTGATACTATCTGGAGCAAGCTGAAATACTTTGATCATCCCACTCTCTCTTTGTCTTTGTCCTCCTGCAGGTGCGGTCACTGGAGCACTCCAACGCGGACCTGGAGATGAGGATCAAGCAACTGATGCTCGACCGCGTTCCCAAAGGTCATGACCTTGACAGCATGATGGCCCAAGCTCATGCTGTCGAGCAAGAGGTGGGCATGTTATAGGCAAACATTTGTATTAATTTTTCATTTAGACAGCCAGATTGCAATTCTGAATTTTCTAAATGTCAATCGACAAAGCCCAATGGTTCTGCTGACTTTGGTTTATTTTACATAGAAAAAATATTCATACCAGTGTTTTTTAACAGGAGCTGTATCATTTCTCAGATGCCATATCCGAGCTTTGAGTTAATGTTGTGCCAAACAGGTTCGAGGTGAAGTTAATAATTATTTGACCTGTTTTTAATTAACGGAACTAGTTACAGGTTAAGGAAGTTGAAATGTGTGAGCTTACTGGAGGATAAGGATTCCGATTGTCAGATCTCTTTTAAATCCACTTAACAGTAAATACACTTTATGTATACCAAATATGGTAAAATGGAGCATCAAACCGATACAGTACCTTACATTGTTACCCCACGTTAATGTTTGCCAGGTGAGGAAGAAGACTTTGGAGAATGCTCGTATCATGCTGGAGATCGATAATGCCAAACTGGCTGCGGACGACTTCAGAATCAAGTAAGCGATTAAACTTAAACTGGTTTGGGTTTGCTTGTCTTTTTTCATAAGACTCGCTGAGACCCTCAGAGCTCAATCCATGTCTTTAATTAAAGCAGATACTATGCACATTTGTAACAACCCCTTGATATTTAATTGATAACAATTTCAGTGTTTACAACATTTGAAGAATTGAAAGTTTTGAACTGTTTAATACAGTGGTTCTCAAACTTTTTCCAGACATTTCCCTTATTCAATTTTGTTTCTCTTCATATTATCGGTGGTCCCCCATTTGAGAGCCACTGGTTTAATGGAATTTCGGATTATTATTGGAAATGCTTAACTCTAATAATAGGGTTTGTACCGCTGGAACCAGTAATCTCCACCTTCTTTCACCTGAGTGCCAATGATTTTGACTAATGTCTATTATGTAAATGAAGGTCAGGGACAAAACTACATGTCCTTTTTTCTTTTAAACATACTGTAGAGTGTAAATGTTTACTTTCCATATGCAGACATACCTGTGCTGTAACATGTATGCATGACATATGCACACAACACTTTCTACTACAGTAAATAAACCTTGAACATTTTTGTGTGCGAAGTTTAAACTTTGAGGTGTCATTCGCCTGCTCACTCTCCCGTGCTATTTTTTTCCTGCCTTTGCAAGGTGGGAGACCGAGCTGGTGATGGGTCAGTCTGTGGAGCGAGACTGTGTTGCCCTGAAAAAGGCCAAGACTGATCACGAGCAGATCATCGCCTCCCTGAGGGGAGATCTGGACAGCCTGAAAGAAGAACTTTACTTCCTGAAGAAAAACCACGAGGAGGTAAGTCTGTGTAATCTCTCCGTTCTCATTTCTTTGTATGCCTCCTGTAGTTATCTCACTTTTGTGTCATTTGACATTTGGTCTCATTTTCCTTTTGGCCCCCTCTCCCTTATCCTCCAACCTGCCAACCTCGTACACAACAAGCTGTTGGAGTTCGGACTGACCCAATTCGATGTTCTCATGAGGTCTTTTTTAGAGAGGACAGGAAAAGACGTGTAGGGAGCGGGGGAGAGAGAGAGTGGTGGTGGTCCTCTGGTTACTACAAACAAAAGCAGCAGGTAGATCTGGTTTCTCTAACCTGCTCTTTCTGTCCAATCAGTTGATACAAGGCGTTCAGACTAAGATATACTTACTCCCCCCCCAGAGGGGGGTTGAACCCACCACTCATCAAATGAAGAACCGATCTCCCTCTTAAGACATAAGACTGAACGGATCCAAGTCATTTAAGAGGGCTCGCAGGCCACTTGCACTACAATAATGTGGCACAATGAGAGAAACCCAGTCTCAGTGTTTGTTCGATCTGGTGTTGGATAGTTTCAATTTTCTAGTTTACACCCAAAACCTCGACCTAGTGCAGATACTGAGAAGGAAATTGACTGAGTGAGACTTGGTTATTTTGGCTGTAGAAAACTTTTACTCCCACTGAAACAGAAAAAAAGCCTCTGAGTGGGGGGTCAACTGGGCAAACTAGATCACACGCTCACACTTGCTCTCCTGTTTCCTCCTCCCAAGCCAAAATACAGTCACTGTACATAGAAGAAATATGAATTTTGCCGTCCAACAGGATTTTTTGCATGAACTTATATCAAGAGCATTAAAAACAGACCACGTCAAATGAAAACTGCATACGTGACAAGACACAATGTCACAGAGAAGAGAGAGTGAAAGAGATCCACTGAGCATGCATGAGGAGCGTACTAGTGTGTGTGTGTGTGTGTGTGTGTGTGTGTGTGTGTGTGTGTAAGGTGAGCTCTGCCCCATCAACTATTGATGGAGAACGTCTAAATAATAAAGAGGCCCTCACATCCTCTCTGCCATCCTGTGGCGTACAATTCACGAACAGGCTCATAGTTCCATATGTTGCCTGTTACAACAAACACATACTGTATATTCACACACATGATACAACTCTAAGTCATATTTAGACACACGATAAACACACAAACACACACACACACACACACACACACACACACACACACACATACACTGTGAGCTGCAACGCAACACAAAGTAAACTTCTTCTCCTCCTGCAGGAACTCGAGCAGATGAAGTCTCGTATTGCCAAAGATGAGGTGAATGTTGAGGTGGACTCTGCCAGCGGGCCGGAGCTGGGCACCATTCTGTCGACCCTGCGTTCCCAGTATGAGGGGATCGTCAAGAAGAACAAGGACCAGGCGGAGCAGTGGTACCGCAAGAAGGTGTGTGCAAAGGGCAATTTCTCTCAGACGACTCGAGAATTTTGTCCTTTATTAGTTCATCTACAGTTTATGCCGACGTTAGACAAAGGCCTTAACAATAAAATGGCGGTGTGCTTGTATGTGTGTGTGTGTGTGTGTGTGTGTGTGTGTGTGTGTCCTCTCCAGCTGGAGACGGTGCAGAACGAGGTGAAGGAGAGCAACGAAGCTCTGAGAGGAGCGCAGAGCGAGCTGACCGAGAGGCAGCGCTTCCTGCAGAACCTGGAGGTGGAGCTGGAGAGTCTGCACAAACAGGTGACCGTCTAAAACATTGCATAAGTACTAAAATGACAAAACAATACAAACACAAATATCCTTGTGGTGCCAGGAGGGGCTCTGGAGGCAGACGTCTAATGTGCTTTGGTTGAAAAGAAATTGTGCAAGAGATATTTCTTTGGAAGCTTTAAAAACAAATTACTATGCAACGTGCAAATTCCATGATAATGATTTGGAAAATATTTTTACAAGTATGACCTCTTCATAAAGCCCCGATGACTTATGTCATTGTGTTGGTCTTTATAAGGGATTTGTCAAATAAAAACACGGCAAATCCTCTCAGACGCTCCGATTCAGTCTCAGCGAGACTAGACCGGTTTCTTAATTTGTGCACTTCCATGTTCATGGGAAAAATAGGACGATTTTCTCTTCTCGTGATCCTGTGTTGACAGTCAACACCTTCTCCCACACTGCGAAGTTGTGCAAGGGCACCCTGTGTTCAATTGCCAAATTTTATCCGGGGTGAGTTTTGTGTAATCGTGTCTGTGTGTTTGTATCTTTGGAAGACAAGGCCTTGTCAGTTCACAGGTATTTGTTGATAAGGCTTTGGGAAGTAATTTCAGAATCAGGAGGTATTTGTAAAGGGTTTGCTTTCCACCGGTAAACACAGGAGGAGCCAGTACTTGAAGCATCACATTTGTACACTGCTTCGGGCTATTTCCTTATTCTGTGTTGAATCAAAACCGTCCGTTGGGTGAAAGATACTTCAACGATGGCGTCTAAGAAAAGGCAGATCATGTTGGAGAGGGAGCTAAGAAATGTGTCACAACAGCGACTTTGGCCAAAAGAGAGGAGACTTCATCGATGATGTGTTCGATCCTTCAACTGGCTGAGACAGAACGGGGGTGAAGGGAGTAGTGAGGAGTAGTGTGCCTGTCTGGCCACCGAGAGACGCGGACGAAACAAAGCGACCAAGAGGACCAATGAGTGTTGTTGGGGATAAACCAGGCTTCACAGTACAAGAATCCCAGGTCCCCAGTCATTCGACTTGTGAACAACATTACAATGTTTCAAATTAGACCCAGGTATGTAGACGCAGCCTCATTATTTTCCATTTCTCACCCCAGGTGGCAGCGCTGGAAGGCAACCTGGGTGAGACCGGTCAGAAATACTCCAGCGAGATGGATCGGCTGCAGGCCACGCTGAGCCAGCTGGAGGACGACCTCTCCCAGCTCAGGATCGAAATGCAGCGCATCAAGACGGACTACGAGCAGCTCCTCCGCATCAAGCAGAACCTGGAGATGGAGATCGCCACCTACAGGCGCCTGCTGGAGGGAGAGGAGACGTGAGTTGTCATCCGTTGCATGGAAAGTTGGGAAGGTATATCGATGGACGGTGAAGATGGAATGCTAGTTTCATAAAAATCTGGTCGGAGTTTCGTGATTTTAGCCTTATTGTGTAACAGTAAAGTCAAGTTGAATGCTAAATCCTAAATAGAAGAAACCCAGGAGCGTCGAACAACCATCACAGTTTTCCTCTGCAAAAGAACTTTTGGTTTTACTTCCAAACAAAAGAACGACTCCATATACGTCATTTTGGTGCAGATTATACAAATGAGTATGAATTTGAGAGGTTTAGAGATCTTTGTGATTGGATTGGGACCATTGAAGTCGAGCCCGGCTAGTCGGCTAAGCTGTCTCATAGGCCACGGGACTGGTACTTTTATTCATTTTTGAACCCTCTGCAGGAAAGTGAATGAACATACTTCACAATATGTTGAACTACTTCTTTGAATGTGTTGCTCTTGTTTTCAGGCCAATTCAAAGATAATTGCAACATGTTTTCTCTCTGCCCCCACAGTTTCAAAGAGGTTCCTCCTCCACCAAAAAGTGAGTCCTCGACGTTCAAATTTTACCTGAAAAAAAGAGAGTAAAGTCAACAGCAGAAGAACACCCAGTGGCAGCTTTACGTTATAGTACACTTGTATTAGATAATATATAACAATATCACAGCAGTGGTCATTTATTCATTTTGAATACATCTCATCACAACCTGAAGGAGACATCCAGTAGGTAAAGAGTGACTGAAGTCGAGCAAATTGTTCATAGTTGCTTATCTAATAGCCGTTGCGCAAACGTCAGACCTTATATGCATTCACTTGTGAATTTGAGACAGCACCACACACACCCCAGACGCCCAGGACTAATGACAGTTTAATGAATATCCAAACAATGAAATCACCACCCGCAGCTCAACTCCAATAGCAACAGACATGGGTGTGAAAGCATTTATCCCGGTGTTGTGACTGTGCAATGGTGCGACTGACTCCCACGGCGGGATTGACAAAGTGGAATGTGTTGTGAAGAAATGTTAGTCTTTGTGTGACACCGTTAGAAGACCACACACAAAGAAAAACACAGAAACAAAAACGGTGACGTCTTCATAAGATTGAATTGTTAAAATGTTTGTAGTGAGAACCAAGGAGGGACGACAACTACAGGAGTTCAATCATCTCATATAATCTCATTTTTATTTCTCATTTCACCTCACTGCTCCTAATACGTTCGCCTCTTCATTTCTCATCTCAACTTTAGTCTTGTTTCATTTCGTCCACCTCATTTTCTCACCTCTTCTTATCATCGTTTTCCTCCCATCTTCTCATTTCATGCATATTTTTCTTTGTTTTTTCCTCTCAATTGTCAAAACGTCTGTTTTTTCTACGCCTCAGTTCACACTCTCATCTGTGTAAATCTCATATAATCTCATTTACACCATTCTTTCTAATATCATAGATTTAATATATGTTATGTACTCTTATATGATATTTCAACTCAACTCACGCCAAAGCATATATTCTCATCTAATCTCATCTCATCTCATCTCATCTCATCTAATCTCATCTCATCTCATCTCATCTCATCTCATCTCATCTCATCTCATCTCATCTCATCTCATCTCATCTCATCTCATCTCATCTCATCTCATCTCATCCCATCTCATCTCATCTCATCTCATCCCATCTCTCTGTGCAGAGGAGCCTGATGTCCGCACCAGGAAGATCGTGAAGGTGGTGACTCAGACGATGGTCAATGGCAAAGTGGTGGACGAATCCAGCGAGGTGGAGCAAATAGAAGAGAGCAAGAAATAGAAAATAATGGAAATGACAGCAAAAAGTAGCTGAAAATGACACTGCGATCATTCAACTAAAAAAACACAACACATTAGCATAAATAGTGATTGTTTTGGGGGAATTAATTGCCCTATGAATGTTTTGTGTTTTCATTGAAATATTCTTCTGATGTAGGCTTATCAGTGACAACCAAAGTGTTCTTGTTTTTTCTGGAGAATAATAGCATTTCAATAATATTGTCCGGTATTACTCCTATATGACTGTATCTGCTGCAAAGCTTTGCATGCCTAAACTAGTTTTGAATATAGATGTGTGTAAGGGAGAGGACTAACCAGTGCTATACGTTTAAACATGTTGTGTACTTAACCAAAATATTTATTTCTTAGTGTGGTGAAGTTTACTGTAGTAAATGTAAGACATGCCTTTACTCATTTTACAAGAATATCACTTAATCGTCTTTGCTGTTTTTGTGTTTGTACCATCTCTAAATCAAACGTTTCATTAATCCACTGCATGTGCCCTTATTTATTCTTACATAACTCGGTCTTGACTCTGTCTTACTTGCTGTTCAACAAGTATTTAACAAGCAGCAACCGTTTATTTCTTATTACTACTACTTTAGGATGCACACAGCTTCTGTCAGTGAGTTGGTTACATGAGCTAAAAACAAGATTTAACTCCTTATTGAGTAGTTTTAGATATTTTTTCTCTGCTCTGATAATCCCTCAATAGGCCCATCCTCCTACCAGAGCACAAAGTCTGTCTGTCATGACATATGAACCTGGCCGCGACCTCTAGGGCTTCAGCCCTATAATTTAAGGTCATGACCTTTTTGGACTGGGGTCAACATGTTCCAAAGATCCTAAAGAACAAAAGTCAAAAGCAGGGAGGAAACTGAAATGAACCGATGAACAAAGAAAAGTCTCCGATTTAAGTGTGTTGAGAATGAAGTTTTCGAGCTATGCCGGCATTTTCAGCATGTTTCTGAAAGTCCATCATCCACCACAAAATAATAGCAGTTTCATTACTGTTCAAACCATTTGAACCAACAACTCTACTCTGGTTTTCGCAACTTTTCAAACATTTTTTTTGTTTGCAGAGTAAACATGTCGGACAGAGTGGAGAAGCAAAACACACAACATGAAGATATATTCAGGCTACCTGAGGTCAAAGGTTAACTATATAGTAAATGAACAGAGTGGTTTTAAAACACTACAGAACAAAATGAGCTTTCCTGTATAATCAATGGAGCCTTAGTTTGGATGAAAGGCACCACATGTAAACCCTGAAACACAATTGAATCCTCAGCCTCAGGTTATTCCAATGAGCGCCTTGTTGCCCCTCCCCCAGGGTTGTAATAAAGGCCCCATCAGTTTGCAGAGCAATTAGACGGATTCCTTGTAAGATGTCGTTAAAAGTCATAAAAACGGAAACAGAAATGAGTTAGACAGGAGCACAAACAGAGAGACAGGCGACCAGCAGTTGAATAATGTATCTGGACAAACAGAAGAGATAGAAGGAGACTGAGAAAGGTCTCACACCGGTGCCCTCTGATCATGATAATGGTTGTTCAAACAGTATATCAGCAGTATTTATTATGTTAATGCATTTCACATCCAGACCTCTCACAGAATGATGCCTCGTATAAAGGTGTCTATTTTCTATATAGAAAATGACCCTTTTCCTCAAATGCAATGTATTTAGATATTGAACCACCAAAATCCAACCACTGACAGTGAATCTTTTAATTTTATTCAATACACCAGCTTGTTTCAGAAATAATCCAAGTGCCATTTCTTGATACTAGTGCATCGATATACTGTTATTCTATTATAGAAGATACTGACACGCCTAAAAAAAAACTATGCAGGAAACTGTATTGAGAACAAATTAAAAAGTTACTTGTTTTAAAATAAGTATTTTTTTTAAAGTCTTCATGGCTGAGACTGAATACCAGAGAATCAATTAGCATGAAGATATGAAGATATATAAACACTGTGATGACCTCTTCCCCCCCACAGGCTGCAGAAGCTCTTTTTTTAGGTTGAGGGTGAAGCACATCACATGAGATCATAATAAATTGATCAAATAAAATAAGAAAAGTGATATACTAATACAAATGAAATGAGATATCCAATAACAGTTTAGTGAATACCTATACGTCCTAACATTTAAGACTGCTTGTTGACATGAATAGTAAATATGACTATTATAACTAAATATTCTTCAAATGTAGTGTGGTTTGACTGCACTCTAGTGGCCACGTCCTAATATAGCAAAGTAGTAAAGGTTGCTTTTCCTCACAGTCATATGATGATACTGAGCAGATTTCTTTTCTGGCTCAGGGTAGAAACATGCTGCTGTCTGCATAAACAGGAAAACCTTTTAACCCCAGAGACTTCTATGTCAAAATGTGGAGTTAAATGTTACTAAATGAGTTTTGCTCATCTTCTGTATTTGGCCTTTAGGGAATAACATACAGTAACTCTGACCTCCTGCAGACATGGGACAAAACTCAGGGCAGATAAATCCACTTACATTCTTTCCTCAGACCTGGAGCCTGATTACGAGAAGACAGTCTGGGTCTTACAGTAACGGTGGGTCTGGCTCTGCAGTGAAGTGAGAATGTGTCACATGTATTACGTCTTTATTTACCTTTTTCGTCGTGGCACCTTTGTGATCTTAATGTCCTTCAGTCTTTCAGAGATCCGAGACTATGGCACAAAAATATTGCCCTAGAATCAAATACATTAATCATATGGAAAATGAGAGAAGTATAAGACATTGTTTGGGTTTTGCGTTTGGGTTTGATAGTGACAGATAATTTCATAATTTCCTGTTGACAGCTACATTTTTGATCATTTATATTGTGCACTGTTGGTTAAGATGTAGACAAAAGGGTAAAGATGATCTTCCTATCACATACCAATCTAAATCTCTATGTTATGAATAGTATTTTTGGTTTACAAATGTCCACATTGTTCTATATTCAAATATATTTCTGTAATATTGCTAAAAGACAGAAATTAAATGAATGTAAGTTTAATGAAAGATTAGTTTACTGTCATGAGTTAAGACAAACAACTTCATTGCTGATTCTTTCCTCCTTGTGTCCTCTTTAGGTTTTGAATTTTCAAATCCTTTGAAAATTTGGTTTCTTTTATTGACTGTTCTTCTTAATCAAGACAGATCATACGATTTATTACACTGACCTTGACTATTTGTGGTATTGGCCAACTGCTCTCCATCTTGTCATGTAACATCGACAGGATTACACTCCAGCTATAGACACGTCCCCATCTGCCGCTCCGCCTCTCTCACAGTCTCCCACTGTTGAATTCGGCCCTCCCCAATTCTTTCCATGAAAACAACACTATTTTTTTCAATATGGTGGAATAATAAAACAAAACAACCTATCAAACATTTGTAAAAACGTTATGGTAAAAGGATGTTTGAGGAATAGTTTTAAAAGACAGTGATGATGTCGCCTGTCTGATCTTTATAGACAGAAGGCTCCTGGCGTGACCTTTGACCTGTGGAGCACGCTGAGTGGCCCTACAGTTGAGTTAGCATAATAGGACTACGCTCTGTGAACATCAGCCCAGCAGTAAGCCCCTTACTGCTCAGTGCACATTGTGTTGGGTTTGGCTGCATTTCCCTGGGCTCAGGAGGGATCACAGTCATTTACAGTACGTGGCCAAAGTGCAACATGTTTACAAGCCCAAACCCCTGACCACAGCTCGTTGTGTACTCGTACTCGTACTCAGCTTGCTGTGTACTCGTACTCTTAACAGCTCCGCTCCGTACATTTTTTTTTCCTGTGCACATTGTGTGTGCTTCTGAAGACACGTAGATACGTGAGATGGCACGCTGCAGCTTTGCTGCATCGCAAAAACGACGGAATTCCAATAATTGGTTAGAAAAATATTTTTTTTATTATTTTAATTTTCACACATCAGTGACATTTTTCCTTGGAAAACCAAATGGTTCACACGAAACATTGAGAGAAAAAATTGATTAAAAACAGATCCTCACATCAAATGAATTAGCGAAGGCCATTCGCTCCACATCATCACCCTCACAAACACAACAAGTATGCCTTCTCTGACATGCAAATCTCCTTCTCCTTGTTCTAGCTTTCAGAGCCCCATTTGAGACCGCAGCTAGCTGGCACACTTCTCTCTTCCTCTTTAGCAGGCTCCGGACTGCAGGACAGGTTCAAACTGTCCAGCCATGCAGATGTCATCCTGTTTCTGACGCACGATGCGCTGGATGGCGGGGGGAAGACCGCGGGGGTTCCTGGAGAAGATAATGGCGTAGCCGTCCTCGCAGCTGCCATCGTCTTTCAGGGTGCGGCAGGCATAGGTGATGGCGTAGTTGTCGTAGTCGGTGTCGATCACCCAGTAGTTGTCACCTGGTTGGAAGGAGAAGGAGAAGTTAGGGTGAAATGGGGTGAGGGGACGTATGGAGGATGTGAGGGGGGATATGTGTGCACTGCTGACCTCCACTGGACAGGTAGCTGGCCAGTCCCTGGTAGTTCATGAACATCTTGCCGGGGCTGGTAGGGTCGGGGACAGAGTACTGGGCGGCCATGTCGGCACACACGACCCAGAAGCTGCAACACAAAACATACATGTTAACATTATTGGATTGCTTTTTCCACTTGAATCAACTCAAGTTCTTATGTTTTGTGTTTGTTCAAGTGCATTCAGGACCACATTCCTGTGTATAATCCCACCTCTCCAATTTGCATTTTTCCCCCCCTAATCCTTGATAATCCAGGGAAATGAGGACCTCGAGCAGAAACCTGAGGACCGTTTTAATTCTGGTCCTGGAAACTGAATATCTGAGCTGCCCTCACCACCCCAGATCTTAAAGAGTCAAGAAGGGTTCTCTGTGCCTGAACTGACCCTTTGCCGTTGAGACCAGCTGGTTTTGCTTTTGGTTAGGGTGAATATGATGACTGATATAAAGCCCACTTACCCAAACAGAGTGACACGTCCCTTGGAGGAGGCGGTCATGGAGCCGTCGTCATCGATGGTGTACTCGGCTGAGATGTTGTCCTGCAGGAACAGGCCCTCTGGGTCCTTCTTCTGCAGCGCATACCACTTCCCTGAATACTGTAAAGGAAGAGAGTCAGAAATCATTTTTAAACTTTCTCGAAACAAAGAAACATACATGCGTGTGTGTGTGTGTGTGTGTGTGTGTGTGTTAATTTTTTTTAATAAACTCACCCTCTTGGGGTCAAAGTCCTCTTTGACTGAGAAGCTGTCGACGACACAGGAGGCAGACAGACAGCGTTCTACACAGGACACCAGGACCAGAAGCAGGGCCAGCTTAGAGGATCCCATTCTAGAAAGTGAACAGAGTAGTGCTTTAAAATATGGCATACCAGAGAAACCGTGGGATTATTTCTTCCTGGTTGTTGAAGAAAGAATTTTAATATAAGTTTTATTATTTACAACCAAATTTTTAATGCTTGGGCTTTCCACCAACTGCAATATGTACAAATATTACAAACGCGCCATCAACGTATTGAACCATTCTAACACGAGACCAAGAAAACAGTACCACTACAGTATGTGACTGCCCTAGAGCTCAGGTTATACAGGTGCAATACACTGCAGTCGGAAAACTAACTCTCAACAGATTCAACTTTTTTCATACAGCATCATGGTTATCAATTGTCCTCCACAGCAAGTGAAGGTGACAGAACAGAACGAACACAATCTCACATACGTTCTGATGATTAGTACGGACAAACATGAAAGAAATCCAAAAACTAGAGTGTAAAACAATCAGTTTCTTACCTGTTTTGTATTAACAGTGGTTCAAAAATGGTAGCGCTGTACGTGGTCATCCAACAGATTCGGTCTTGTGTTTTGGATGCTGCCTTTATATACACACTCCACAGACGAGCTTATGGCTGACTTTCATTGCTCGGAACTAAATAAGGTGCTTAAATCTAGACGTAATCCTGTTGGGTCGAAATCCCTACCGCAATCTGGCTTCTGTGTTCAAACTTGCCCAAGACTTATTATTAAAACACTTAGACCTTTTATGTAACTTGGTGGAGGCACAACAAAACAAACACACGCACACTGGCAAATTAACTGTATTTGCTGCGTACCTGCAGTTGGCACTCTCCTTTAAGTAAATTAGGTCTCCAGCTCCAACGATCATACGATGCGGTTTTATTTTAATAAAATCAAACACCTCTTTTATACTACTATGTCTGGAGAATGTCCTCAGAAAAAGTATCTGCTTGACAAATATCATGTGGATGATAAGATAATAAAAAATAAAATGCCACAATACAAATATTCACTCAATTACATTTGGCAGTTTCAGAAAAACAGTGTTATGTTTTCTTGGAGCCACGTCTGTGCCAGTTGGCCACAGTGGTACGAATGGCACTAATCTGTCTGTGAAACGCGGATTTAAAAACTCCCAGGCCTTGTGTGGGATCAACGAGAAAATAAGCTTAAATGCTGCAAGATTTTTAATTGTGTTGACATGGCATTGGTTCGCAAACCGCTTTCCAGTCAATAAAAACCCATTTACACCTTCAGGGATTCAACACTTGAGCACGTGCACCACTCAGAGCCACAGAACTTCGTCTGAACTATGTGGTATGTCAGGCCTAATTGGTTACAGGGAAACGTAAATGGTGTACAATAAAGATCATGAAGTGTCACCTTACTTTTCAAATCACTACCTGCACAAGGTAGCTCACATTCAAACCCTGACAGAAATGGTCACAGAGCTGAGGATATTAAACTTGTTCTAACTGATGCTGTTTGTTTTTATTATTTTTCTTTTACGCTATATTTCTTATCGTTGCTTCGTCTTGTTTTGTAACCTTGTTTAGATAAGTTCTATAGAAATAAAGTTTTTGGGCCACACTTGATAAATACTGCAGAAATGCTTACAGTAAAGCAAGAAGCTCACATTGCTATTTTAAACAATGACAAAGTGTAATGAGGAAGAGTTGTTTTTTCCCTTATTTCAATTTTGAATTTAGAAAACTGGTTTAAATAAAATTTCTGAATATCGCTAATAATAATGGTATTGCGTTTCCACGTGTGCACAAATACACACTCTTCCACTGTAAACCTTTACTGTCCTGCGTATAGTATATGGTAAACTGCACAATTTAAATACATAAGCGACAAGGTAATGAAGAACATTACCTCAAGCCACGTGGCATAATAACCTGTTACCTGAGAGATTAGAATACCTCAGTATTCTTTGCTTTCTTTTTGTTGAGTAATCAACGTGTAATCCTCTGACAAACAGTCAGTAAGCATGAGTACATTTAGCAAATAAGGGGATAATCTGCTACTAACACCATCAACACTGATAGTACACTTAGATAAAGTTTTATATACTGTACACTGTACTGTGTTTTCGAAGAATTTTACCATGGAAAGATCAAGACAAAGGGAAAAGTGGGAATCGCTGTACCTACAACCTTTCATGCATGTATGAGGTTATGCGCCCACACACAGACACACACCTACTGTACTCTGCGCAGTGAACTAGTGATCTCTCATTTCCTGGATTAACTGTGGTCACACGAGATTACCGCTGGTGTGATGTATCACGTGGTGACATTCAAAGTCTTCTTCAAGTGAAGCTTCGTAACACTACAATAAGTTCTTCAATAGAATAATTAGATGAGCCTCAGACCGTGTGGACAGGAGACAGTCTCCTCATCGAAGACACAGGCCGACGAGACGATCGAGACAGACCATCTGTTCTTTTTCCACTGACTGTGCTCCTGATACTCTAATCCGACTTGCAGGGTCTAAAATGGATCATCGACGCAAATAGATTTACTATACACCTTTTTATAGCTATACATTTTTACTTTAAACCCTGGAGATTTATAGGGGAGCACGCAGAAATACCACTCCTCTATTTTCTATACTTAAAACCCATATATTCCTTTGGACAATGGTCATGAAAACGGCCACAGTACTTACTCCTGTGAATGAGTGGAATTACACGAGGATTTGATAATAATTTATCTACCCAGTTAAAATTGGTTTGTTACCGTAAATCCACTCTTGAGACCATTTACTGTCATGGAATTAGCGATTGAGGATAAGTAAATATATTGATCCTCTAAAACCTTTCATATAAATTAACCTTTGATCCGAGGACACCTGTAAACCCAAACATGGTTTCATCAACAGAGCCCTCTCCAAGCCTCAGGTCGTGACCACGGGCAGACCCTCATTGGCTTATAACCCGAATGGACCTGGGGCTAGGCTAAGAGGAGGATTGCACCATCTGCCGATTTTCATGTTTACCATATCTATATCTGCGTTTATTGGGCAAACTGCAGCTGCCTATATCCTGAGCTTATACATGCACATGTCACTCCCAAAACATGGAGACATTTCCTGATATTCGGGGTTATGAGCCTTTGTTTTTTGCACATGCAAAGAGAAAAATATGTCATGTTTCATACTGTGTATTTTCACTGAGCTGCTTCATTCTACAGTGAGTCAACGAACATATCCGTAAACTTGTGTCTATAGCGCTCACGGTGATTATTCCCAGATTCCATTGTTTCTTCAGTGGCGCACCCTGGTGGCCAAAGAGAGGTCAAAACACCCACATGAACCAGGGGAATGTGAGGACTGTCATGGGTACAGCTGATAAACTATGAGTCTACTGCCACCCTGTGGTGCATGTTAGCATTACAACTCACGACAGTAAGGACAGTGATTGTATCATAGCCTGTAAATACAAAATGGACGGATTCTAGGTCTGGAAAGTCGAGCCAATGTGGAAGTGCCTGAAACCTGTATTCTCTTAAATAACCAGAAGAGGGCGACTCCACTGGTTGCAAAAATAAGTCTGTTTCTGAGAAAATGACTTATCACTTGATTATAATATTAGTAAACAAGTTCTTGAGGTGTTCATGGTTCAATCTCTACTGTAGTTTCAAGTCTTCTCCGATACAGCATGATCATGATGTTCCTTTTGTAAATTGTGGTCTCATTTAGAGTGAAATAGACGATTAAGCGTCATTGGATACCGTGTGACGGACAGCTCGTACCTTCCTGTGGTGCAGGCTGCAGGTGTACGTGGGCGTGCATATGTCCTCGGGCTCTCATCACACCTTCTCCTCCAAACTGCCACTTGGACAGAATACAATACTTACAACCTACTGCCATAGATGGTCCAGTAGGAGTTAAAGTCAGCACGCCTTCCCTCCCAATCTCTCTCTCGCTCTTTCACACACACACACACACACACACACACACACACACACACACACACACACACACACACACACACACACACACACACACACATACACAGACACACACACACACACACTGGACTGGCCGTAATCTACTATAGTGGAAGCAGATTATCTATTTGACCTTTTATGGAACCTTATTATAGACAGGTTCTCCCTGCTTTAAATGAGAAGATTCACCCCGGCCCCCTACAGTCTGCGTGGCGAAGTGTCCTTGGCCGAGTGTGAATGTTGTCTGATTAAAAATATTATACTGTAGCGCTCGGTGTGTGTGAATATGTGAATGTGACTTGTGGTGTAAAGAGCTATGAGAACGTAATAAATAAAGTCCATCTACTATTTACAGAAGGACTGAACATCTCTCTTTTTCGGCATTGTGTGACTAGTGACTACCTGCTGCATCGGTGGCCCACTGGGACCATTGAGACGTCAGGGACGTTGACTGGGGCATTTGTCCCAGTAGGCCAATCTGACTGTAGCTTGCAGTCATTTCAATTTAGTACCCAGCTTCTTGCTGGGTACTAAACTCCCTCAGTCTTCTCATAAAATCAATGGCAGTCACTCCCTCGTCTCCTAAATCTAACTCTGTGGTTGTCACTAGGCCGACTGCTGTGGGAACTCACAGAGTCGGGACAGGTAGACCGTATTAAAAGACTGCATGTAGTGTAGAGGAAGAGGGAGAGTTGGGGTGCTGAGATAATCAGCCAGTGTCCTAACTAAATAGGGCTTATGCCAGGAGGAGGCCTTGTTTAATAAGGACTTAAAGAGCTTGTGTCTGTGGCCTGCATCTGTGACAGAGACTCTGTATCTCTTAGATGACACATTAAAAATGGAAAATGTGGAAAATTGTTTGGGAATATGATAAAGAAGAACATGCATGGATGTGTGCATTATGTCGTACACTGTTCTGTAGATATTTTATAACGAAGTGAGGGTTAAACTCATCAGACATGTTTGCACAAATACAGACAAACAACACAATCACAGTTTATCATCTAAAGTTTGGAGAAGCCTTGAAACTTGTTACAGAGACCTACAGTGGTATTTTTGTTGGTGCAAAACGAAAGACAGGTTGAGCGTGTTGCCGTTGGTAATCATATTTTAATCATATAAGCTATTTCATAATATGCTTACATCATTTCCACATGCAGTACATCGCAGCATGTATTTCACTTTAAACGTAACCAACAGTGTGTCTCAGTAAATAAACATTTTGCTGGTAACGTGTCAGACTTTGATCTGTGCTGTTAAAAAGGTAGTGAAGTGTGCACTGAAACACTTGTCAGCTGATCATCGTTACTAGATGATCAGCTGACAAGATCCCTGCTAACCTTCAGCACTATCTGCTGATGACACAAGGATTGTTTGGATTCAGCCCTCTGCCTCCTCCGCAGGGCTCTGCCTCTCTCAGTACGCTCATCACGGGGGGGGATTTTTTTTTTTTAACTGCATTTGAATGTGCCGACTTCCGTTTCCCCGTTTTCTATTTAATCCATGGGTAAGATCTGTTTTCCTTCTTCTCTTTAGGGGATAAACGGGGTGAACAAGCCGCTGCGAGTATTTTTTTTGTTGCTTCGTTTATCCCTGGATGCAGCTCATTTAGAGCAGCGTTGGACTGAGCTGAGGAGGGACAAGGCAGGGGCGTTTGGGAGAAGAGGGGGAAGAAGGAGCCATGGGTGTGCAAAAGGAAGACGTGGAAAAGTTCCTCAACGGGAATCCTGCGTTTGCAAAACAGTACTTTGCCAAAAAGATGAGTCCTGCCTCCATATCGAAGGCGTCGGGTCTGCCGGAGAAACAGATCGACTTCAGCCAGCTCCAGGAGCTCAGTCAGGTAAATGACATTATTTCTCTACTTGTCTCTGATGCAGAAAGGAGAAGGTGCTGTAGAGGATATCTGACTTACCTAAATAAACCTGTCAATAACCAGCACGACCTCTGGTAAACTGCTCGATTTATTATGAAGGCCATAGTCTTCTTTGCTGACACCAAAATCTCAAATGTAATTTGTCATCTTTTGTTCCAGGTTGAGGAAAGCCAAATAATGTACGACCTGATCAAAGACATGCAGGAGAGCATTAACGTGGAAAAGGTGGTCTTCAAGATCCTGAAGAGAATCAGCATGCTCATCCACGCCGACCGCTGCAGCTTGTTCATGTACCGGCAGCGGAACGGCATCGGCGAGCTCGCCACGCGGCTCTTCAACGTCAGCGCGACGGCAGAGCTGGACGACTGCGTGGTGCCTCCGGACTCCGAGATCGTCTATCCACTGGACATGGGAATAGTCGGCCACGTGGCCCAGACCAAGAAGACTGTCAACGTGAAAGATGTGCGAGAGGTAAAGTGGCAGAGTTGTCACGGGTGTAGTTCATGATACGACCACCGGGTGATGCCACAGCCTTCAACTTCCAGGTCCTACACATCGTGGCTTTAACTGGAATTTGTTCATCTCCTTAACAATTAGAACTTCATTTCTTCAACAGCAGGCCACTTTTTACAGTTCATTGTAACGATTTTCACCTTATTCTTATAATTAGATGTGGTTCAGTCAGTTTGCCCCTTGCAGTCCTCTGAAGCTGTGAAGAAAATTGCTTACCAACTTAAAAAATGACCTTCAATTGTTGGCACAGGAATGAATTAAGTTTTTTTCAAACTTGTCAACTTCTTAACTTGTAAAATCTAAGTTGCACAAACTTGGTTTATTTGTGTGTTACCAGTTGAAGTATTATTTTATAAGTGGGGAAACCATTTCAACTTTTTCAGGGTATGGAGGCAAGTAGAAACTGCATTCAGAGCCACTTTATGTGAGAAATATCAGTTAGAGTTGTGCAGCAAAGTGACGGGGAATCTTTTCTTTTATCTAAATTTAAGAGCGAATTCACAATATCTTTTGAATCGCCCTCGATGAAGTTCGAAAGACAATCAAAACTCAGGATAACTACAGAGTTTCTTCAGGAATGTGGAACATGTGAAACAGTAGTGAGACAATGACAAAAGATGGACAAGGGGGCAACGATTGTGAGTGAACAACTCCTAACCTTTTGGCTGTTGGAAAACTGCTGCTCAACCAATCAACATCCATCGTCTGATACAGATCATGTTTGTGGGGTTGTGTTCAACGTTACACGCAGTGTAGAAAGATTTTTGGGTAGTGCTCACAGAAAACACAGGGTGTACAGCAGTTTTGGTAGCCTTCATTTGGATTTTTATAGAAAATGGAACAAATATGTTAATATGAGTTTTTTAATCGGTCAATGACATATCCTTAGTAAATGTGTGTTTTCATGAAGTGTAATGTTTTTCTTACATTGACCAGTCCCTGCTGGTGGTAGACAACTAAAAGGAGAGATGGTAACACGTATCTATACTTGACCAAGTGAAGGTGTAAATCCCCCTTTCAGACATAATCCTTTTATTTCCAGATCCCATCAGCCTCTGCTCTAGCTGTGGATTAGACGCCTCTGGCATTTAGTCAGCAGTCAGCAGGAAACTAAAACAGATCAAAACTAGTTCACTTTGCACAGTGTGACCACGTTACGCTGCACCTTTATAACAGGATATTAATGGAGCAGACATTTCACATGAGATATCCTACTAAATACCTATTGTACCCAATTCAAACAAATACAGCTGAGCTCTGCGAAACAGACGGCTGACTATGATTGTGGGACAATTTGCTCATGTCAAAAGCTGTGAGTCTTGCAGGGAAAATATCTTACAAGGCAAATAATTATTAATAATAAGTACGTTTTACTGTGTTCATTGTAGTGGTTTCATGTTTTTACAAAGACTTGTTTTGGTCTATATTGCATAGGGCCAAAAACCACCAACAGTACCTAAACATTGCATTTCAAAAAAGAGACACTGATTAGGATATTGATCTGAGGACGATTAATAAAATGTATCAATGATTGGAGATTTGGTATCATTACTTCTAATAAGTTCCAAAGCCTAATGTACAGTACATTACAACAACTAATGTTCAGACAGACGACATCAAATATTTACTATGCCGGAAAAAAAATTATAAACTTATTTTTCAAAATAAACTTGTCAAACACTTAGATGAGAAATGGGTTTTTACAGTAACAACACTGAACAAAAATTGCAATGTACCATCAAATGTTGTGTGTTTGCAAATATGCTTCCCTATAAGTACTGAAAACATCATATTTTCTCTCTCTTAGAACCAGTTCTTCAGCTCATTCGTCGATGACCTCACAGAGTATCAGACCAGGAACATTCTGGCGACGCCCATCCTCAACGGTAAAGACATGGTGGCAGTGATCATGGCCCTGAACAAGACCACGGGGCCACATTTCACTGCCGACGACGAAGACGTGAGTCCTAAACACATATGACGCTGAGCACAGAGCTCACACAGTCCGCTGTCGAGATAAAATCCTAGTTTCTTCAACACAAACCATGGTTTCTGTCAAGTGACAGTCAGATTTTGATTGTGGCTCACATTAGTTACATAACACATTTTGATGAGAACTGTAAGAGACACTTTCAGGGTGTCACACTACAGCTGGAAGGGAATTCCCTTTGAGCCGACTGGAAGATTATGAAAGTGTTTACGAGGTGTGTTCAATATTCTCAAGTCATTAATCCAATCACGTCTGGTGATCCCACTCAGGAATAAAAATTTACAGTAGAAATAAGCCTGAGGTGAAGACAGGTCAATAATGGGACTTGGACCCACAGCAGGTTAATGGCGTTTTTAAACAGTCTTGATTGTTTTAAAGTCATTCACTTGATTATACAAGAGCAAATCCACTTGTATTCTTTTTCAGATGCTTAGCCAATAAATGAGTCTATTATGAGGATACAGATCATGAAAGAAACCTGGTTTGTTGGAGAAAAGACTTCTTCAAATTATAAATCATAACACTTTTCATGTGCTTCAATTCTGTCATAAAGTTCAACTGTTAACTAATCACAGAGTCATTTAGCTCCTCTTTCTCCAATCACATTATTTATCTGCTACAAGAAAAATGACTGACTGATGCAAAATGATTTTTGGGGTTATAGTCATATATTTTGATCTGTCTGCAGGGCGTCAAATTAAATCCTCCTCATCTATCACTTCATCTGATACTGTGTCATTAGCACTAACTCAGAATATTTGTTGTGTCATATCACGCCTCTAAATTGCTTTTTTCCTCTCTCGTTCGTCCATTTAGCTTTTTTTAAAGTATCTGAAAATTGCCACGTTGAACTTGAAGATCTACCATCTGATTTACCTGCACAGCTGCGAGACGCGTAAAGGACAGGTACAGCACACTGAGCTGCACATGGCTTCATAGACGTCACAGGCAGAGGTTGACTCGCCGCTCTACTCAATGAATACAAAGAGAGAAACATAAAAAACAACTACTTTGTGATCTGTGAGTGAACCGAACAGGCTGAGTATTAATTCCTCTGTGATGTTTCCTAGCTGCTGCTGTGGTCTGCCAACAAGGTGTTCGAGGAGCTGACGGACATCGAGCGACAGTTTCACAAAGCCTTGTACACAGTCCGAGCCTACCTCAACTGTGACCGCTACTCTGTTGGCTTACTCGACATGACGAAGGAAAAGGTACTCGGCCCGTGATTGTGTCTTTGCCAGTAATATCCCAACATTTTGTGTTCATGCACTTGTTACCATGCAGTGACCGTTTCCCTCTGCTCCTGTCTCCTGCCAGGAGTTCTTTGACATCTGGCCAGTGTTGATGGGGGAGCAGCCACCTTACTCTGGCCCTGTAACCCCAGACGGCAGGGTACTTTTTTTTTTAATCTTAAGAGGAGTATTCTTTTTTTTCCCTTTTGCATTTCAAGAATGAAGTCAAAATGTCAAGAATAGCGTCAAACTAAATCTGAGGCAGAGCTGAAAGAGAAGGAACTCCGTCGTGACCAAAACTGATTCCGGAGAACAATTTCATGAATTCATCCACACAAGGCATTTTGTGGAGGCATTCATTTACACACCAACGTTTGCAGAATGACATATTGTTCGACTTTAATCTAGAATTTTCAAGTATATATTCTCAAATTTCAAAATGAAAGAATTTCTTATGCCTGAGTAGTTATCAGCACTCTGTCACTGAAGGATACCTAAACATACTTGACGTTGCTCTTGCTTTTTCTACAAATCTCTGTGTTTTATTTTATTTCTCCAGGAGGTCATTTTCTACAAAGTGATTGATTATATATTACATGGAAAAGAAGACATCAAAGTAATACCGTGAGTAAATATGTGGTCGCTTCAAAGTTTGGCTCAGGCCGAGTATTAATTCCAGGCGTGGTGATGGATTTATATGACGACGACAACATCCAACAACTCAGTAGTAAAAAAAAATCTAATTAAAAAAAGATGAGGAATTGACAACAAATGAATTAACCAGAGCAGACTGTCAGTTGACCAATAGCAGCTTGGACACACATACCTGCTAACTTGTCTATTTAATCTCTCACACAGGGGCCCGCCCGCAGATCACTGGGCCTTGAGTAGCGGCCTGCCAACTTATGTGGCTGAGAGCGGTTTTGTGAGTTATTTTCTTTATATACACATTACAAAAAGTGGTTGAATCAGTTCAGACCAAATTTAAAGTGTTTGCACATTTAACCTCTTGATCGGTACGTTCTCTTCCTGCTCCTTATAGATTTGTAACATAATGAACGCTGCTGCTGACGAGACGTTCGCGTTTCAGGCAAGAGAACCTACAGTTAAAGGGACAAGAAATGAATTTCAGTCCCGGGATCTGAACATGTTTTCACTCGTTGTTTTCCGATGTTGCAGACTGAGCCACTTGACAACAGTGGCTGGACCATAAAAAACGTTCTCTCGTTGCCAATTGTCAACAAAAAAGAAGAGATAGTAGGCGTGGCCACGTTTTACAACAGGAAAGACGGAAAGCCTTTTGATGAGCAGGATGAGCAGCTGATGGAGGTAACGTTATCACTCCTGTACTGATGTCATACAAATTAGATTCTATTTGGTAGTTTTTCACAATATGTGCACTGAATACACTGTTGTTTACTACTGTATTCCTCATGTGATGCTCAAGAAAAATACTCAAGTTCACCGTCTGTATTTTGTCTGAGAGCCGTCCTCTCCTGATGGATAACAAGACGTACAGTAAATAATGATCCAATCCTGATTTTCTGCTGTTTCTCAGGCTTTGACCCAGTTCCTGGGCTGGTCGGTTTTGAACACAGACACTTACGACAAGATGAACAAGCTCGAGAATCGGAAGGAGATTGCTCAGGACATGGTGCTGTATCATGTCAAATGTCGGGATGATGAGATTCAGAATATCCTGGTCAGTACTTTGTACCGTTATAAAAAGGCCCAGTGAGCACTCACACATTATTTCTTGGGTTTTTTTGTGACTGTATTTTTGATTTGATTGAACTTTAACTAGAATTCAAAGTATGCTGCTGATTTTTGGATCCAACGACAGGCCCCTGAAATGGTTCCAGCATTGTACTTAACCAATTTGTCACTTCAAGCATGAAACCTTAATGGTTTTCCCGTTTCTCCCAGAACACCAGAGAGCTCTATGGCTGTGAGCCCGCACAGTGTGAAGAGGATGAGCTCCTAGGCATCCTGGTAAATGTGACACCTAAAATAAATCAGATACTTAATCAGAGCTGTCTGTCTGCGAAGGAGCTGTGTACTGGCTTATCCCACCCTGCTCCTTGTTCATTTCCCTCGCAGAAAAAAGACCTACCTCCCTTGATTAAGAAGTTTGAGATCTACGAATTCCGCTTCTCGGATTTTAACTGCACAGAGATGGAGCTGGTGAGGTGCGGGATCCAGATGTACTATGAGGTCGGAGTGGTCAAGAAGTTCCAGGTCCCTCAAGAGGTGATCTAGACGACACAAAACGACAAACACACACAAAAAGCGTTTTATCTTCGGACTGTGTGCAACAAACCTCGTAATGTCTTGGTTCTCCTCCACTCCGCGGTTCAGGTGCTGGTTCGGTTCATGTACTCAGTCAGTAAAGGCTACAGACGAATCACCTACCACAACTGGCGTCATGGCTTCAACGTGGGACAGACCATGTTTACACTATTAACGGTATCATTCAACATGCATTATTTTAACCTCCTTTTAGAGTAGAAACTTTTTAAATTTGCCTTGAACCCTAGAAAGTGCAATTTAGTCTTTGCAGCACCATGTTTTGCATATATTATTTACTGGAATACTTTGTGTGTGTGTGTGTGTGTGTGTGTGTGTGTGTGTGTGTGTGTGTGCGTGTGTGCTCAGACGGGAATGCTGAAGCGATACTACACTGACTTGGAGGTAATGGCCATGATAACTGCAGGCTTCCTGCATGATATTGATCACAGAGGGACAAATAACTTGTACCAAGTCAAGTAAGTGCTGTTGGGAAACTTTTCATTTTTTTTAAGTAGAAAACAAAATTCAACTTAAACTGTCTAAAATTATACTGTTTTTAGAAAACATCAGTCAATGCATTTTAAGGCGTGATTGTTGTTAATCTCGTGTTTAATCCCATTGATTTCTGATGCCAACAGATCTGGTAACCCTCTGGCCAAACTACACGGCTCCTCCATCATGGAGCGACACCATCTAGAGTTTGGAAAGTTCCTCTTGGCTGACGAGGTGAGAAAGAAGAGGCGAACTATAGAGGATAACCAAACTCCTGCATTAGTGAAACCTCCTGATCCTCACATCCTCTGGTCAATAACTCTGACTGATGCCCGTCTCGCTCCTTTCATCTCACCCGCAGTCACTGAACATCTACCAGAACCTCCACAGGCGCCAGGTGGAGCATGTCATTCATCTCATGGACATCGCCATCATCGCCACCGACCTGGCTCTTTATTTCAAGTCAGCACAGTCTCTTTATTTACCCACCCTACCTTCTTGTTCATCTCCTCACTTTGCCTTCATGTTTATACGACAAAAACAACAACACTCGAGCGAAACAGTTCCTCTCTGTGTACCTTGCTACAGGAAGAGAACCATGTTTCAGAAGATCGTGGACCTTTCGCACACATATGAGGATGAAAAGAAGTGGGTGGACTTCATGTCTCTAGAAACAACCAGGAAAGAGATCCTCATGTGAGTCGAACGAACGCACGTTCATTGCTCATTGTTGTTCCTCGACTTTTGTCTGACTCTCCAAGTCTTTTTTCATCTCAGGGCCATGATGATGACCGCATGTGACTTGTCCGCCATCACAAAGCCTTGGGAGGTGCAGAGCAAGGTGAGAAGCACCAACGTTAAATAACTGAGTGACTCAATGAGTGTCTCTGTGCTGCATCCCGAAGGTGACCGGATGCGTGTGTGTGTGTGTGTGTGTGTGTGTGTGTGTGTGTGTGTGTGTGTGTGTGTGTGTGTGTGTGTGTGTGTGTGTGTGTGTGTGTGTGTGTGTGTGTGTGTGTGTGTGTGTGTGTGTGTGTGTGTGTGTGTGTGTGTGTGTCTTTCAGGTTGCTCTGTTGGTAGCAGCAGAGTTTTGGGAGCAGGGGGACCTGGAGAGGACTGTACTGGAACAACAACCCATTGTGAGTGAACAAATTAAAATCATGTGCATTTGTGTGACAATGTGCATGTTAATATCAGTAAATAACTGTTTAGGCTGTTTGTGTCTTTTAATCTGCCAATTATTTTCTTGATTCAGTGTTTAGTTGATTAAAAAAATGATCCATCACATTTTCTCATGGTGCGTGGAGACGTCATCAAATGTCTTGTTTTATCCAACCCACCCTTCAATTCTTATTTTTTTTTTTATTTCGAATAACATAAAACTCCTCACATTAGAGAATATGAAACCAGATAATTCTGGCGCTTTTGCTTAGCAAATAGATGTTGATTCATATTTTGGTGATCAGCAGATCACCTTCATATGGCAGCTTTGGTGTCTTTTGTGCTCTTGAGAGCTACTAACAGTTTTTGCCCCTCCCCAACCAGCCCATGATGGACCGGGCCAAGGCAGCTGATCTTCCAAAACTACAATGTGGTTTCATTGACTTCGTCTGCACGTTTGTCTACAAGGTAATTTTCTTTTTTTCCCGCTTAAAATGCCAAAATCATTCATTAGGATGGTGTTTTTTGGGCAGGTTAATTTTACTATTCGTTGTGAAATAATACAAAGTGGGTCTGAAAAAAATAAAGTCACTAACAGTATATTAATTGGAAAACCAAAGTTTGAACAAACCCACTTGTCGAAACTGTTCCATTTTCTTTGATTTGTTTGTATTTTCTCAAAATGTTCTGTTGTCTCTGACCCTTTTCTGTGCAGGAGTTCTCTCGCTTCCACCCACAAATCCAGCCCATGCTCGACGGCATCCTCAACAACAGGAAGGAGTGGAATGCTAGGAAAGAAGAGTATGAAGCTAAACTCAAAGTGATAGAGGAGGAGAAGGCTGCTCGAGAGGCGGCGGCAGCCGGAAAAGGTGCAGGGATTCTTTGGAATAATCACACGACTACAAGGAATTGCTGCAAAGTTGTTTACCTCAAGTTACTGTCATGATCTGGCATCTTGTGTCATCTGGTGGAGTCCAGTGCCAACATACCTGAGAGACAACACAGAGGCTTTAAATTTGAAAGTGTGCGATAATGTAGCTGTGTGTTTATCAGCACACGAACTGAACCTTTATTCCAAAGATGTTCGTCATTCGCAAATATACTGACTTTTTTTGTCTGATTTTCTCTTTGTCCACCAGGTACTGCAAATAACCCCAGTGGTGGTTCTGGCTCCAAGACATGCTGCATGTGTTAGAAGGTAAAAAAAGAAAATGCTGGACATCATGCTTTGTACATGATGGTAGTGCACTCGGACATTTAACAACGGACTGACTTCAGCATTACCCTCAGAATCGCAGACAGACAGTCAGTCAGTCAGTCAGTCAGTCAGCCAGTCAGCCAGCCTCACCGCCAAGGGAAAAATGCAAAAAGTATTTCTTCAAAAGAAAAACTTGAACAAGGAGAGAATCCTCACCAAGAAGAGCATTGTCTTATTTTGAGGGGACAGAAAGCAGAAGAGCATTAAAATACATAAATAAATCTTCAAAACAGGGATGGACATCGGAAAAACATCATAAACTGCCAGTGATGACTAGTGCATGTATGTCGGCTTGCACTTTAGGCAGAAATACTCACCCGTCTTTGAATTCTAAAAATGTAAATATGAGACAAGAGTCAAGGTTGATTTTGAATCTCAGCTTTGGTGTCATCCTCACCCAGAACCAGTTTCCTGATATTTGAGGACTAAGTATGGATTATGTAAGAAAGTAATTCTTATCTGCAAATTTTGTGTCACTGTAGATTGTGTGTCATGTTTGGAGCCATAATTTCAACCATACTGTATATTGCATTTAATGTCATTCGTTTTAGGTTTATAAATTCAGATCATGGGTAGATAGATACTATTATTGACCTACTGTACATTTATTCCGAAATGATAATATATCATTTCATGTTCACTCCTTCCAGTCACTTAACATTTACAAATGAGAGTTTGTTTACCTTGATTGCAGAGAGCCAGAGGTAGTAGACGAGCTCAGGGCTGCTCTATTTTTTCTCTCATCCCAATCCCCTTTTGTTCTGCTTCATATTTGCGAGGAGTATGGTTACTTTGTAGGAATGTTAAGGTATTTAAAGCCTGTAGCTGCTTTCTCATGATGCCTTCTTACTGTAAATACATCTGACAGAGTAGCTGAGAATGTTATGTTTTATTAATATTAAAAATGTCTTAATATAATAGAGCATATTGAATCCCAGTTAGACTGGAAATTGCTGGTTTGAGATAAGATACATTTTAAAGCTTAAGGCAAATATCTTTCTCAAACAACTGCTAATAAGAAAAGAAGGAATCATTAGTCCCGGATGGAAAATCCATAGTCTTGAACAGGAGCAGGGCTGAGCCATAACGCAGCACCTGAAGTCATTGTCTTTATAATGTGCAACACGTGAAGGGGAATGGAACCAAAATGTGGAGGAAATAAGAAAATCCACAGAAAAAAAGTATCAGGTCAAAGAGCTGAACCTAGAACAGTTTTAAGTCACTGCAGACAGACGGCGACGCTCCGTGGGAACGGAGCTGTTTGAAACAGCAAAAGAAAGCAACTTAACTTTTTGTAAAAACATGTAAATATTCCCACTATCTCTGTACATACTTAAAAACATAATATATTTTTAGTTAAAATATAGATGCTTATTTTTTTATTAGGAAGTTAATGATATTTAAAAGTACTGGCAATTGAGTCTTTGAGTCGTTTTGTTTCCGCCCTTAATTATGGTTTCATCCTACTTGCTTCGTTTTACTGATGTTTAAGTATTTCACATATGGAACAAAAAAAAGTAAGGGTTTTTCAGAGATGTCCATTTGTATTAGGCAATACCGGCAGTACTTCAATATGCTGCGGACATATCGATAAGATTTTTGAATAGAAGCTTGTCTCTTCACGTGATCCATGTGTACAATGAAGACCCAAATAAAGCAAAAGTATTTTTATCAGGTTTCTTGAGTGAATTGATTGAAACTACAACATATATACAATCTGGAATGACAAACTTAACATCACCAGCTAATAATATTTTTAAAACAAATTTTGCTTGTGTCACATGTCGCATCGGAAAACGTTAACAAACCCTCATGGACAGTCTCCTTGCCACCACAATCCTAATGCAATAACATGAACTGTATAATGCAACGCAGAGTTCACAATGAAGGTTAAAATATTACACAACACACAAAGACTATTGAGGGAACACTTCTGTCCACATTGCACTTTCTACTACTGGTCCCTGACCCCAATCCTGGGATTGCTGCTAAACTAGGCCGGGATTACAACCGTGCTCCAGCCCCAGGCTCATCTCCTACTGAAGGACAGGTACACATACACGTGCATGCACACACACACAGACAGGCAACTAACAAGCTAAACCTGAATTATGACTAAACTAGCCAATAGTTTTGGGAATAAAAAACAAAAAAGTAATGATAACTGCTTTGACAAAAATAATAATAATAAATCTGAACTCACAAAAACCACAAGTAAGACAAGGCCATTGTTACATGAAAAATAAGTTCTGTTTTATTTAGTTTGAAACATAACAACTCAGGTCCAGAGATAATTCATTTTAGGATGGTGTCTGAATTTGCTGCGGAGAAAAGAGAGAAAAAGAGGGGAAACCATAAGTATAAATTTGCTGAACATGCGTCAGTGTTTCATGTCTTATTATCATAACCAACAATAATCATATCTTTGAGTGACAGGAGCAAAGTGTGTGTGCGTCTTTGTTACCTTCAGCCAGTTGTTTGTAGATGCGCTCCTGCTCCTCTCTGGCCTTTTTCTCTGCCTCCTCAACCTTCCTCTCCTCCTCAGCAATGGGCTTTAGATAATCTGAAAAGGAACCACACCACAATCAAACATACTATAGGACATGAAAAAGTTCAATCTAAGTTTTAGCACAAGCTTAAAATGTTAAGAAATTATTTTTACACACTTGGACAAGGACTGGTTAAGTGCTTGATATTTATTTCTTTGGATTAATGAGTCGTTTTCAAAATGTTCTGGCATGGCCTTTGGTTTATTGTACTTTATGAACTGTAGAGGTTAGATACACTCAAACAAAAATGTATAGATGGTTAACAACTGACACCGACATGCAAATAAACTTCAATGGATAAATACTTGACTTTTAGAAAAAAATATTCTGAGGTTTTCAGCAGGTACAATCTATTAATTCATGGGACTGATGATAACTGCATTTCACACATTGGTTGTACTTTCCAGCTTAAATTGATTTGGCAAATATCCTTAGTATTTTATTGGTATTTCTAGTCTTCTTAATTTCAGGTTTGAAGGTGGCTTCCTCCTTGTGGGTGGGTTTCACTCCTGATGTTGCCATGATGCACAAAACCAGGAGCAGGTGTCTTTGTGAACCTTGTCATGTAAACGTTTAGTACACACAACTAGTTTAGCAGGGGGCAGTCTGTGCCTTCCTTCCTCGAACTGCCCTCGAAGTTTGACAACTCACCAAACCTCTGTTTGCCATAGAAGACGCCGAGCAGCAGGGCAGACCACCTGGCCGTCTGGAAAACAAAAAGGTCATTCCACATGTGTCAACTGGTACAACAAGCATGAGCAGCCAGCTGCACAGAGTCCATCTCTACTGTGAAGGTGTTAGCTGCACAGAACTGTGAAGGTGTTAGCTGCACAGAGTCCATCTTTACTGTGAAGGTGTTAGCTGCACAGAACTGTGAAGGTGTTAGCTGCACAGAGTCCATCTCTACTGTGAAGGTGTTAGCTGCACAGAACTGTGAAGGTGTTAGCTGCACAGAGTCCATCTTTACTGTGAAGGTGTTAGCAGTGACAGGGGCGAAGTTCAGCTTCTCCCTGACCTTCCTGATAAGAGTCATAATAGCGAGATATAACTCAATGAAACGACTCCCTGAGTTTATTATAGCTCGAATAACGACGATCGGGACTGTTGCATTAGCCACATGTGGCAGATCCAGGTGTTCCAGCTGTTTGCTCTTTGGAGAGCAGTTCACCTGTGAAGGCGCTTCAATGTCACTGCTAGCAAACACCAGCTAGCATGCTAACACGACAACTGTGACTAGCTTAGCCAAAGGCCGCACATCTCCACTCGACAGCAGCGAGCTTTACTTCACGACCGTTTCCAATAGGCTCGCACAAAAGCATATTCATACACTCTTCGGGTCAAGTAATCTGTGATGTTTTACCTTGATGAGCGGCGACACTGCGACTGGCGGAACCATTGTGGAGCGAGGATGTGACTTCCGGTCAGGGCGGAAACACGTTTTCAACCCTTTCACTTGACGAAACCACCGAAGCTAAAGTTCAACTGTTTAGCTAATTTCAAAATTTCAAAATGTCAATGTTTTTCCATCTTTTTTCCCGTCTTATTATTTTCCACTTCAAACAAAGGAACATTTCATCGTGGATTGACCAACTTCATGAGGTATTGATGTGCACACAGCTGGCAAATAAATGTACAAGTACAATAATTAATAATTCAATAGCCATAGTTCAAAATATTTGACAGTATAAAACTAACCAAATACTTGTTGTTCACTTAAACTAACACATGTTATATATATATATATATATATATATATATATATATATATATATATAAAAATTGTGGGTGGTTAAATTAATTTTGTTTATGTACCTTGGTTTATACATCAATAACAAGTTTTTTATTGCTTAGATAAGCAGTAATATTGCAAATATATCTAATTTAGTTACTTTACTCATTCACCTGATCATATTTGGCTGAAGAATTTAAGTCAAATTCAACTAAATCAATTTATACATGTTGTCTGTGGCATATTCCAGGGCCTCTGTTCAACTCTATGCATCTAATTAATTTAGCATTTTCTCTGCTCTTTGTCACCTCTGATTACTTCATCACCCGATGCTCATGTCACTCGATTTTTCTCCTGCTAGGTGTGACGTGATACGGCTGCCACCTCACCTGTGTCCTTCTGGAGGAGATAAGTAAGTATTAAATATGTATTTTGGCGATTATATGTGTACATTTAACATTGTTATTCAGTGCAGTCTTTGATCTGATCTCTTTGGCACTATTTAAAACCAACAGCAAATTTTTCTTCTTATTGATACCCAAATCACAGTGTAACATCTAGCTGCCACTAGATGTTACTGATACCCTTCTTGCACAAAACCTGCAGAGGATAGGCCAACATGATCAATGAGACAGTTTGTGCACACATAATCGTCTTCACACTTCATGCCCATACTGTAGCCTATATCACTCACGTTTAAAAGCCTCATACAATATGTTATTGTGCATGTTGGTGATAGATGAGTTCAACAAATGTGGCTCTTAATGGAAAATAAGCATTACCTTTATAGCAGATAGGATTAAAAAAAGAAAGATGTGGAGAGACAAACTGTTTGTATGTCATAACTTTATACATAACTTTTGTCAAAATCACTTTGGCACTAAAACAGTTGTTTATTTTAAATGCTGAAGGCCAAGAAAACAGTCATGAACAATAGCATATCATGGACAGATAATAATGACAACGTAGCAATGAAGGTTTTACAACTTTCATTTAAACATGCTGCTATTCTTATGATAAAAAAACTCAATGGAGGCATAAGTGAGGGGGAAAAACAGGCGAAAATATATAAACAGAAATATACAAATGTTGTGTATATCACCTTATTTATAATCGTACTCAATAACATGAACAAAATCAGTGTGAAACAACAAACCCAGTGCAGGATTTTTCTCAGTCGTTGTCATAAATACAACCTGAAAAATAAATTGAGATAAAAATGAATTAGACTTTTTATTTGACTGTGCTCACGTGTATTAATGAAATATTAAAGAATAACTTAAATACCATCTCCAATATCATCGTAGATATCACCATCGCTGTAAAGGAAAACAAAATCATCAGCTCAAATGTCTCACTTTCTTAGTCTGTGTGCGTTTGAATGTGTAAATGTTTGTGGCACTTACTCTGTAACAATGTGGCTGGTCGAAACATAACCAACTGTTAAAGACAGACAGAGATTCGAGCACAGAATGAAAAACCTGATTGATCACTGATTAATAGTCTTCGCTGTATCGTCAAACACAAACAAACAAAAAGCGCGCACTCACACTTGCCCTCCTCGTTCCGACAGATCAGTTTGTTGTCCACGGCTTTAACAATGACGTCAAGTTTCTCCCCTGCTTTGACCGGCAGCTCTTTCCCAGTCCACTTCTTGTTGGTGAGAGTGTGGACGATGGTCACCTCGTACAACACCTCTACCTCGCCATCATACTGAAAGAGATTGAACACGATATTCACGATTTGTGGTGCTCCAATGTTTTGAGGAATTTACTCGAGAAGGTTTTTTTTCAGCAGGCATGATCCTGCCAACAGTTAAGAGGACTGGATTGACAAGCATGTTTAAAAACAGAGAGACAAACTTTAAACTTTTTCCTGAAGTCTTTCTCCTCTTTCTCAAACTTCTTCTGCTTCTTTGGGTCCATCTCTTCAGTCTTGCTTTTGCCTTTCAGAATTGGAAAGCTGGAGAGAAACATAACAAGTAACGTGAAATGTTTTTAATGAAATTGATTCATGGTTTAATGGATGGACAATACTCTCAGATTGTGATGGTTTTTTTGGATTGATATATTGTACCTGCTGATTGGTGGAGTCACATTTTGAGAGTCAACATCATCGTATATCTCATCATCTTCTATCAGATCTGTGATAAACAAGTGGAAAACACCAGTGAGATAAAATTACATTAACAAGCACCTGGCACTTGACATTAGCATGCATTCAGAGATAAATGAATTTAAACCAGTACAAACTTTTCTTGTTAGAGATAAAATACATATTGTCAAAGGGATTTTCTTTAAAGGGAATCCTGTGTGAAGTTCGCTGAACACCAATCACTGTGGCCCCTAGTTACAACGACAGATGATACATGCTAAAATAAAGAAGAAGAGTCATTAAATCAGCAAATAGACTCAGAAATGGCAACTTTACAACAATATCTACCTAAACTACGCTAACACGAGCCACTGTGAGCTGCTTTGGTTTGGCCAGACCGAACCAAATTAAGCAGTAGCCGCGAAACTTCTTAGTGAATGACCAAGTGGCAGCTTCATAAGGGGAGGGGGGCGTTGCCCAATGACACTTTACAGATACTGTACGTACAGTACAGGTTCAAACCAGAACATCTCTACTTTGAAACAAGTGTATTTCCTTCATTAAACATCCATTCACAACATGGTTATGTTTGTGACTGATACCTGAATTCCTCTGTGTGTTAAACTGGCTGGGTGGAGGCACTCTGGCACAACACAAGAAAAATATGAAAATATTACATACATTTTCATGTCATCACAATATCATACATTAAAAGTAGGTGAATTTCATTCAAGGTAGGTCAAAGTAGTAATATTAATGCATTGCAACTCAACGGTTGATTCATATACTTGTTAAAACATGCTTTTGCTGGGGTGAAAAGATAATGCCTTGATTTTCTGATTGTGTCAAAACATGCACACACAAAAAAATGTTGAGAGGATTAGTAAAATCACAGATAGTCAGTTGCACTCTAAGTAATTACAGAAACAAAAGAAGACAATTTGTAAATTCAAGTCCTTCAAGTGTTATTCAGCCAGAGATGAAGTTGTTGATCTGATGAGCTCTGTAGAAAGTCAACATTTGAAAGGAGCTGTTGAGTTATTAAAAGGACAGTGATGGCTGAAAGTTTACGGATCAACAGTGGACAGTAGATCTGTGATCAGTCTTACTACTGAGTGTATTTTACACTTTAGTGCTGGCAGGACGATTGCTCCGCTCAAACATCCGCAGGAAGCTGCGGGGCTTCAGGGGAGAAGGCCTGGCGTCCAGGGGACTGGAGAGTCAACCAAGGATGAAAAGACCTGCATTTCTCTTTCTGTGTCATTTTTCAATCTCTCTTTTCTTCCCTTCTCCATTTAACATTTGCAGCTAGTGTTTGTTGTTTTATAGAGTTAAAGCACATTGTACAGTTATTCGCAATCTACCCGTTTCCTGTAAATGATGAACAGATCAGTTCACACCTGACTTCCAGGTTTGGATCAACAACATCATCGTATATTTCTCCTCCCTCTCCTCCTGGTAGCGGCGGCAAGGCAACTTCAAGACAAAGCCATACATTTTACATTGGTGACATGTTTTATCTCAGTGCAACAACCTCAACATTAATTCACTGCAAAGCTTGTTACTGAGGATGATGACATGACATTGTTTTGAGATTATGAGCATACCTCCTGGTCCTTTAAACCCACTGTAGGGAGAGAAGAAAGGGTGATATAAATATTGATGCACCTACCCTAACAACTAACAAATGTGGAGTAATATTATTTATACAATTTCACATTTCTGGTACCTGTTGTCAGAGGAGACGACATCAATGTCATCGTAGACCTCAGGGTCGTACGTCTGCGGAGCTTGACGATTCTTCAAAGTGTTGAAATCAATTTCCACTGAAGTGGTTTTTACATAACCAACTGTTGGGAACAAATATCAAAATGAAATGCTGATTCAATCCCATAATCATATAAACTAATACAGTGGGTGCAGTATAAAACTGTGTATATATATATATATACACATATACATATATATATATATATATATATGTTTTTGTATTATGCTTTATCCTGTTTTTCTAGGTGGGACTAAGGGGATGTCATAACATATACCGGAAGAAAATGAGACGGATGAGATGAATTATAAATATGTGAACGTACTGGAACCATCCTGAGTCCGTCCCAACCACTTCCCCTCTGGGTTTCCTTGTACACGGATGATGTCCAGGCACTCGCCCTGCTTCAGACCAAGGTCAGTTTTATTGCCTCTGCAGTCCACACAGGACTTACCCCGGTGGACGACCTCCAGGGGGCCAACCAACTGAAAACAGACACAGACATATATTAACAAGTACACTGTAAAAATGCTGTATGAAAGAAATTTGACGCGGTTTTAAGAGTGGAAAGACTAGATTCTTTTTTTAAGTACATAATCCACACAACATACAGACAGAAGCAGGCTAAATGTTGCTGCCTGTTTTAATCTGATCTTAATGCTAAGCTAAGCTAACCATCTCCCAGCAGTATTTTTTTCCCCCACTCACTTTGAATTTCTTCCTGGCATCTTGTTCCTTCTTCTCCCGTTCCTTCTGCTCTTTCCTCTCGGCATCCAGTCGTTTTTTCTCCTCCTTCGCGTCTTTCTTCTTTTCTTGTTCATTCGCTTCCCTTTTGAATGAAAGAGAGAGTGAGAGAGAGAGTGAGAGAGAGAGCGAGAGAGAGAGAGAGAGAGAGAGAGCACTGAGTTTGATAGAAAAACAAATGCACGTCTATGATATTGTGTACTTTGCCATGAATGTCCCTTTATGAGATTTTTTTTAAAAATACAAAACTTAATAACAACAGACATAATGAACTATGACTATCCACCCACCAAAAATTTAAATTGAACACAATCCTACTTGTGAACATTTTGTATTGAAAATAAATCAGTGACTGAAAAACCTCTTGTAGTGTTGCAAAACAACCACTAGAGAGCAGTGTTTGTCAGATACAGCTGAACCGGGAGTGAAACCAACACAAAACAAAAGTGATGCATTTGTGAAGAACACATTGTGTTTCGGAATCATCCATCGATGCAGAAAATAATTTTAAAGTGCCTGAATAATTTTTCAAATGATATGACAGTATAAACGGGTAAAGGTTTAATATGGAAAATTCTCTCACCATCGTTCGTCAAGATCGTCGTACATTTCTCCGACGTCATTGTCAGTTTCCTCCTGGACAGAGATGAAATGTGTTCAAAAACAGCAATTAAAACCTCTGTCTTTCATTCATCATACAATACGCAGTGTATGTGCTACACACCGCTGTAAACCCATGTGAGACTACTAATCATAAAACTTATCATCCGATTCATTCATCCTTGTCCTGAGTTCAACAGACTTGTGTGTGTGTGTGGGTGTGGGTGTGTGTGTGTCTTTGTGTGCGTGTGTGTGTGTACACACTACCTGCATGCAAATCTTTAGCTGTATTTAGGTAATTTTAGGTAATGAAATTTAGGTAAATGAAAGAAATGCAGCGTGTCTCACCTTTGCCCTCAGGTGACTTGGGTGAGCTGCAGAGGACAAACAATGTTGGTTTTTGGAAACAAGTTATGTAAAACAATCTTTTATGTTCGTCTAAACAAGGAAAAGGACCTACGAAACTACAGTGTATCATATGTAAATAATCAAACCAAAGTAGGTACAGTATGTAGCTGGGCAGTAAGATAGACAATACACTGGTAGGATATTATGGCAAAAAAAAGTATCTTTGATGTGTTTCTTTTCACATGTATTTACACACTACTCCTCTGTCTTGCACGTCAAACAGGATGATCACTGTACCTGAGGGTGGTGGTAGAGGTGGAGGAGAGTTTTTTATTTCATCAACGTCATCATAGAATTCCTCTTGCTGGATCCTGGGGAGCACAGTCAGGATTTACCTTTCTTTTTGTAAACTGGAGTAGTCTTTATTGTGTTTCTGTGCAGGACTGTGTGACTCACATGGACCCAGGGTGATGTGGGGGCAGACTGGGAAGTGCAGCCTGAGGGGGAGGAGGAGGGGCCACATGGTTGCTGTGGTTACTGAGATGAGAGGACTGAGGAGTTGGGGTGATGGATTTCCTAAAGGTGCCAGGACCTGTGTGTTAAGATAGAGAAGTTAAAGCAACAACAAAAAAGACATGAGTTAGAACAAGTACCATAGTAGAAGCAATATCTCTCCTTTCATCTGTTCCATAAAGAATTGGCTTTTGCCTGTTTGCATTCATGTTGTAATATACTGCATTGGATTATTATCAGTGGTACGTTAACGTGTAAGCAGCTTGTCACTGTTATAATTTGCAGAAGTGGAACAAATTTACTACTACTCTGTAATTTTTCAATAACTTAATAACAATACATCATATTTTATAAGCTAATCATAGGTTTTGCAGTAGCTTAAGTAGAATATTTGCCTCTGAAAATGAGGTTGAGTAGAAGTATAAAGTAGCACAAAATGGAAATACTCAAGTGCAAGCAGCTCGAAATTGTACTAAGGTATTACTTGAGTTAAGTTAATGAAATATTCACCACTGACAAATTACAAGTGAAAATATAAGTGAAAACACAAAACCAATAGTTTTAGACAAGTAAGAAATACATATGTCCGCTCATTGTTCTGGGGTGATATTGACAGACAGGGTAGCAGAGCATATAACAATGAGGAACAAAAGGCCCCTGAAAACAACTTTTGTAGACATGCTTATGAGGGCATGGTTTTTTTATCTTCCAGTATTTGGCCTTGATTTATGATGAACATCTGTTAGCAGCTACCCTTCACCTCTGGCTGAAAATCAATTCAGATCAGGTGTATTTGTGTCTACAAACACAGCCTCTCACCCGAAACTATTCCTGTTTGCTGCAACTTACTTCCCCATGTGGCTAAACCAGCTCAGCTGTCAGAGCGGAGAGTGAGGGGGGAGGAGAAAGGAGCAACTAGACAGGGAACTTGACGCGGGGGGGGAAATAGCAGAACCAAGAGTGTTTCTGTGACTTTGGTCCGTTCATCTTGTGCTCTGAGCGTTGCTCGGAGTTCTGTGTAACTTGCAGAAATAATGCACAGAATGTAGAAAATGCAAAATGATAAACTGTGTAAACAACATTGGAAATGGAAGCAATAACTTTGTTTTTAATGCCATGGTCTAGAAAAAGAGGTTGTTTGCATTGTTATCTGGTCAGATAACCCAAAGTAAACTCTGCAGCTGCAGCCTACACGTCGCTGATGAGGAGGTTTGAAGCAAGTCCTTCTTCACACTTCTGAATTTTGGTCACTAAGTCTGTCCAAAGTAGCACTTCTAGTGGCAGAGAAGAAATACACTTGAAGACCTGCCCTGCATCATTTAACCCACTGACAGTAATGTCTGTCTTTAGCTCTCAGAGGACGCTGACATGGATAAAAAGTTGTGTGTTCATTTTAAAAGGAATTATGCTGACACCTCAGTGTCACTTGCAGTATTTTGTGCGCTATATTTGTGGCAAACCGCCTCCACAAGAAACCCGGAAACAACACAGATGACATGTTCCTCAATGACAGCTATAGCCCCGTTAAGTCACATCAAAAATCATGTCTAACACACACACACACACACACACACACACAAACACACACACACACACACACACACACAGATAGAGAGATAGTGAGATGTCTTCCATTGTTGAAACATCAGTTAGTTTCGAATTTAATTAGCGAAATTAGCAACAAGATATCGTTTGCAGAGCTCTGAAGCAGAAGTAGAAGTTTGATGGAAATTAAGAAGTTTAGATGTGTGATCACACATCTTTGAGATACAGCACGTTCGGTGGTGCCTCTAACTACACTTCCACAGCAAACAAGCAACTTGTATATTGCAGGATTATGATATATCGACCCATAGTGAGGATTGATTGATCTGTATACATATTGATGGCTATAACCTTATAACATATTCAGCACCTTTGTTCATAATCTGTCACTGGTGTCACTATTTAACAAACATAGCCGTAACACCAAGTCCAACTCACCATCATCAGAGGCCTCAGCACCTCTTTTGAATTTCTCCAGGTTGACTCTGGGGGGCCGGTTAGGTTTGGCAGGAGCAGGGCCTAAAGCTAAAATGTTGGGTATGGGGTTATGCTTAGGGCCCAACGTGGCATCACCGTTAACGCCGCTGGGCTGAGGAGAGTCGTTGGCCTTCCCTCTCAAGCTAGGTTTTTTACTGACTGAAGGTTTGGGAGGGGGGATGGAGTTGGTGGCGCAGAGGGGCGGCCTGTTGGTTCCACCACTATCTGGCTGCTCATTCTTGTCCTTCTCCTTGTTGAACATATTCTGAGCAGTCCTGAAGTTGGATGGTTTGTTGGCGGCGTCCGTCTTAGCTCCTCCCTGCTCTTCATTTTGCTGCCATAACTTTAGAAGGCTGCTGCTCGGCTTTTGCTGCAAAGGAGGTATTTTGGGCGCGGAGCCGGTAGTGGCGGGCGCACCACCACCACCGCTGTCGTCTTTTATCCAGCTGGGCCTGGAGACTGATGGAGATGGTTTGGGAAAGGCAGGTTTGGAGTTGGAGAGGGTGGAGCCGAGGGAGGGCTTGTTGAGAGGAAGCTTCGGTCCAGGGCCTTTAGCTTCAGGACGCTGCGAAGGAGGTGGCTTCATGGGTATCTGCTGTTTATTACCTATTAAAGGTTTGCTGTTGATGTTGGTGTCATCCTGTGTGGTGTCAAACCTGCTGGCCATGGCTTTACCTCTGTTCGACTCTCGTACCACTGTGTCGCCGTTAGTGGGTATGGTATTTTTCCAGGAAGTTGGTTTAGGAGGAATATTTATTGCACTGCCCGAGAGGCACTCCGAGAAAGGGTTCTTGGTCTGAATGGTCGGGCCGGAGGAGAAGGTGGGTTGCAGGGGTTGTTTAGGTCGTCCAGCCGGTGTAGAGGAAGTCTCGTCAGTGCCTGACCCACTCGCTTGGAAGTGAGCCATGATGGCCTTAACATCAGACTTGTTTTCCCGGAATGAATGGAAGAGGATGAGAAGTAGAGTTAATATTCAAAACTTCATACAGTTTCTCATTCCACTGATTAATGATTACAAAGATAAACTGGAAACAGCACAAGTGCCTTAGAGAGAAACTGCTGCAAAAGTTCACACAGAAACAGACTTGCAAAACTTTAAAAATTACCTTATTTCCTGTGAAGACATTTCCTTCTCTTATTTCAGAATGTTGTTCCAATCAGAGATATTCCTTCTTTCACTTTAGTTACTTATTAAACTCATCTGGTTGTTTCTCACTCTCACACTCACAGGCAAACCATGTCAATAACACAACTTCTCACATGGCTGTGGCTCAGGAGGAACCGGTCGTCCATTAATCACAGGGTTTGCGGTTAAAACACATTTAAATGGCACAAAGAAAATAACACACAACACCAAATTAGTGTTGGTAGCCAGGACAGTGCTTTGATGTGTGTCACTTTCATACTGTTATGAATTATTAACTATTAATCATTAAGATGTTGTCTCAATCCTAAAGCAAATACATTAATCGACTCTATCTTGTTGTCCTCTTTGGTAAATTAAGACTCCCTCCACTTACAAGACTGTATAAACTAGGAGCCCCTCATAATACTTTATAATAATACTTAATCAACCCTTAAATAGCATTCTTAGTGAATGATTCTGAATTTTGTAGCTCATGGTTACATACATTCATCCAATGAAACGCTCTTTTCTTTTTTGGTGATGTAACCCACAAAGATTAGGAATCACATTCATGTATTATGTAATTTCATCTGTATTATCTTTAATAAAAAAGCATTTTTAAATTAAAATGTATAGATAAAATGCAGATGGATTATTCGAAAAAGTGAACATTCTTCAGGCGGGTATAAAAGTATCATGACAATTCAAAGCCAATCGATAATATGTTAAATTAACAGTACTAAGCATTTGCTACTCAGCAACTATTGACAAATATAACTCTCAAGTGCAGGTTACAGGCTTATAAAGAGCTTTATTGCTTGTCCGACCACAGATTTCCTGGTTGTTTGTTGTGAGCTTATTAGTTAATCATATACCATGTGAAAATGTCCCAGCGTAGGTAAACAAAAGGAATTTTTTAGTCTGTTATATACTGTTGAAGGAGAGGGTGTGGAGAGATTATAGTGTTTCTTTGGCTTTGACGTTAACAGATATGCCATCCAATTATCTGTTATCTGGAAGTCTCTCTATAAGAGTGTACAATAAGCAAATGTAGCAACAGATGCGTTATTAACCACATGCTGCATCCTAAATTAAATAGCAGGTTTGGTCCATTTGGTCCATCAGCCCTGTTATACCAGCTGTTTTAAAAAATGTCACAACGGAGTGACCAAGTCGCAGCCACACCTATTTTAATCAGGCTGGTTTGACTAGAGTCAGTCAGGTACCAGGAAGTGGAGATGAGAACAAGAGGACACACAGTCACTGCTATTATCATGCCAATATATATATAACACACCATATCATGCCAATGGCAGTTTAATAAAGTAAAGCTACAGTGTGTTATTGTTATTAGGATGTTTTCAATATGCTATTTGTGAGAAATGATGAAACCAAGTCACACTCATATTTACAGCCTGACATCATATAGGGCACACAATCTACAATACTAATGTGTCAATATGATTCACATAAGATTTTTTTCTATTTCTCATTTAAATTTTTTCCCACTCATGATTTCAAAGAAAGACTGTTATAGTCGCTGCCTGGATTTAATTCACTGAAAACATATTTTACAGTTCACAAAGTGCTCTTGCACCACACAGAAGTTGGAGGAAATGATTGTAACCTTTGGTTAAATGTTGAAAAAAAAAGAAAAAGTTCTGTCTTCCGTCACTTTTTCAATATTTAGCCAATATTTAGATTTTCTAACATTTTTGAGTTTAACCTAAAAAACATCCATGAACATTAAACATCCTTGTTGCCATTGCCCGTTTATTGCAGGGAGAAACGTTATTATGCCAACAGCTTGTTCATAATCAATTAAAAAAATTAGTTATTGTATGTGGATTAACAGTATGTTATCAATTCTGCATCATAATCCAATTCTCTATTGTCCATCCATCTACCATCCATTATCCAAAATATGATTTACACTAAACCGGACTGTTGTTCGTTTTTCCCCACCAGGTGTGAACACAGTAATTGCACTTGTGTCTGGACCAAGACATTCGCACCAAGACCGTCTGCAGGAAATGGTTTTGGTTTGGTCCGGAACAAACTCTGGACCTGCTTGTTTGTGGTTGGAAAGTGATCTAGCCTCAATCCGACCCAACTGACATGTGTAGTAGCAGTTTGAGTTAGCCGCAGCCTCTGCTGTCATTGGGAAGGAAGCTATCTAATTTTTAACAACTGCATTCTAAGTAACTCAGGTTGTTTATGTGGTGTTGAAAAGATACATTTTAGTGATGCCAGTAACATCTTTCATCAGAACAAAGTGTTTCAGGATATTAAATCAGAGGAAAAGAAACAAAAGAAAGTTCCCACATTGTGCTTCTGTTTTTCAACTGCGGTAAACTAAAAATTACCCAATATGTTCTGCACTAGAGTAACAGTTACTGCTTCTCTAAACGTTTGTGCAGCTGCAATTTTGTTAACAGTGTAACACGGTCCAGTTCAACGACAGTAACTTCAGATTCCAGAATGGCTGGAAATATCAATCGACATCTCGCTAAAACTAGAAATTAACATTATCTTCATGATGATAGTGTTTAACGCAGGACTGTATCAGACTACCTTATAAACTGGCTACTGAGTGAGCTTGTATTCTGGATGAGAAAACGTTTATTTGGATTTACTCTGTACGCAACAAAATGTTAGGAGTCATTTTATTATGCGTACACAGCATGTAGGAAGTCATATGATGAAGTGAAAACAACTGCATTGTTGGCCACAAACCACATGCAGGTGGATGGTTAGGTGTTTGGGTTATATATATATATTCTGTTAGTGCAAATATGAATACAAATACAAATATCTGTATAGTTTTCTAAGCGAGAACATTTGGAATCTTATAACCTGCTGGGACAGAACAGGAGCAAAGAAGGAGATCTGCTCAAACCAAAGAGGAACCACGATTTCTCTTTCCATAAAGTGGAGGCAAACGTCGCCTTGCTTAATCTAGCTGACACAAAACCAAGAAGTACCCACCCTCATGGTGTCTTCTTCTGTTTTTACACAACATGTGTGAAGAAATGTGTCAAAAACCTGTCTTGAATATCCAATTCAAAACTGCCAACTTAAATTCTACAATAGGATAAGTTAAAGCCCACTAATCATTAAAGTGACTCTTTGTCCAAGATAGCAGATAGCAGTTTTCTTGAGCCCATTTCTATCAGGACACGCCAGAGAAATTCTAACACCTAGCAGGTGGATATTTTATTCAGTTTTGGTTGATTATTGAGTTGTACTCACCATGTTGAGGACAACAATCCCGGAGGACTCCGCTATGTCCGACTAGTTGGTGGATAAAGTGCTGCAAAGTGTTTGTTCAGTGTCTCTGTGTGAGTTTCTGTTGCTGTCGAAGAGAGGGTGAGTGATGTGACAGTGAATGAGTGAGTCTGTGTGTTTTTATGTTGGGGGATGAGCTCTGTCGGTGACATAAGCGTCTGTCTAAAACGGGACTTCTTCCTCTCTCAGTAGTATGTGTTTGACATGAGTGCGAGTGTCGCAGACTCTGTTATCAGTGGGTTTTCATCTCGTGGATTTGCCTGTGTCAGGCAAACTGCCTGCACTTCCCCTCTGCGCTCACACAAACGATGGCCATTCACTCACTGGCAGGTCAACAATCCCGCGAGCAGATGTTGACATATTTCATTTCTGAAACAAAAAGTGGTGGTCTGCACGAGTTATGTGGACCACGATATATTTTTGTTCTGCGCCAGGTGCAGGAGTCAAACCGATGGTGGTTGACTACTGGCTCGGTCACCTGTGTGACCTATTATTAAAGTGAGCCAGCTTGTGTCCATTTACTGTACAGTATGTAGCTGCTGTATTTGACTAGGTTTGTGGATGGCTTGTTTTGATGTTGCTGCCAATCTGTGGCCACATTAGACAGTGGGGGTGGACAGAAGTGGCCTGGCTAATCAGCATGAGCAAAGAGGTATTTGCAGTCCCCCTGGCGGACGTCATCGGTGTTCTAGTGTCATCCCTGCACAATAAAACTAAGTGTGTAAAAAAAAGTGGCAGGGAAAGATGCAAGACTTATTGTCAAACCCAAGAAATCGGTCAAGGCTCTCAATGATATGAAATTGGTCACAGGTAGTTATTTTTACAGGGATTCATTTCTACCTAAAAAAAAATTTTTCTTTTTTTTTTCCAATTCTGCAAGACCAATCCTGAAGCAGCTTATTTATGTGTTAACATTAATGTTTTTAGTTTTTAGGTCCATTATCACAAACCACAGGTTTTTCTGAATATAGCTGAAGGAAAGTTTTCGTACCTGCATCTCTTTTTTTTTTTTTATAGTTTGATGATTTTCCATGTGGTGTAATGTGGAAAAACGTCCCTAATAAGACAGTAGGATTAAAGGGATTGGGGGGAATTCTGGTGCTATTCTTGATGTAACAACTTGAAAACCTTGTAGAGAAGTTGAATTATGCTGTTCAAAGAAATGTTATAAAAGGATGTACTGGGACATCCAAAGAGTCCAGCATCAATAACTGATTGTTTTATTGACCCTAAGGTGTCTGCAGACTGCAGCTCTTTAAAAACAGATGTTTAGCTCAGAGTAAAAAAACTAAAAACAACAACATTTGTTCCATTAAAACACAGTTTTCAGCATCTCAAATGTCTCTGGAACTTTCCATTTGTATTCTTATGTCACACATTGAATGTGTTTGGGAAAGATTGCACAGATGTGAAGCCAAAAAGAACAATGTGCTCGGCCTTGCATGGACATTCCTCCTTGTTCCACTGCGGCTGCCATCAGCAAAATAATCACAGAGCACCGACCTTTCTAAAGAACAGTTGAAGAGTGCACATATGCTTTCATCAAGACTTTCTTGTTTTAAACCATTCAACTGTTTTCTGCTCCACATTTGTCATTTTCATTACTTGCAAACATATGATACATCAACTCCTGTAAGTCCTGAAGATGAGTTTTTGATGTTTATTCTTTTATGTTTATTAGTTTGCTCATTTTAAGAATCCCTGTGTTGTCCATCTCATCTCAAGAATTTAGGTAGGTCTTCCTCACTGCCTCCTCTTCCTTCTTCCTTCTTTCCTCATCATTCTTCTGACCCGTGATATGAGTACATCTCCTCCGCCCTGTCTTCATCATAGCCTCGATAGTGTCCCGCCTCGCTGCCTCCTCTTCCTCTCTCCTCGGGGCAGTGGATCCCCAGTCGCTTCTGCAGCTTCTCCTCCCGAAGGCGAAGTTCCATGGAGTCCACCAGGTCATAAATGTTATCCAAGGACCACATGGGCGAGGGGAACCATGCCTTGACATCGCCGTCCTTCCCCACGATCAGCATGCTGAAGTAGTCCTTGCTGATCTTCAGCTGTTCTCTCAGGTTGTTGACCATGTCGCGGGATAAGGGCTCAACCTCACTCTGACTACGACCTGGGAGAAAGACGACGGAGTGAAATCGAAGCTGGACACTTCACAAACGACAACAATTTATAAAGCAAAGAGCTGCCGGGAATTCGGAAAAACATATTCCCATTTTTGATGATGACCCGAGGATTAACAGAATTTTGGATAGGAGTCAGATTTTTTCTCTCTCCTTTTTTTCACAATTTGTCCCTCCTAGTTGAAAATAAACTCCAAGTTTCTGGATCCATTTCTGTCCCATGTCCCTGGACTGGTCCACACCGCTGTGACTCACCATTTAGCGGAAATAACTCAACAGTGCCTGATGCTTTGTCCCCAGTTCCTATCAGCTTTAACATGGCAAAGTGGCGAATACCTGAGGAAAGAGCCAACAATGTGTCTTTCAGCAATATGAGCTTGAATGAGTGGGTAGTAAAAACATTAAGGTATTTTATTACATCTTTCTCCAGCTTAATACATGTTTGGTTGTGGTTGAATATTTTCAATAGTTAGTTTGTTTTACTGTACATTAGGTACATCTGTGACCTTTTCATATTCATCAGTGTGCTGCGTTACTGACCCAGGTGACACGCCTGTCTGCTGAGAGCAGAGAGCTGCTGTTGGAAGGAGTAGTCGTCCTCAGAGGGAGCCGAGATGAGCAGCAGTCGCCTCTTTGACATGAACCTAAACATAAATCTTTACTTTTAGTTAACCGTTTTGATTTGGATACAGACATTGTTGCCTCAAGGATACTAGACAATAAAGAGCACTGCAGTAATTCACCTGAGCAGGGAATTCTCTGCTCCAGGCTCTTTGTCTTTGGAGCAGTCCGGAGGACTCTTCCTCTCCTTTTCTTTTTCTGAACGCCTTGAGGGAAAGTTGTCTATGTACTCAAACAGAGCGGGGCTTGATGGTGGCGCTTCAAAGACTCTCTGGGGGAAGAAACATTGAACATCTACCACATATTTCCTCTGTTCCAAATTAAAAATATTGAACTAGGGACAATGATATATAGGATGTTTCAAACAGGCATCAATCCATTGTTTTACTTAATTATTTGTTAACAAGAAAATACAATATTTGTTAACTTTCAGTTGAATGGTGCTGGATTCTTTGACAATTTCGCAATACAATTGAAGGATGGTGCTAGCTTGGAGTTTAATCATACGCAGGTGTAAGAATGATTTGAACTGGTCTTGGCAGAGGAGGTGACAATCCTGCATCTGTAAAACAAGCCAGCTTCCAGGTGTGAGCATGTGTGTAAATGTGGTGCTGAAAAGGAGAAGAAATACACTACACTTGATTCGTAGTAAAACAACAGAAAAGCAGGGGAAAACGTTCTTACACTGGACTTGATGTCGTAGTCTGTGACGGCCATGGAGAAGAGGTCAGGGGACGACAGGCCGAGCTCCGCTCTCAACAGGGAGATCAGGCCTGGATCTAACAACTGCTCTGGTACGTCACTGAGTGGAGCCTCCGATTCTGAAACACACACATGAAGTGAATATATAAATGAACGTGTGTATATTAAACAACAGGGACACCAGGCAGTGCAATGAAGCCCCGCCACGGAATAACCACTATAACACTAACTGCTCTGCAAGTACCTGTAACTTCTATTCTTAAAGAACTGTTTTCAACTAAAAGGTTCTGAAGACCAGAACTTTTTACATTACATTTAGGAGACGCTTTTTTCCAAAGCGACTTATAAGTGCATTCGACCATGAAGATATTACCCAAAAGTGCAAGAATCAACCTCTGCACATTCATGCTTTCATAGAAATCCTAATAACTTTGGTGATCCCCCGACTTTTCCTCTCGCGCCACCAGGTGGCTGATATTTTGGGGTTTTGACCAAAAAGTCTGAACAACTATTGGATGGATTTGTCATGAAATTTGGTTCACACGTTAATATATTCCCCCAGAATGAATTGTAATGGGTTTGCTGACTTTTTCTCCAGCAAAAATATATCACAGTTTCCTATAGGCCACAGCTTTAGTTTGTATTTACTGCAAATTAGCAAATGTTATTGTGCTCGCAAGCTAAACCAAGATGTGTTATCCATTAGCTCGGAGCTAAAACCTCTGTGGTTTTATTGCCTGATTACAACCTCGCTGGAGCACTGACGTGGCTGGAGACGCGTTGTTATCCACTAAAATCAGCTGCTGTTCAGCTGCTGACTAATTTCGCGGAAGTCCGAATTTCCCACAGCATGTAAACACAACACAACAACAAACGTTTGCAACCCAGTCAAACAGCAGTTTGCTGCGATTACTTTTTTTTCGAAAATTTAAACAAAGCGGATGAAGCTTGAGAAATGCCATGGTTGATCCCGGGAAGCAGTTCAGTACACACCATACAACCTCACACACACACACACACACACACACACACACACACAGAGAAATGTACAAAAACCTCCTACTGAGCTGGTGGTGTTGCAGTGTAAGCGTGGCGTCACTGCCCTCCACGATGGTCGCCACAGAGATCTTCCTGGTGGCGAGGTCACAGTGATGCCTCTCGTTTTCTTCTTTCTGCTGGATGTAAAGTGTTGCATCTCTGCTGGGCGTCGAGATCAGCTAGTACCAGAACAACACACAGACAGGCACGTTTCTCAAACTGGAGTGTAGCGGGAAGGTGCTGAACAAGGACAGATGTATGTCCAATGTCCAATGCATGCATTTGTAATGTAGATATCACTTGACAGCTCGAAGATCGAAAAAGTTCTCACCATCAACCTTCTTGTTCCCCTTAAACTGTCCAAAAACTCCTTTAAGGCTGTTTTATCCTTCTCGCTGACTTCTCTGTTGGACTTCTTCCCACGTCCTTTTCCTTTCTTTCCTTTCTTTCCTTTTCCCTTTTTCTTAGAGGTTTGTTTTTCCTGCACGTCATCCTTAACATTTTGATCTTTTTCATCCTCACTGTTTTTCCCTCTGTGTTTTTTCTTTCCTTCTTCCACGGCGGGGTCAGGCCTGTAATACAATACAAAGGGTTTACTTTGATGTTCATCCAGCACAAAAAAAAAAAAAGCATCTCCGTCTGATGTAAAGGGGAAGCGGGATATACCAGATGGGACCTAAAAATTCAATAGCAATTTCAATGAAATAAATCAAAATAATCCTATTTTTTCCGGCATGTTTGAAAAACTGATGAGGAATATGAAAACACAGCACCTGTTTTTCTTCACTTCCTCTTTGTTGCTTGACACAGGGGGAGGACTGTGCGCTCTCTCTTTTTCCAGCCCATTAGAAGCGGCACGACCGCTACCGCTCGAGTCCTTTCCCCTCGTGGACCCCACAGCCGCCACCTTACGGATTACAAACCTCGACCGTCCACTTAGTATGTCCTGGATCTTACTCTTCAGGGCAGCTTTCTTGTCCAGAGGAGGTTTTCTTTGTAATGCCACCACAGACGTCACATTCCCATGCCTCTGAGGGCTGAGCACCATCTTCCTCTTTATCTTTTTCCTTTTCACCACAAGCTTCTTTTTAGTTGCGTTACAACTGAAATGAAAAACATCAGACAGCATGTGTCAGATAATATGTGCTAAAACCACAAATTCACACATGTTTAATTCTCTGTTAGCGCAGTGAAGAACAAATTTTGGTATAACAGAACCTCAAGTTGGCTCCTTTTCTGGTCATCTTCTCCAGCTTCCTCATGGGGAATTGATCTATGAGCTCCAAAATAGCCTCAACACGGACCGGATAGGGAAACCTCTCACTGACCCGCAGATTCTTCTTCAGGACCAGCATGGTGAAGCCTTGCTCCTGAAACGATCGGTGTTAAGTGAGAAGCACCAGTTGTGACCATCAAAAGGCTGCAAATTTGTTAAATCGTGTAAGGGGATGAAAGTGTTTACCTGGCTGTTAAGCTCCAGGTAGTGCAGCAGCTTGGTGACCGTGTCCGGGTCTAGGCTCTCTACTGTGGCTTCTCCTTGGAAGGTTGTTTTCTGTAGCCGACCTTCCATCATGGCGTTCTGGATAATGGTGATGATGAAGGTGTCTCTTTCTGCTAGACGGCAGTTGAGCCCTTTCTGAGCGAGAGAGGAGCAAGAAAAAGAAAGACATTGAGTTACAGAAAACAACAATTATGAGTGAAATACCAATGTGTTATCTTCCACCTAAAGAGGTAATAAATAAGTACAGTACCTGCTCCATGTCTTCCAGTTGTTTCTCCATCATACGCAAGTAGTGGTCATTGTGTGATGGGGCTGTTATCACCCACAGACGTTTTTTAGCTGGAGGGGGAGTGGAGTGTAAGTACTGTAAGTAGACACTCAAATACATACATCACCTGATCAGTTCATTTGTCTTGCCTGCAAATTCTGCCAGGAAATCCAGCTCCGGAGCCAGGCTCGATGTTGATTCTCCGACTCCTCTGTTGTCCCCACGTTCTGCCTCTTCGTCCAACCCCAGTCCCTGCTCGATTCCTGGAGGGAGGTCTGAATAGTCTCCCCAGTCCCGCACATTGGGGTCCAGCTGATCCTTTGGCTTGCTTCGACCGATGCCCGGCCTGGCAGCGAGCGAACTCGGGCAGCTGAGGCTCCACAAAGCAGCAAACAACAACAGATGCGAGTGTGAGGTATAGAAATGACACATCCTTACTGACACAGGTGGCTGGTTTGTTTGTCGATCAGCTGGAACTGGTTAGCATCTCACAAATCCTCCTCTGGAAACAAAACAAGTCACAGGCACTAATGTTGGATTCACCAGCTGATTGAAAAATTAAACGCAATAGTTAAAAGAAATGTACACACTGTGAATCCAAATTCAAAACCCCACTGAAAGGTGAAACATTCTGTAACCTTAAAAAAAAAGGTAAAAGGATTCGCAAACACCTCTTGCACCCGCAGCCAGAGACTGACTGGGGGATACTTCTCTGTGCTTGCACACAGACACACTCCTGGTTCATATTACACCCCAGGCTTGTTAACAGGAAACTCCTGGAATTTTCTCTGACTTCAAAGCATTTTCCTGCTAAAAAAATAGTTTTTTCTCTCTCTTTCTCCCTGTTTCTCTCTTTCTCTCTCACACACACACACACACACACACACACATTATCTTGTGTGTATGTGTGTGGCACTGTTTGGTCCCACAGCTGACTATTTTGTTGTCCACTAAAAAAAATCCTCAAAATCACTCACATACAGTATATTACATAATCATATGTACACAGACACACACACACATTAGAAATCACTCAATCATTGTTATGGACAGTTGGGTTGTGTGAGGTAAGTTGCGTTGCTCCATCCTTGATCATGAGGTTGAATCCCTGCTCACTTCAGGGCTGCTGACGCTGATCCCGACCTCTGACCTTACCCGTGTGGAGGGAGGTGAAGAGACAATATCCCTGAAAGGATCAGTGGTGAAAGTTGATTATACTTGATCATTTTGGTTGTAATATCTGTCACTTTACATCAGAGGTTGTTAATAGCTTGAGTTAAATGACTCAGTGTTCTGCAGCCTGCATGACGTTGAACAGTGCTTAAAGCCGAAGCAGTTCAGCCTAAAGCCATTTGTTCAACTGAAGCTTGATCTTTTAAGTGACGGGTAAATGGCAGCAACCATAAATAAGCCTGACAGGGTTAACAGACGCTGCCGTCTGAAAAAGTGCACACCAGTTCAAAGTCTGAGTCAAATGTGCCCACAGGTGAGTTCACTTTGATGACTCTCTGACAGGAAAACACACGTCTTGCTCCCACAACCACCGCCAACAAATAATGACAAATCACAGCTAATGAAATCAGTTTGATTTAATGCAGTAGAAAACTGAATCAAAGTAAATTTAATTTTATAACTAAATATAAAGTGGTATGAAGCAAAACATCAGGAATCTGGAAGTGAGAACAGCATTGACTGAGAATGGGATTACCAAGAGAATTCTCGTAAAATCCATATGGGAGTGGGATTTGAGTCATGATCCTGTTGTTTTCCCATTATTTTTTTGTAATTCCCAGGGTCTGTCACTTTAAGACTGTAATAGCCTTTTATGTACAAAAGTCTTTGCCATTTTCCAGCCATATATTGAGTCCAAAGACTTGGATCAAAGGGAAATATGTTTTTGTGTGTGTGATATAATGATCCATGATTGGTAGCTATTGCATTGCAGTGGCAGTGGTTTCTTTTCATTATTAATTGACAGCTGTAAAGGCTTCTCGTTCTCATTCTCAGACTTTAATTCTCCAAACAATAACATGGAAAACACATGTGGCATGTAAAAAGAAAAAGTGACAGAACATGCGAGTACTGATACCTTGTAAACACATATGCAACCACAGCATAGAGCAACGTTCAGCAACAGGTAGTGTGACTCACTTTAAACTGACTGACACTTATTTTAACAGGTGTTAAACATAGAAATGCTCCTCCACCTGCCTGCTGACCTCAAAATTGCACGTGTTGGTTAGATTTACAGTCTTAGAGTCAAAGCGGATGAAGGAGAAATGGAAAGAGAATATAGGAAAAAGAAAAATCAAAGCTGTGCAAAGCAAAGCGAATGCAATTAGAAGAGCCGTCTTTATGGTGAAAGGCTACAATGAGAACCAGACGTAGCAACAATGCATTCCTCTCGCTGTGCCAGATAAACAGAACCAGATGATCTGTGTGTGTGTGTGTGGGAGGGGGATATCTGCTTTCCACAGTATATACAACACTGCTGGCGCAGAGTGAACCGATGCACAGATTACGACAAACAAAGAAGTTTCATTAACACAGTTAAAAAGAAAACCAACGCCCTTCCATCTGTCTTCATCAGCTTTGACGCACAGACACAAGTTGTCGCTCAGAAGCACTACATTTTACGGCACGTCAGCACTGGAGGAACGAGGCAGTGCGCACGTGCTGTCATTATGGGGCTGGAGAGCAGAGAACAGACTTCATGTCAGCAACCTGAAACCTCAAGCCAGTGATAATCAGTGTAGATAGCAGTTAATTGTTAATCAGATCAGATTATCAGTTTCTCATTTTGCAGCAAAATATTGATAAAAATGAAGTCATGACACAATGTAAAACAGTAGAAATGTACCTGTTAGTGTAGATATACGAGTATCGCACTGTATGTTTGAAGAACTGTGCCTGGAATGTGGAGAGGCAAAAGTTCAACATTGATGTCAGGGCTGAGAATTTGGACTCTAGGCAGTTTAATCATAAAAATGATTTAAATCAGACAGAATGTGACAGATATTGTCCATTTCCTTGGATACATAATACTTTTGGAGCTTTTTTTTTGACGTGCTTCAACAAGACGTGACACTTAATGTGACATCAATCACTGAACAAAGAAACACTGGATCACTTTGTAAAGGTATTAAGACACTTGAGCTAATTAAAGTCCACATAGAGTAATGCTCTGTTTAAGAATTGAATTTGTGTACCTGTATCAGGGCAATGTCGAAAAGTGGATGACTAATAATAAGGGCACAATATCACTCTAACCTGATTTAATAAAATATTTGGGAATATAGATCGTTAAAGAATATTAAGGCCTTAAAGTAAGTCCTGCTTTATTTCCTAATGAAGCCCTGTTTTGAAGATGATCCCTGTGTCAAAATCTACTCTCAGGAATTGAATTTTTCCCCTTTTGTGCTTACTGTACATTACATTAAGGTGGAACAGTGTCACCTCACTACATGAAAGCTTTGGGTTTGAACCCAAAACTGCCAGCTAAGCCAGCAAAAACTGCCAGCTAAGCCTTTTTCTTTATGTTCTCCCCCTGCCTTATTGCCTTCAGATGACTGTTGCATATTCCCAAATTAATTTGTTCTTAATAAGAGAACCACAATGCAAATCTGGGTATTTCACATTGCATATACAAAATGTCAATGTATGCCAATTCTTCACATACTTCTGTATGTTTATTCAAATGTACATATCAGAACAATATGAGTTTGATTTAGGAAAATTAAGTTTTTGTGTAGTCTGACACTGAAAAGAGGGTCCAGATAGATAGATATAGAAATAGAAATTTAGATAGACATATAAATAGATATATATAGAGATAGATAGATAGATAGATAGATTCATATATATAGATAAATAGATAGACAGATAGAGACAGTTGTTGATAAAATGGTAAAAGGGCGACCCTCAGTGGAAGTATGCAAAGCTGCATCTTCCCGATGAATTCAGTTTTGGGACGCCATTTCTGATTTGGTAAAATATATCACTGCACTGAATTATCTATAACTTTATCAGTGGACACGGATGTAAATCCAGTTGTTTATGATGAAATGTACTTCGTGCATATGTTTTAAAATATGACCTCTAACATAGTTTTGTGTCATAATCGGCGGATAATATAAAACATGAAGGTTAAATGATATTGTTAATGAATGAGGATGTCGAGGTAACTTTCACCCGGTGATATATACACAAATAGATACATAAACACACAGTATTCATATATATAAATATATGTTTTTTTATTTATTTAATCCCCTGCCAGGGCCGACACATCAAAAGCCGTCGGATATCCTCTGATGCATCTCATCTGACCCAGTAACATCGGCACTCCGGGCCCCTGCGACAGACGTCTTCCGGGTCGACTCGGCGAAGTTGGCCTGTCGCTGCTGCACCAGAGACCGGACCGTCTGCAAAGGTCAGTGGACGCAGAGCTCACCGCTTCACTTTCACTTGTTCCTTTCTCTCCCGCCGGTGCACTCGTGTCGGTTTTGCGTGTCCGTGGAGCTCAAAACACGCAAGCGGGGTTCTTTTGGTTTTAGCCGCCGAGCTACACGAGCGTTAACGTTAGCTCGTTCTGTAGCTTTTTGTCCCCCCCCTCCCCCCGTCCCCCTTCTCACAGATGCACTGAGAGGAGACAATAAGAGAATAACACCATGTTAGTCTCTGACGTGGCTCGGACCTACAACTACATCAACAACAACAACAACAACACTCCTTCCATCGCTTTGTACGCTTCAGCTTCTCATGTTGCTGTTATTTGAAAGAAAGAAAGAAAAAAAAAACCCCGCCGGTTTTAGCGGACATTTGTTTTTAATGTTGTCATAATGAGAGGTTCATGAGGCGTTCAAGTACCGAGTGAAACGCGGATATTCACGTCCACTGGTTCACTTAGTTTGAATGAGCTAATGTTAGCAAGACCGTTAGCTGCACCTGAGTCGTTCATATTTTTGGTGACGTGTTACCTTCCCCCTTTTTATATATCATGTCCTGAACACACACACACACACACACACACACACACACACACACCGAGTATCGTTTTAGTTTTATGTACTTGAGTTGTTGGTTTGACATTTGACACAGGACATTACCTGTATATGATGTTTGCCTTGACTTTATTTTATTCATCTTGGATAGTCCACAAAATAATAAGTTGCAGCCCTAATGATTGTCCTTTGACTCAATTTAATTAAACTTGGTCAAATTCTAATTTGACTACATTGTATATGTAAAGACCTCTTCTCTTCCATTTTGTTCCAATTTGCATCATGGGAAATTACTTCTAAACGCTGCAACTAACAATTGGTGTTGTTATCATTTAATCAGACCATTTCATAATGAATATATTATTTAATCTTTAAAATATCAGAAAATATTGAAAAATGACAAGTCCTATCACAAGGTGTCAAGAGTATAAAACCCACAAATATTCAATTAACTGTGGAATAATAAAAAAAACTTTGACTAATGATTTGATCACTTGTCTTTTTTTAAATTCAAAGTGTCGGCACTAATGAGTGAATGTGTGGACTTTCAAACTGATGTGTGCTTTTGACCTTATAAATGTCAAAGAAGGACACGGAGAATGACAGACTAGTTTTTATTGCCAGTCAATTCTGGTTAATACTCCACTGCATGAGCCATGCTGCTCCAGTCCATGTCTGCTTTATTATCTCTCTAACCAAGGACAGATTATTAGCGTTTATCCAGCAGCCAGATTCTGTGTCGGATGTTGGTGCAAATACACGTAGAAATGTCAGTGAATGTATTGTGTTGTATAAACAAAAGGTCACACGTGCTTGTTCTACAAGTGAACAGGGTAGGACATACTTCTGCTGGACTTTTTCCAAATATAATTGCATTTAACTGATAAAGCTGGAAAAAGGATTAACTCTCTAACTTTCACTTTGACTCTTTTATCCTCTTGTATTTCTTCTTTACCCACAATCCTCCTCCCCTTCTCTGTCTGTTGGTGCCCTCATGCCTCACCTGTCTCTCATGTCTCCTCCCCAGGAGGAGTGCTGCCTGTCCTGTTGAGCTCCTCCTGGTGTGTGAGCGTCCGGTGTGTGTGTGTGTGTGCACCATGGCGAGCCTCCTTCGTGTTGTGGCGACCAACTGCTCGGCCCCTGTGTTCAGCGGGGTGTCCTGCGTGAAGCTGCAGAGCGGCCGTACGATCAAATCATCATGCCTGCGCTTTTTCAGGACCCATCAAGCTCTTGGACGATGTGCCACTCCAGGTAAGGTACACACTGATTTGGAAGCAGCATATGTAATAAGGTTGATTTAGAAAAACAGAAGCATTTATGACTATATTCAGTACAAAAACTGCAGAAAACTGAGTTTTCTTAAAACTTAAATAGAACATTCATTGATGTGTGGAATGGATCTTGCAGACTTTTCTGTGACACATGATCTTAACAACTTGTGTCTCATATGTCCAACATAGATAGAAAGCATAGAGGTTGTCAGGGGTGACACACACTGTACCAGTGCCATAGCAACATCTGAATCTTTTCCAGCCCACTCTGAGCAAATAAAACTCCAAACATATATATTCTGACAGCATGTCAGGGTTTGGACATTTGATTTATTGACTGCATGCCTGCACTGGTAGACAATCAATGATATATTGAGTTTAAATATACCTGCAAAATTGTACAGCTACTATATGTAAGTAACATTACCACTTTGAGATTTAGAGCTGAATTAGGTTTAATTGATTTGCAGATCAACAAATTAAGATTAATCCAATTACTAATGATTTAATTCCCCTTACAAAAACACCAACCATTGCCTGCTTTTAATCACTTTGATCCAGTCCTGGACTGTTGGAAAATGGTGAGATTATATTCTGAAATCTTATAAAGGTGAATTTCACACCATTTCCTCTCAGTTTTCTTTGCAGGAGGAGTGCTACACTTTGAACTGGACAATTATTTAGCAAATACAGGACAGTATATTTGCATTTAGGTCATGTTTTTTTTTATAAAAGAAGTACTAAGTAAGCAAGATCATAATTGGGTGGTTTTATTCAGTGTTGCCATGCCAGTTTTCCTCTTTTTGGAAATTTAAACACTGTTGAAGTTTATAGATTCATGTTTTACAGCTGATAGCAACATGAAAGCAGAGCCACCTGTAGAGTCTGTGTGCTTTCTCATGTACCGGTGTATCAGCTGCAGGTGTCACCTACTCATTACACACACACAATGACTGAGGTTGTGTTTTCAGTAAAACGGTACTACACACATTTACAAAGGACAAGTGTGCTATTCATAACCATTGTCCTTCGTTGGCCTTGGCAGCTGGTTAATAAAAGATCTGTCATTGTTCTTAAAGTATGCAGCGCAGCAACCATTCCTTCATTCTTTCTTTCATTTTGCAATGTGTGTACATTGTTATGGAGAAGTTTATCCACTGTTTAGACAGAATAGATATAAATGAAATTCAACATCCAGTTTTTTCACATCTGTTGTAAATGTCAGACGTTCGTTTGCTCTGAGCTCCAAGGTCACATTCATTCTCCTGTGTGCAGTGTGTGCAGTGTGTGCAAGCCAGTACCAGCTGGTTTGCCGGTGCTTCATGTCTGTGCTGTGTTTTGCCGGGTTCACGGTTGTTTCACTGTCGCCCTCACTCTCTCTGTGTAGTGTTGAAGTATTGCTGGTGACCCTATTGCTGGCTCACACTGACTAGAGGTTTTTGACATTCCTGCAGGTCAGTTAGCTCCAGCAGCAGCTGGCAGGGTCTATTCTGGACAAGCAAGTATCAGCTTACAATCTCGCAGACAAGTAGAGGAGGGGAACACACACACACACACACACACACTTGATAATGCTTTCACCTCTGGGGAGCCTATAGACGTACAGTATAGACGGAGGCAGCGTGCTGATGTCAGGCTGGATTTATGAACTGTGACATGGACATATTGACACTGAGACTTTAAGAACAGACTTGGCATTATCATCTTTGACGCAATCGTTTGTGGGACTAGTATTATGAAATTAATACACAAATTATGCTTCTTGGTTTGCAGATGCTACCTATGCTGAGTTGTCTTTTTTTTCCCCCAAGTTGTGAAAGAGACATAGAACCCTTAACCCGTATCAACTGTTCAAACTGAAGACAGGGTTGGTTGCTTCAGCTGCTGGTTTGAATGTTTATCAAACTCAACAACTCTTTTTTGGTGTGTTAACACCACCACCTTCTAAAATGTCAATCAATCAAAGCATTTTCGGCAGTATCAAAGGCCTTTCCGATACTGGTATCGGAATCAGAACATCTCTACGTCTGTACCCAAGTTTATTAGACTCATGCCGCGCAGTGTGACTTAAATGTGTCTAACGCTGATTTCTACCCGAGAGCAAACTAGTTTACCATCAGTGTCAATGTGGTGACTTTTGGTTTAAAGACTCAGCAACAATCAAACGCAGAGCTGGTAGCTAATAATTTTTTCTTGTGTTGTGGATCTGAATGTGAAACTACAGTTGTGAGAGGACAGGTCACCACTGCAGGGTGAGAGGAAAGGCAGCCTGTCAGAGGCTCTGGTGTTTATATATAGACGAGGAGACAGTGGTAAAAGAGCTGCGCTGGAATTTTCCATAGGAGCCAACGCAGCATGTGACCTGCCTGTCGCTTGCACACTAGACCTGGACAGAGTACTAGCCTTAGTCTTTCATTTGCAAGTCATTCGTCTCCTGCGTTTCTTTCCTTTACCAATGTCATTTACATATTAGCTCCTCTGGTTTTCCCATATGTTGAAACAGCTGTGCTTAGAATAGCAGAAAAAAAAGCTTGTGGTCTTGGATGAACTGCTGACTCTCACTCAGCAGATGAGATATAATGAAATATTTTTTCTGTGATATTTAGTTCAAACATTTGAATCTCCAAAGAATGAGCTGTGGCTCCATCTTCAGGTTAAACATGAATGTGTCCAATTCTTTGGTTTATGACCAAATACCTGCAAAGTGAAGACATTTCCATCAGCCTCTGATTAGCAGATCATAGCACATTGGATTAAGATCTTGAAAAGCTTCACAGATGGCGGCATGTTGTTACAGGACACTAACCTAAATACTGCATTCAGTATTTATGGTATAAACTCAGTCATTTACTGAGGTGTTTTCTCCTTCAAGCTCCACTGGAATTGTGCATGGAAGATAATTTTTCTCTGTGCTTTTGTAATTTTATGATTTTTTTTTTAAAGTGTCAAACTTCTTAAATCGTCAGCTCCAATTTATTTCATCCTCCTATCTGTGTTTTATTTTTCATCTTGTTTGTGAAAATATGCAGAGAAACATCTCTCACGTGCTCCTGTATTGTTTGTCTTTGCCTCTCCAGGTATTCCATACAAACAACTCACGGTCGGCGTTCCCAAAGAAATTTTCCAGAGCGAACGTCGTGTGGCGCTGTCTCCCGCTGGCGTCCAGGCACTCATCAAACAGGGCTTCAATGTGGTCGTGGAGTCCGGAGCCGGGGAGCCTTCCAAGTTCGCCGATGAACACTACACCCAGGCTGGAGCAACAATCAAAGACGTCAAAGATGTCCTGGCATCTGATGTGCTGGTCAAGGTGAGATTAAAAGTGCCAGGGGTGGTGGCGGCTGGAGGATGGGGGGTCAACTTGTCAACATACTGTCTCTTCTCCGACCAAAATGTTTCTGCTTCCAGGTCCGTGCTCCCGTTTTCAACCCCGCTTTGGGCATCCATGAGGCGGAGATGATGAAGGAAGCGGCCACGTTGATCAGCTTCATCTACCCGGCTCAGAACCCAGAGTTGATGGACCTGCTGTCCCAGAAGAAAGCCACTGTCATGGCTATGGACCAGGTTCCGCGAGTCACCATCGCCCAGGGCTATGATGCCCTGAGCTCCATGGCAAACATTGCCGGGTATGTACATGGTGCCTTCAAGTGTTTGCTGTTTTTATGAGAATGGTCAATAAATTAATCTATTTTTTAACTTGCTATACCCTTAAAATATAAAAAAGTAAGCAATGTGGCACGAGTTGAGACAACTTCTAACTTAAAACATTTGCACGATTAGCTTGCAAGGTAGATCCTGGCTGGCTATTTTCTGCTGTTTGTGTTAATGCAGTAATATCCGTGGTGAAAAAGTATTGTTATGTTTAAACACAAGAAGAACAGTATTTATTCTGATTTGGTTTCACTGTTGTTTCCTGTGCTATAATTTCAGGTACAAGTCCGTTGTGCTGGCAGCGAACAGCTTTGGTCGCTTTTTCACTGGACAAATTACAGCAGCCGGGAAAGTGCCACCTGCGAAGGTGCGTGGAATGAGTGTTTGTGTTTCTTTTTTATAAGTATGAATGTGTCTTGTGTGACTGTATTGCAATCCCATGTCCTGTATGTGTTTTTGAATAGGTGCTGATCATCGGAGGTGGTGTGGCTGGATTGGCGGCTGCTGGCACTGCCAGGGCCATGGGAGCCATTGTCAGAGGATTTGATACCAGGTTTGTTTCTACTGTGACATGTCTTACTAACAAATTAAATGAATACTGGTGAAATTACGATCACATTATAGCCAATGTGATCATTTTTGTTAAAGGCAGGGTAGGCTATCAATTTTAAAACCATTTTGTCTTGTAAATCCTCTTTTCATCATTATAGTGAATAGACATTCAGACGTGCGTGCGTGCGTGCGTGCGTGCGTGTGTGAGAGTGTGTGAGTGAGTGAGAGCTCATGTTCTATCAGAGATATTTTCCTTCTGCCTAACTAAGACACCACCTCTTCTCACATCCTTCTCCCAGAGCTGCAGCTTTGGAGCAGTTTAAGTCTCTGGGCGCTGAACCGCTGGAGGTGGACTTCAAGGAGTCAGGAGAAGGTCAGGGAGGCTACGCCAAGGAAATGTCCAAGGAGTTCATAGAGGCTGAGATGAAGCTGTTTGCCAAACAGTGTCTGGAGGTGGACATTGTCATCACCACAGCTCTTATCCCTGGTACGCACAAACTGGCACACAACATAATCAACTGACTGTAGATGTAGAAAGTGAAAGGAACATTTTCATAATTAGACAGAGCTCAAACATTAGGGCATGTAAACAGCTTTTTCTCCTGGTCTTTGAATATCTGGAATATCACAGAATATGAGACATATTGTCAAAAAAATTGAAATAAAAAAGGGACAAATCGTGGAATATGGAACATTAAAAATTACATTACCGGAATTGAGTATGACATATTTTTTTCAGCAGCTTCACATTTGTGAATGGGAAATGGGATTTACATTTGTAATAGTATTAATTGTGAACTGCGTTTACACAGCACTTTTTAAAACACAATTACAAAAGGCCTTCATAGTTCAAATTTTAAAACATTAAGGAAAATAAGATTGGGGAATAAAATAATACAGTAATAAATCTTAACAATAACAATAAAGTAATAGAATTACCATAATTAACAAATAAAAGAAGACAATGCATGTAATAAAATGGTGTACTAAAATTAATGAAAGGTTGTTTAAAAATTGATGTCCGTGTTTCCATTTTTACATCGCAGGTAGGCGGGCGCCCATCCTGATCACCAAACCAATGGTGGAGAGCATGAAAGATGGCTCAGTGGTGGTGGACTTGGCTGCTGAGGCTGGAGGAAACATTGAGACCACAGTACCTGGAGAACTGTCCGTATACAGGGTCAGTGCACATACTGTCGACACATGCTCCCATCCTCAACAAATATGATAGATTTTTTTATTTAGTTTTTAGGTTGATTGCGTTTTTGAGGGTGTCAGACATTATCTGTCTTCTAATTTAGTGTAATATCACAAAACCTATTATTGTTGTTGTTGTTTTTAGGGAGTGACGCATATCGGCTTCACAGACCTGCCGAGCCGTTTGCCAACACAGTCCAGCACTCTGTACTCCAACAACATCACCAAGCTGATGCGGGCGGTCAGCCCCGGCACTGAGAACTTCTTCCTGGATGTGAAGGACGTGTTCGACTACGGGACCATGGATCACGTCGTCCGGGGATCTGTGGTCATGCAGGTACAGCGTGAGCTCGCACGTGGCCAGCAGTTGAACACACATGCCTTTGTTGTGCACTGAGGAGATTTCACACAAAATTCTCAGGCGATAATCTGAGGATACACACAGTCGTATAGAAAATCATTCAAAAGGCCTTGTAGGTCTCTGCCACAGTCACTAGATGTCACCCTGTGGACATGTAGTTCTCTTCTTACTCACTTACCCCTTTAGGATACCTAACGTGTTATTCTATCTTTATTGTTATACGGAAACAAACATCTTTATTCAGTGACTTAAGTCAAATTGTAAAGTAGATTCTAAACTGTTTCTTAATGTTTCAGACAATACGATTCTTATATTATTGCAAAAAAGAAGAAGTTAAATCCGGGAGAAATGTATTCTTCTTTTCTATAGTATTGGCATAATTTATGCTTTTATTCATTTAATGAAATAATTGGTTGGTCTGTCCAACTGTGGCTAATCAGCAGGTTATTGTCGTCAGTTCTGAAGTTTATTTATTTTAGCAGTATTCTATATACTTTTTAAAATGAGTTTCCATGATTGTTTAATTTCTAAAATGCTTTAAGTTTACATTAATAATGATCATATTGTCAGAAAGTGAATTAGCCTGTTGATAGAATTGACCACTATAATCTTATCACAGACATATTGGTTATGTCTGATAAGATTAAAACATAATGAAATTGAGAGAGGCTGCCACTCCACCTCCTTTTTTTACCCTTCAACTCCGACACGGTGAGGCACATGTTCATTTTCCAACTGAACAATTTGCACAACAGATCTTTGTCACACTTGTGCAATAAAAAATTGTGTTATGTAAAATGTTAAGTTAATTAAAAAAAACTTGCTAATATGTTATTTGATGTCTTAAAAATATCTATCAATGTTAATATCAGCCTGAAAAATCCAGCATATGTCTGACCTTATTGTTATTTACAAAGGAAAGTAAGTTATACCAATACTGTATCTGACTCATTAGGATTTGTCAGACTTGAGTCATGGTTTCTAATTCTGTTTTTTGGAAATGTTTTGCTCTCAATCGGTCTCAGTTAATCTGATTGACCCATATCTAGTCTCAGCAGTGGTCCCACATCTTATGAATGATGCTGAAATACAGATATTACTTACTCACTCTGCCCACTGATCATTAGTCTGTTCACTTTGATCTTGACAGCGTCGTCTAATGTTTCATACATTTACTAATGCAGCAGAGGTCGTTGCAGACAATCAGGTGATGAGATCAGGGAATAAAAGCAGACTTTAATAAGTCATTTGATATTGTTGATTTAAATAAAAAGAAATGGCTGCTGTAACTGCCAGGGCTTTCAATATCCATTCCTCACTTCTCTTTCAAGTAGAGATACCAACTTTTTTTTTTCTTTAACAAATTTCCCCATTGTGGAACTAATAATATTTTACGGATTATCTTTCTGTATTTCATATTGTACCACTCTCTGTTTATTATCACTTTCAGGATGGAAAGAACCTGTTCCCCGCTCCTCAGCCGAACAACGTGCCCGTTGCAGCTCCTCCGAAACCCAAGTCTATCCAGGAGCTGAATGCAGAGAAGGCTGCACAAGTCTCCCCCTTCAAGTCTACACTCACCACTGCCGGCATGTACACGGGAGGTCAGTTGCTGTCGTTGAAACTGAGTGTGCCATTACATTTCGATTTTGTGGTCAAGTAGAGAAATCGGGATGATGTTAATGTGAGTGAAGTGGTCATTTACAAAGCGTATTTCTGTTAATCACCCCTTGTTGGGTCTTGAGGGAGGTTAACTTTTGCCATTAGGTGAAAGATAGGTTAATAATCAGCTGCTGGAATGTGCACAGGAGGCGAGAAATGACACATTACAAGCGCGCGCACACACACTGACACCCTGTTAGTGTCAGGAAGTGTGCATTGTAAAAACAGTGTCATGCTGAGTGTTTGTTTGAAGTGTTGCTGTAGTGGCTGGCTCCCATGGTGCCACACAGGGCCGGGTGTAAGTGCACCGCATGCAGTTAATGTGGTTCACACATTGTTTAGGTGCTGGAGCAGTTTCCTACCTCACACCACCAGACAGCTAATGATTTTTTTTACCGTTCTTTTTTTAAAGTGAGAACCTGGTTAGTGCTGGTTACATGCTGCTTGTTAACCTGCGATGTAGAGTAGTCAGTTTTATATTTTATATATTAACTGTCATGGACATAGGCAACTAATTTTGCTATAACAGTTTGGTAAAGAACGTTTGTTACGTCAGACGTGTAACCAGACAGATTTCTCTTTAATAACTTAACACGTGAGTTGAAGGAATAGGAAATGGGGGCAGCATGGGTGGTACAGCGCTTGCCACATCTTCGAGTCGACCAAATGTGCCTTTGTTAACACAGAAGCGTCGAAAGACGATAACAGGATAGGAAAATAACCCAAAAATTAAAAGATTTTGTTTCCCGAAATTCATTTTGTCTCCAATTCCTGTAATCTTTGCCTTCTTTTGTGAGATATTAGAGTTTCATGTCTAGGGGCCTCTATAATGATTCAAGTGGAACAATCTGAGGAGATAAAATTACTCTTTGGCTTTGCATGAGGATAAACTTGTACGAGTCTTCCAAGTTGGATTCTCTAAACAAATCCCTCTGCCAAAATATGTGAATAAAAAATCAGACGACAAAACCTCCCAGTGGACAGAATATTCATTTTGCATTCGGTAAACTAGTTAAGGGAAAAGGTTGGTTTCATAATGAAAATTATTAATTCATTCAGATAAAGGTGTTTTGAGATGAACTGTCAGAAAGTGTTTTTTGACATGATTTGTATAATGAGTAAATTGGTGAATGCCACAGATTACATCAAATTGTATATGCAATTTAAGAACAAATATGTTACTATGAGTGTTTTTCACTTACTTGCAGATTTCTTTTTTTAAATCTCTTCGCAATTGTTACCAGAACTCCCCTTTACTTTCATTAACTCTTGTCTCTCTCTCTGTGTGCCAGGTGTCGCCACCCTGCTGGGTCTGGGTCTGTCGGCTCCAAACGCCGCCTTCACTCAGATGGTCACTACCTTTGGTCTCGCTGGCATCGTGGGATACCACACAGTGTGGGGGGTCACTCCCGCTCTGCACTCGCCGCTCATGTCTGTCACCAACGCCATCTCAGGTCAGTTGTGTTTAGTTGCAGTACTGGATAATGGCACTGATCTGATTCGTGTTGTGTACACGTACAAGTCCAGGACGACACAGTTTGACTTTGCATGGTTCGGTTGAATCAGATGAGGACCAATTGTGCATGAAGCGCCCCATAGAATTACATGGAGACAACTTATATTTCTATTCAACAAGTGTGCTACACTTTTTTTCCTTGAATATAAATTATGCACAGTGCACAGAAGAGGCTGAATTCTCAACACGTTTCCCAGTTGTGTAACTGGGGACCAAGGACTCATTTTCTTTGGCCAATCCCTCCCCAAAAAATAACAAAACACAACACATCAATATTTTTGAGGCTTATAAGTGCAAAACAGTCGAGCAAGAACAAAAAACTTACATCATATTGCATGTTTTAAAAAAAATAAAGGTTTTACCTCACATGGACATTCCCTTTAATGGTAACTCTGAGCAAATGAAACTTACAACAAGTGACTACTGCCTAGTCCATCAAATAACTAGAAATTGTCTGTAATGACTGCGGTCTCTCTCAATTCAATGAATCAATTAAACTTCATTTGTATATCATCCTTTGTTCAGGTCTGTGATTTACCGATGATTGACAAACTGATAAGACAAATGTCAACAATAAAACCGATAAAAAAAAATGTTGCTGAAAGACTAACAAATATCAGGTTCGACTTCAAAAATGTTAGAGCACAGTTTTCCTCGTAGACACTTAATTTATAATGATTAGATATAATAACCTGAAATGTAATAGAAGAGAATGCAACTTTATTGATCCACATGGAAAAATGTCTTGAACCCACCAACAGATAAAAGCGGTATGACAGAATGTAACAGAAAACAAATGTAGCATTAAACCGCACCATCAAATTATCATTAACAACACAAATAGAATATTTTTAAAGCAAAGCATCACACATTGAAAACCCACCATTAGATCAAACGTGTAGCACGTCGGTGCAGCCAGGTCCTTGCAGCCGCACCGTTGCTTTCAGTGGTGCTGCCATTCGGTCCAAATTAAAAACTTTAAAGATCGTGTCCTTATTGTTGGCTGCCTCTTAACACAGAGGGGTGGAGAGGTTAGAGGGGCATGTTGCATGTGTGTGTTCTCTTGGCTTTGATCACTCAAAGACCCACACTGAGGGTAGGAAGTAACACACCGTCGGTGATCTTTGAGGTTCAGGGAAGTCCTCTGCTCGTTTACCCGTGCACACAGCCGGACATCAGAGCTCCGGTGTGGTATCCCATTAAAACTTAATTAGTGACGCCTACACCCTATTTTCACATTCCCATCCTCAAACCATTTAAACTTTTCCCTCTTAGTCTGTATATCCCTCTTTTCACTTTTTGGAAATTTTAGAAATGTTATAAGGGGATCAATCTAAAAGCCACAAGAACATCATTGAATACCGAGTTGAATCTGAGACCACACAGTTCAATCGGAGGTTTTCCTCTTCTTCATCTCCTCATGTTGTCTGCCCTCCGTTTGTCCTCTTCTTCTTTTTCTTTTCTCTCACTTCCCTCCCTGTCCAGGTATTTTCCCCTTTCATATTTGTCATCGCCTTTTTTAAATTATTTCTGTCACTGACTGCTTTTGGTTCTGGAAACGTTGAGACCAGCAGGGTTCTGTTGTTGCGCCAGCCATCGTAAAGACACACTCGCGCACACACAATCACTCAGACATTAGGGAATCCGATTGGAATTTTCGGGTTTGAGTGAGAGACAGTTACATTCCTCGTGTTGGGATTATAGTGTTACAACCAGTCGTGACTCTGACTGGTGGGTCATGTTAAACTCTTCAGACACTGGTCTCATATCCAGTGGCTCATTGAAGTGCATCTTTATATCTGGTGTCTGATATAAAAGGCTTTAATCTATTTGAGAGCACTGATTCACAGTTACACTACTGCCTGTAGCCTGGTAGACACACCTACAGGTCATTGGCGTGTGCGCGCGTGTTTTTGATACTTGGCTTCCAATCGTATATAACTGGGTTTTGGTTTTATGATTGGGTAAAATGAATTTTTGGCAAAGTCATGGATGTGAATACTGTTTATACAGATATATATTACCACCAGTTTATCAGTTATTACTTAAGTCCTGGGTTACAATTAGATTTTAAATAAAGAACTGTAGTTAAGATGAATCAGATCTTTGGACTGGCTAGAACACAAGACAGAGGAGGCCATGTTTAATCTAAAGTGTGACCAACCTGGAAGAACATTTGTAAAAGTCACTGCTTTTTAAAATGCTTTTGCAAGTAAGTTGTCAGCCGCAAAAAAAAAAAAATGAGAAGCACAAGAAATCACTGCTACCGAGCATTGATAAACACATGAATTTGAGCACATACAGAGTTCGCAAGTCAGGTGTGAGCCATGTCGGAGCAGACACGAACATATGAGCTCACCCTATGGACATTGGCTTACATCTGTGTCAGCATGGGTAATTGTTGTGGCAGCCTGGCAAAATTTGGGGTAATTTTGTGCCAGAAACAAAACTGCAAATGCCTGTGGAGCTCGCTTTCGAAGTGAAGTCTGTCCCGTCCTATTCTGCCTTTGTAGCCGCCTCTTTCGTATCAATGGAAATTTTTACTTAGCTCGTGTTCATGTCGTGTAAGTTGTGAAATGATGTTTGGCAACGTTTGAAGCTTGCTTTGTTTAGAAGCTGATATACACACGTGATTATAAAGCCGAGGGGGAAAAGGGAGACTATTGAGGGAAGGTCAAACTTCTTTCCTCATGTCCAATCTAACACGGTCGACCTCAAGTGCAAACCCACTCGCACGCACACACGCGCACACACTCTCTACCTGTTATTCAACTTGAATTGTACACAAACAAGTCGGTGTGAATGCAGGCTCCGGGGGTGCTGTCTGTTGCATCTCGCTGCCTGTAAGTCATTACAGGACTGATGGTATCAAGGTTTCCTGATCCTCATTTTGGTAAACACACTCCCACACAACCTCAGGTTTCTCTTTCCTCTCTCTTTTATCTCTACATTTCTTTTTCTCCAGTCCGATTCCGAAGTATTTTTTAATTTAAAAAGCTATTAGACCAGTCTATAGATTTTGCTGGTTGTCCGTAAGATGCACTGACTGCCTGAATAAATGCTCTGTCTGTGTTGTTTTTGTAACATCGTCACCAAAGTGTTCATCGTTCCTGTATAATGTGTCATGAAAGGGGAGGTTCATGAATGCTTAAATATCTGTGTTGTGCAGGTCTGACGGCTGTGGGTGGTCTGTCCCTGATGGGAGGCGGCTACACCCCATCAACTACTGCTGAGACACTGGCTGTGCTCGCTGCCTTCATCTCCTCGGTCAACATTGCTGGTGAGTCTCCCTCACGTGGACGCCTCGCGGCGATCCCTGCCAGTCACAGCAACCTTTAGCCAATAAAACCTCAACTGAGGCTGAAGATTGAAGCCTTTTATATTGATTATACAATAACATGCCTGCGACCAAGTTTTGCAGCTGCCCTCTCTACCCACCTGCTCAGACCAAAGTCGGTGGCTCCATCCTGGACCACACACACATGTTCACGCCTGCTATTGCTCTCAATAATTCCCATTATAATGATAAAGTGTTCCTGGACTCATTATAATACTCATCACTCTCTGATAGTCCTGGGAAATGGAGTGTGCCTCCAGGGCTGAGCCAAGAATTAGTTTTAATTTTCTCTTATTTGGCACACAGTTGGACACCAGGGGAGTCTTGGATGCAAGCAATTGAATAGTTAACTTGCAAAATGGAGACAGTTCAGCCCTGTGTGTGTTTTACGGCTACACAAAAACATTTTTGGGTTTTGTGTGAAGCAGGACAACGCAAGGTTTTGAGTTCGAGGCAAAGCTGTGAATCCTGCCACGAATCACTAGCACTTGTGGCATCAACACGTTTTTTTCGTTTTAGATCCCTTAACAAAAGGGGGGGGGGAACGCCACAGCCTTTATAGACATACCTAGTTTCTAACCCATTGTTTAATTCCATTTTTGATGTTCTCCATTGGTCCGGTTCCACACGCACATTTCTAAGTGGTTCACCACATTACCCATGAACCCCCTGGGAACAGGGAGAAGAAAAAATCCATTCCATTAAAAAAAAAAAAAAGGCCCGGAACAGAAAAGTGAAATTTTGCTCCAATAAAACAGACCCTGAAATCTGTCTTGTGTGTCTGCGTCCCAGGCCGTAGGTCCTTGTTCACTCCATGTCTCTGTAGTGGTAAAATCTGGAAATCCATGGAAAACACCTGGGTGTGTTCAACCATCATGACACAAGCTGAATCTCAATCTGTGCCACCAGGCCTCATTAGATTCCATATTTTGTTTTATGGCACCAGGCCGCTCATTTCAGGCGCTAAGCTAAAACTTATCGGTGACTCAGATTTCAAAACGGATCTTAAGTCAATTCACTGATTGACCTCCCGAAGAATGATACAGTTGATGATGATAGAGCTCTGTCTCAAACACGTTTTTCTTTTCAGCTCAAATCAATTAGGCCAATATCCAAAAGGGCGTTGATCAGGTGCAAGTGGACTTTGTTGTAAATTCTTGAAGATGTTTCACATCTCATCTAAGAGGCTTCTTCAGTTCTAACCAAGCTGTAAACTGAAGAAGCGTCTTGGATGAGATGTGAAACTTCTTCAAGAATCTATAACCAAGTCTGCTTGCTCCTGATTCAACAACTTTTTGGATAACTATGACCTGGATGAATGATGAATGAGAATCTCTCTTTTGCTGCAGTGTACAGTACACATCTGTTATGTAAAACCACATTTCCCTGGCTCCCTTTTGGGAAAACAAAGATCATGTCACTAAACGGTGATATTTATATTTAGCATTTCTGGGTTCCGTGATTTATTTTCCTGTCAATATTTTCTGTCTGCATGGATGGAAATCCTTTCATTCTAACCATTTTAACTGCAGAACCCAATCAAACACCCACCAAGTGCTCTCCTGACAAAAGTTCGCAGGATAGTTAGCTCTTCAGACAAGTAGCATTTATAAAATATCCCCGAGGACCTTTTTGGTTCCTTTCGATTTTAACAGTAAATTTGAAAATAATGTTGACATAATTTTTGGCTGCAAAAGTGAATGATTCCAGGTGGACTTTATTAGACCTCGTGAGGGTGTCGCTGATTTGCTTTTATTCTTCCAAGCGTTCCTAATATAGCGCCAGCAGACTGAGTCTGGGGAAGAAGAAAAAAAAATAACGAAAAGAATTGAGTGGATACTGGCTTTGCGTTGTTTTAAATACATGAACATTCCTCCATATTAATATATTGACACAGATTGGTCTGCAATAATAGTAGTCAGATTGTTATTCTATGTTTTAACTGGGACAGTCTAAGACTAAAATTACATGAAGTGAAAAGAAACAGGTGCTAGCCTCTGATTCACCCTCGTGTGTACGGGTGCCTGTGTGTGCACGTGGCTGCAGTCGTGCCAGAGGGGAAGAGGGAGACATACACAAGGTAAAGTGATCTTCTCCTGTAAAGCGGTGAGACACTGTCTGGTCCCAGTTTGACACTTTTGATGTTTTCTACTTGAAATATTTACACTGACATAAAGTAGAGTCATTAAATTCCCAATGTCGGTTATTGTGCTTGGCATCGATTGCTAGCGATTGGTTTTAAAACACCTGTTGTCTAAAATTAGATGTTTTTCCATTTAATTTAGGTGCTTTGACTCGCTGCCTTTTCATTATTCCCCTTGTTGCCCTTAGCTTTTTTTTGGCTTTTTTTTTTGGGCATATTTCTGATCACTTTGTTCTGTGAAACGCCTTTTTTTTTTAAAACTGTTGGTGTACAGGTGTATTCACTCTCTCCGTCTCTCACCCAGGTGGTTTCCTGGTGACTAAGAAGATGTTGGACATGTTCAAGCGCCCCACTGATCCACCAGAGCATAACTACCTCTACCTGCTTCCTGGAGGCGTCTTCGTCGGAGGCTACGCTGCTGCTCTGCATTCTGGTTACAACATTGAGCAGGTGTGGGAGGATGTTTATGCCACGTCCACATGTTTAGTTCAAGAGTGTATCTGTGGTTTCCTGCAGAATTGGTGCAGAATAACCCAGGATCATGCAAACGTTGGCTAATTATCCTCCAAATGTATTCTGTTTGCCCAGATGTTGGACTGGACCTTCCAAATGAATCATTTGACGACCGTGTGGTCCCTCATTCCTGGTCTATAACACTTTTTTTCCCCCGTTCTTTCTGTCTCACCAGATGATGTACTTGGGCTCAGGTCTGTGCTGTGTCGGTGCCCTGGCCGGCCTGTCCAACCAGAAAACAGCCCGTCTGGGTAACGCTTTGGGTATGATGGGTGTTGCCGGGGGGATCATTGCCACTCTGGGTGCCCTCAAACCAAATCCTGAGCTTCTGGCACAGATGAGCGCCGCCATGGCTGTAGGTGGCACTGCTGGTGAGTCTGTGTTTACGTCAATAAGCAGAAGTGCAGAATTTTGTTGCAGAAAATGGAAAGTCTGTAAATTAGTGGACATGGATTTTCCCTTGTTTGTAAGTATTTTAAGCTTGGCCAGATTAAGCAGCAGGTGTGTTGAGGTTTCCTGTGATGTTTGCATCAAACACAGCATGACTAACTACAGTCAGACCCAGGAGGTTTGTCGAAATAGTCAGCATCGTGGATTACTCACTTTCTCTCGCTCACAACGATTGTTCCAGTAACAAAATCTAGACTAAACCATCCACACAGACAATGTCGCCCCTTTTCTAAATGCAGAACTGTTGCAAGGTTTCCTGCAGGATTCACACACACACACACACACACACACACACACACACACACACACACACACACACACACACACACACACACACACACACACACACACACACACACACACATGGAATTTCCCGGAACAGACCTCAGCAACGGCAGTAACACCTGGTCCTTAAGACGGACCCACTTCCCAGCAGTCCTCTAAGAGTGTGTGTGTGTGCATGTGATTGTGTTTTGCATACTATTTTTGTGTGGGTGTGTCAGGGCCTCTGAACTCTATTCATGCGTTATTTGTCTAGGCCTGACCATCGCTAAGAAGATCCAGATCACCGACCTGCCCCAGCTAGTGGCTGCCTTCCACAGCCTGGTGGGGCTCGCTGCCGTGCTCACCTGCGTGGCCGAATACATGATCGAGTACCCCCACTTCGCCACAGACCCCGCAGCCGACCTCACCAAGATAATCGCATACCTCGGCACCTTCATCGGTGGTGTCACTTTCAGTGGCTCTCTGGTGGCGTACGGCAAACTGCAAGGTGAGGGAAGGAGTCGTATATGTGCTTAAAGGAGACATATTAAGCTTTTTCAGGTTTTCTCTTTCCTTTAATGTGTCATATAGTCATATATCATGAAGTTAAAAAGCTGAAAGACCGTGGTCAATGGAGTTCCTCTCCCCGACAGAAAACACTGCGCCTCGTCAGTAGTCCAGCCGATAATTCCCTAACATGGTGACTCGCCATTTTACAGAAGTGCATGAAGTGCATAGCAGCTTGTTTACAGAAAATACAGTCATGGTGAAAAATAAGACGAGGGATTTCTTTTCTTGGAGCGACGACAAAGTCGAGCTGTTACTGACAGTGTTTACAGCATTGTGCCTTCACTGCTGGTAATCGAGTCGTGACTCACAAGAACAAGTCAGGAAGTGAATGCTGGGTGACGTCATCATTACAAACGTTTCCTTATCCGGCCAATCCGTACCACAGTGCAGCCCAGGAGATTTCCAACTAAAAGGGCCGAGCAGTGTTTCCAAACCTCTCCGGAGTTGTGGGGAGGGAAGGCATAAACGTAGGAGCAGGAGCAGTGTTTTAAAATAATTGATGAAACAGGTAGATAAAGAAGTGTCCTAAACTCTTTTACACGTTTGTTGGATCACTTAATTATTAAATTGAATCAAAAACTCGAAACAGAATTCAAATTGTATATTTTCTTAATCAAGAAGGCCTAATGCTTCGTACTTGTGAATGTAGGAGAAGTTCATCAGGTTCATGTGCTGGCACCAGTCCTGGCAGACGCACAGTAATTTCCACAGTTGGCTGCAAGTGTTTCATAAGGACAAATTATGCAGAAGCATGACTTTCAGTTTATGTCAAGCCTCACGTGGTGGCTGCTGAAGGAGAACTCTAGTTCACAGCTGAATGATAAATACATGTTTGTTTGCAGTTATCAGAGCAGTTTAAAAAAAAATTCCTTATCATTTTCTCTTTCCCTTTGTCTTCTTGTCATTCTCGTTCTCTCCCTTCTCTCCATGCAGGTGTGCTGAACAGTTCTCCCTTGATGCTCCCTGGCCGCCATGCCCTGAACGCCACTCTCATGGCAGCTTGTGTCGGTGGGATGATTCCCTACATGATGGATCCCAGCTACACCACAGGCATCACCTGTCTCGGATCTGTCTCTGCTCTCTCGGCTGTCATGGTATGCCGTGTGTTTTCGTATTTTTGAGGTCTGTTTTTGCTCTGGTTGAGAACCGTTGAAAGAGGAAAATCTGATTGGAATTTTCTTACATGCTGACTGACGAAACATGTAAGAATGTGTTTAAAAGACTTCAATAAACATCAGGAAGGGGAAAGGCATAAAAGAGTCAGAAAAATGTAATGTTGGAGAGACAGACTTGGATGTAATATGTGAGAAAAGAGACAACAGAGGGGATTTAGTGGGAAAAAAAGTCCAGTAAGAGGCTTCTTGCACAGGAAACAGTAGCTGCCCAAAAATTCATTGAGTTAAGCTGAAAGCTGTTAATAGTCTGGCTGGTTTAGTGGCAAACAGGCTCGACTTTGTAATTCTGCCAGGTTCCTGCTTGTGTTCGACTCATTATATTGGGCTTCATCAATGTAATGCTGCGCTTAACTTTTGAAAGTGTGCCACAGGGTTTGTCAGAGGTAAAGATGTCTACGGTCAACAGCACAATGTCGATATTTTCTCTTTAGTAGAGCTAAATGGTAAGTCTGTGGCAAATAAACCTCTTGCGTGAATGGTAACATTTTTAAGAATGTGTTAAATATTCCTACAGTTGGAAATAAATGTATCTGACATTGGCAGAATTTTTGTTCTCATACACTCATACATTAGACATTAGAAAATAAATATGCCTTATGAGCTGATCACGAAAAGATATTGGTGATTTAAATCTTCTGAAAATATTATGCTCGAGTGAATCCAGGCAGAGCAGCCAGAGGTAGAGAGACAGATGTAGACTTCTCAGCAGGAGCTCGACAGACTAATGTACTTAACATGGAAAGAAATTAAAGAATATATATGTACATTCAGTTGCAATTTCTGCTGTTTTGCATATTCTCATTTTGCTGGGGTAATTATCAGTTCGATTATATGTAGAGGTAAAATGTTTTCGTCTGTTTTTTGTTTTAAGATATCCTATTAAGATTTAAAGAGAACATTGTTGCACTTGTCCTCGATATTGGTTCACCCTTACTCCTCAGGTCTCCTTTATGGATCACTTCTTTTCTTTATGGCTGCCCCTTGTCATCTGCTCGAATCACCGTGTTGAACTAATCTGAGTACATTAACAGGTGAAACTCCCCCTCCTGTCGTTTTCCCCTCTCTCCTCCAGGGTGTAACCCTGACTGCAGCTATTGGGGGTGCTGACATGCCAGTGGTGATCACTGTCCTGAACAGTTACTCAGGTTGGGCCCTGTGCGCTGAGGGCTTCCTGCTCAATAACAACCTACTGACCATCGTCGGCGCTCTCATCGGTTCGTCTGGAGCCATTCTCTCATACATCATGTGTGTGGTGAGTAAGAGCACAGTCTCGGTTGGAAGAAGAAAATACACTGAATAGTTTCTGCTGTGAATCTCAGCTCCGCTGTTTGGAATTCTTAAGTAAAGTGCTGCATTTGATGAGCTACTATAGATGAGAAATACACATTTTCATGTGGTAGTTCCCCTCCTGTCCACCAGGAGGGACTCTAAGTTTAATATTATAGCGAGATAATGTAATCCCTGCATTTGAGTAAAATACTGGGTCTCAAATGTGGGTTTTCAAGAGGACTGTCCCCTTCAGATGTTCTGAGATTTTTCTATTGACAAACAGCAAAGTGTAAACAAGGATTATTATGAAATATAAAATGTCTTTTCTCTCCTCTCAGGCCATGAACCGTTCACTGGCCAATGTGATCCTGGGAGGCTACGGCACATCTTCCACCGGTACAGGAAAACCCATGGAGATCACAGGCACACACACCGAGGTTAACGTGGATCAGACTGTTGACATGATTAAAGACGCCCATAACATAATCATCACTCCAGGTAACACACACACCAACATACATACCCCTGCCTGCACTCACTTCAGAGGTCTTGTACGTGAGTGGAAAAACATGGTACTTTGTCTTTGCCAGTCTCTTTTTTTCCCCCCAGGGTTAGCGAAGTGTGTGTTCTGTTTATTTAACCTCTTCTTGACCCATGTTACATCACCATTTTGCTAGGCTAATTGACAAGTCATGGTAGGATGGTCGCACACATACCGGTTTCTGTGTGGTCGTCAGTCCGTGGTAAATAGACGTTCTACAGTGCAGCGTATATATATGTGCGAGGTCAAGGGAAAACTATGGGATGAGGGCATGTTGGATTTTTGTTGACAACTCAAGTTCTACGTTCAAAACTGGCTCCTATTTCCTTTTTTGGGGGGCTGGAGTGTGGGGTCCAACCTTTGTTCCAGCAACATGGGTTGTCTTCTATTTCACATGTTTTCAATATCTGACTCTAAATATGTGTCTGAACCTCCCACTTGGACGACGCTCCTCGGAGCCGCTGACCTAAAACCATCATTGTGTGGCCCAGTGACAGTTCATTGCTCTCAGCAGACTGTTGTTAACCAGTCGCAGTTCCACAGAGTTGTTTTACTCACGTGGGTACAAGTAAACACAGACTAAAGGCATCCAGCCTGCAAACTGGTGATTCCAGTCACAGCGCTGAGTGCCTGTATACAAAAACCAAGTCTTCAGAGGATTGCGCTGCAATTTACAGAAATTGCTAAATTTAAGTGGTCACATGGTTGAGAGGAAAATGCAAGTCGAAGACCGACATGCTCCATAGAGCAACATCCAATCTAGATTAAACCATCTTTTTTTTCTTTTTTAAAGACAAAGGAACACATCTGACAGCTACAACCAAAAATTAAATAAATGTGGAGTTGGAAAGTGTGGGAAACAGGAATGAGCGGAAATAAAAAATGATGTTGCTTTTTTTTCTTTTTTTCTTTGTGCCTTTATTTAAAATGGTCTACAAACAATTCCGCACCCAGATGAGACAGATAATAAAATGCTAATACAATGATTAGAATAATTAGAAACAAATTATAATGGTCAATTTCTAATTTTCACAGCTTGAAGAGCATCGATTAGTTTGTCAGGTCTCCCGAAGCCTCTAAGAGCCTCTGGGAGAAGAATGTGTCTCTGAAGTTTTAATGTTTGTATGAAATTTTTCAGCTGCACAGATAAAAATAAAGAGGCAGGCGAAGGTCAGTGTGTGTAACCAACATTATGCTCATGACATCAGTTTCAGTTTTCGTGCCATCCCAATACCTTACTCTCTTCCCCGCGGTAGTCGTCAGTAGTATTTTTACACACTGGCTCTCAGTCAGTCCACTTGTTTCCATTTTGACCAATCTCCCTAATTGGAGCCGTCACAGTCACTTTGTCTGATTGACATCTGTGGAAACGGTTAAGACTCTGCCTGATAAACATAAGTGTTTTCCTGGCTTCGTCTGGCCCATCTCTCCATGGTCTGGGTCCACTTGTTGTTCTCATTGGAGAAACTCCAGAGAGAATATTTGAAGCACAAGGAATGAAAGAATTGTGATGCAGAGGAAACGCACCAAAAAACAACAACATGAAAACCATTTAAATGCCTAGCTCTACTGCAGACAGTTGAACCATGTTTCTTGTAGAGCTTTTTTCTTTCTTTTCTCCACTATGCTGCGTTTGAAACTGTCATGTTGATCGGCACCTTGTGAGAAAACAGTTTCTGACTGGTTGTTGTGACAAGGCTAGTAAACACCACTGGAGCGTTTGACGCGTGTTTGTGTGAGTGAGACAGTGATAAAAATCAAGAACCACACATTCCAGCATTATGTAACACGAGAGAAAACCCAAGACACAGAATAAGGAAAAAAACACAAACATTTGCTACTAAAGGGCAAGTAACTTGATTGCATGTGTGTTCAAATTAAAAATGAATTATGAAAGGTAGCGAAGCCCATTTAGAGCAAGGCCAAAAAAATAAAGTGGCAGAAAAAGATTGAGTGAAATAAATGAACTAAATCAAACTACGACTGCTCATCTTTATGTCCGACCTCACGCTCTTCTGCTGCTGTTGAATCCCAAGCAGACCTCAGACGTTTCGTGGACAATAACGCAATGTTAAATTTCGAATTTAGATCAAAATCAACCAATTTCTTTAAAAGCTTGGTCAAATGTTTTACATTTAAGCACAAATGTACCATGTTGCTATACTCTCCACCACAGTCTACCGGCTTCTTCTGGATTTACTGTTTTTGTTTTAAGGAGGAAAATGGATGTAAATTTATTTACTTGCTTTTTTCTTGTTTAAGTCCAGTCCACGTCACACTGAGATTGGTCTCATAAGCTTTGTGTCACACATAATCTATGTCAGACTGCACAATATCAGATTTTGGGATTGATGCATAGTTAATCATTCTACTATGTTTATGGAAGGTTTAGTATACGACAGAAGAGCGTGTCATCCACGTGCACGAGCTGTTTCGAAAGTGCAGCCAAACAAGCACGCTATTATCATAGCGCTCAAAACACTCAATTTTATCTAGTAATGTGTTAACGAAACGTTGCACCGGGTCAATTAATTCTTTGTCATTTCATGTTGATGATCTGATTGATTGGTTTCGTAGATCGTAGCAGCAGAGAAACTGGTCATAAATTCCCGACACTCGCCAGAGCTCGAAATTCGACGATGTGATTTAGCACCACAGTTTTGGATTGTCGACATAAGTTTCCAACATTTTTCCTCATTATCATAAACCTTCATGTTAGACAACACTAAACTGCACAGTATAATGGGGCCTTAAAGGGACAGTAAGCGATTTAATTCCAATTCAGTCTTTGTATATGTTCAGCGAACATTTCCTGTCGGTTCTGTGTGCAGCAAATTTTGTTTTCAGTTTTCTGTAAATTAAAAACAAAACACGCAACACAGTGTATGCAGTTTGCAGACATCACTCCACAACACCTTATGAGACCTGCTACCGACAAGTGCTACGACTCAAGGGTTTTGTCGTCGCGGTTAGTGCGTCAACAAAGAGAGAAACACACTTTCTCCAAAATCGCTTTACTCCCCCTTTTACAGTAAGTCTTGCTGTACTGCTAACACTACTGTACAAGGTACTTTTCTTTGTCCCCAGACTGTTTCTCATGTTTTTGTGGGGGTGCACAAATTACACCACTGATGTCACAGGAGATGTTCTAGGAGATTATTTCAGTTGATGAGACCTGCAACTGGAGCAAATGAAAGCAATATGTGGCTTCAGTGTATGAGAAGTCACTGCGGGTGCGTCCATTGCCTCCTCCTTCCCTGCTCCCACTTTCATCTCCCGCATCAGACGTATCTCTGTGCCGCTCCAAGCGTTTTGTGTATTTGGATACAGCAAAATCAAACATGTTTAGGAAAAAACAACGTCATAGCATCACGGACAGTCGACGAGTCATGAGGTCAAAACACGTCTCAGACCCACTCGTCCTGGACAACGTGTTGTGGCGTCCGTGCTGACGAGGTTTTGTCTTGGACAGGCAAATCATGGCCAAAGTTGTGTATAGTCTCCACTGGGCTGTGATGTCAGGCTTTTTTTTTTTTTTTTTAACTGAAGTTGTGTCAAAATCTCTTTTAGGTTATGGACTCTGCGCTGCAAAGGCCCAGTACCCCATCGCTGAGTTGGTGAAGATGCTCCAAGCGGCCGGCAAGAAAGTCAGGTATGTTAATGGTTATTTTAATTATTATAGGCAATCTCTATAAAACAAGCTATTCACACCAATGGGTGGATTGGCAGCTAGATCTCGGTAGCACAGATTAATGTACATGTAAATTAAGGAGGGGAGCAACCATTCTACCCCAACACAAGATGTATGTATGATGAAGTTTTGGCCTGGATGACAAGACGATGTGACGGGACAGACGAAAACCTGTGTGCAAGGAGAGGCTTGAGAAAAGGGAAAATGCAAAGGAGGAGAGAGGAAAGGTACAGCGGAAGCTCGTGTAATTGTCTTGCCTCAGTCGTTTGATCCTGGCTGTTGCAGCTGCTGCTACTTAGAGCATTTGTACTTGATTAGAGGAAAGTGGGTGGTCAGTGAAAAACAGAAAGAAGGGGAAAAAAACCTCCTTCACGCAGATTTCTTGTTCTTTTTCTCTTCTGTATTAGAATTGTGAAGCATTTCCTCAATTCGTCTTAATTTCTGCTACTCTTCATACCTGCCTCTGAAATCCTCCTACACCTCCTCTCTTCCCTCTCGGTCTGTAAGGTGCTTCCTGCCACCTCGCGCCTCTTCCTTGGACACTACAACAGTATTAAGTGTAGAACCACAGCACACGTCCTGCCTCTTACCTTCTGTCTTCATCGGGCATGCATGAGGTGCGGAAATGAGGCAGCCACAGTCGCTAATACATCCCAGAACCAACCGGCCGTGTGCCCAAACTCTCCAAACAAATAGAAACCTACATTTCTAAATGGAGGTCGGTCACATGGCGGAGTGGCAAGAATGAGCCAGCTACCAGAATTCAGTGGCTGCTGTTAATTTCCTTGCCTGATTGCATGACATGGCTAATTGAGTTTGAGAGCTCTGTATACCCAGTCACACACATGCAAACATGGCCGGCATGTAATGGATGGTAGAAAAGTGCAGTGTGTGTGTAACAAGACTATAATCTCAAATGTCTCTCAGCTCCACTTGTCCAACATATCCATCTTATTGTCACCATCTCTGACATGTCTTCTCTCCCTTTGTCGTGTCTTTCTGTCTGATTGGTCAGTTTATGGTAAACGGTGGTTAAAACCCAGGTCTGCCGAGGAGGAACTGTTGTTCGTAAAGCACTCGTTAACAATGAGCCTCATGTCCTCCTCAGGTTTGGTATTCACCCGGTGGCTGGACGTATGCCCGGTCAGCTCAACGTGCTGCTGGCTGAAGCCGGTGTCCCATATGATATGGTTCTGGAAATGGAGGAGATTAACGAGGACTTTGCTGGTAAGTTCGATCTCTTCTCATCCGTCTATGTACTGTACCTGCCATTATTATATTGACTGTGTCATTGAGAATTACTGCAGAGAACGCAGTTTGCATTTTGTATGTATGGAGAGTTTTCCCCTGCTTTCAGTCTTAATGTTAAGCTAAACAAGCTTCAGATAAATAAAACAATCTCACCCACTGTTTATTCAATAAATATTGAATAAACAGTGGCCCAGTACTACTACTACTTTTCTGTTTTTGCCAAAAACATGGAAACAACTAGTTTTCCAGATAATGCTTTGTAAAAGACAAATCTGTTGCATATTGTTACTTTAACTTAAATCATGTTGGGTTTTCTTCAATTGGTATGTTTTGAAGAAACCTATTTTCCGAAACTCTCTAAACAATATTGATCTCATCATCTCCAAATGTTTCATGCACATGTCTCTGACTAAATGAGCCATAAGCCCATATCCGTATTTGTCACAAAGGGGCTACACATTCCTACTTACAGTAACTAAAAGTACTCAAATGTTTTTTGACGCTTTTATTTTAGGGAATACTTGACGAAAAAGAGCTGTGATATTATTTATTTTGTTACAAAGGTGTGACATACAGTAATTGGGTTTGAAGATTAAGTGAATAAAAGTGTTTTGAACTCCCAAACATTACAACAATATTGAATTAGACAAAAAGGATATGACCACTTAAGAAGCAAGAAGTCAAATTATTTTAAAAAGATAATAAAGATAAATGTGAGGTGAACTGACAAAGATAAAGTCTTTAATGACTTTGTCGTGTGTCACATCAGAGACTGACCTGGTCCTGGTGATCGGTGCCAATGACACCGTCAACTCAGCCGCCCAGGAAGATCCCAACTCTATCATCGCTGGTATGCCTGTGCTGGAGGTCTGGAAGTCGAAGCAGGTGAGACATCTGGGAAAGGCATGTGTGATAATGAGGTTGTCCTCAAGCCTCAAAAAATATAAAGAGGAATAGAAGATTTTACAACAACTGGACTGCTTTTTATTGCCTTAAATCAATGTTGCAGTCCACCCTCGAAGAGGGGGGCCTCCATTTGAAGATGCACACGAACCTAGAGACATGCATGCTCGCATACACAAGACACCGATTCCTGCAGTTCCAGGTGCACGTCCCATCCTGAAGCCATTAGTGGTGCCTGTGTCGCTGTGGAATGACGACATTCAGAGAATCGCACTGGCAGCGCTCCGAGATCTGGGATTTATAGAGCGCTCCCACTAGTTTCCACACACAGACTCCTCTGGGGAAATCAAAGAGGACACTCAACCTCACCACACACACTCGTCTAAACGCCTACAGAGACACACAGTCAGGTACACGGATAGAAACACACAGGGACACTCAACTGTGGTTTACAAGAAATCGCTCAAATACTTACTGATTCAAATGGTGATTCATAAGTGGCCGGTGATGCACGCACGAGTCATGTGAGAGCACACACGAATGTAAACTACAACATAGACTACTTTTAGACCTTAGGGAAATCTATATCGAAACAATCAACAAAAGCTTTTTAAGTAAGTGGATAATAAAATGATTGATGGCCAGCAAAAACATACAAAGGTCAGAGAAGGGATCATTTCTGTCTGCTTCAGAACTGTCATCTGTGTGTCTGTGTGTCTGTGTGTGTGTGTGTGTGTGTGTGTGTGTGTGTGTGTGTGTGTGTGTGTGTGTGTGTGTGTGTGTGTGTGTGTGTGTGTGTGTGTGTGTGTGTGTGTGTGTGTGTGTGTGTGTGTGTGTGTGTGTGTGTGTGTGTGTGTGTGTGTGTGTGTGTGTGTGTGTGTACACTCTTTAGGTGGTTGTGATGAAACGCTCCCTGGGTGTGGGATACGCAGCTGTCGACAACCCCATCTTCTACAAGCCCAACACTGCAATGTTGCTAGGCGACGCCAAGAAGACTTGCGATGCCCTGCAAGCCAAGGTCCGGGAGTCCCAGAGCCAGTAAGGCAACGCCGCTCCAAAAGGAAACCTCCACAAAGAGCACACATGACGTGAGCAAGGTATCAGACAATTAGACAAAAGTATTTCAGCATTAAGAGCACCTTTGTCTGACTATTACTAAATAGGGGCAAACCCTTCTTATGATCTGTAAATAAAAGAAAAGGTAAAGTTTATTGTAAAAAATATGCAGGTGCAGAAGGAGCTCAGCAATGCAGAAACTGTCGATTTTGGATTAGTGCTCCCACTGTGTTAAAACACAGTGGTTGTTTTTCTTTGTCGCTTCTTTTATTTCCAGATATTAAAGGAAGGGTTCGTCTGTGTAATCTCATCAACACTCAAGACACTTAAATTGATGTAGAACAACAACAACCAGAACTGTAGATGCATTAAGATGTGTTCACTGTCAAGATATTTTTAGGAAATAGTTGTTAAAATAAATTTTTTAGATGAATTGGAATGAATAAGGAACAGAAGCTGGGATATGAAAGTGAAACACTAGAGAAATGAAAGAGGGATGAGAGACGTAACATTTTCCCACAGTGTAAAGTGTTTCCTCCAACTTTTTCTCCTGAGTTTTTTTTTTTCTATAGTAAAGAAATTAATTTTCCCCTTTTTTTTCTTTTTCCAAACACTTATTTCAGACACGGTGTGTTCTCCTCTCTGTACCTTCTTTCTCTCGACAAAGTAAAAGAAAAAATCAGAATAGTGAAACATTTTTGTACAGTTCTTTCGGTTCAAGTTTTATACTGTACTGGGAGATTTTTGTATTCAATTGATCATCGTAAACTTAGAAAATGTCTATGCGATCACATTTTAGAAGCCATAGCCATTTATAGAAACAAAATCATGCTATCTGCTTTTTTCTTTTCTTCTTTTCACCTGATTGTGTCTTGTGGCCTCCAACCATGCCTCTAGTGAAACTATCACACATGGATCCAAAAGTTAAAACTCCTTTCAAACTTAATCTATCGAGCACTTGGCGCAATAAACAAAACGGATCTGACCTCTAAGTTTGAGACCGCAGCTGTCCTGTAATGACTAATTCTACAGACGGACACTCGTGTAGCTCTCAAGCTCCCAAGATGATTCAGTTCTAGCTGTTGGCCTTTGCGGTAAAGAAGGGTTGTTTTGTGAATGTTGCTAATTCACTCCAATGTGCCCTCTTTGTTGCTCTTGATGGAAATGAAGGGTCACTGTTTGTAAAGTAGGGCCAGATGTTGAAATGACTGTTAAAACAAAAATGCACCTATTTAATTATATTCTGTTGCTGCATTTCCGAATACATGAATTGTGTTGATTTCTAAACTTAAGTTGTCATTGCTTCCCCTCTGTCCAACATTTGCCATAAACAAAAACGTGTGCCAAACCTCGCCCCTTTTACACCCAATCTGAAGATAAAATCTACGTCATAAATCTCCAAGGTTTATCTGCTGTACAACCACTTGAGTAGTTTAAGAAAGATCACTGACAAACTGACATGAGTTAAAACTCTACACCTGTCCTGACTGCTCAACCAAACTAAAGACACCAGAAGGAGTTTAATTCCTGGCAGAGGTTGAACTGCTGCCATCCTTTTTCCCTACTTAGCTGAGTTTTTATGGTCTGACGAATAAGGAAGAATTTATACTGGTACATGGTTTGAGGAAGAATAGCCCATGAGGTGACATGTCAAAAGTCTGTTGCCTTTGGAAATGAATGCAAGTACTGTAATGAGTTAGTTATCTTGGGACCTGATACGTTAACCATGACAACTATCCTACCTCTCCATGAAACGACCAATAGCTACTCATAGGACCTTCACCTTTTACTAAATCTGCCACAGGATGGACCAGCCAATCTTCCATTCACCTACCTTATGTCTGAAACCTGACCAACCGCCTTCTCTTTTGTGTTCACGTTGCATTTTTAACCACCAGACCTCAGTTTGCTGTTGTGCTAGTGTAGAGCTGCAGAAGTCATTAGTGCTCGTGAGGGGTTATTGCTCTTACATGTCAATTAACACACTCAACCGCAGTCTTTAGAGACTATTAGACTAAGAATTTGGCTTAATGTTTGTAGCCTGTCACCATTTTTGAGTGATTGATCAAAGTAGGACAGATGGAAAATCTTGATAATTTTACCCAATATGCCCAAATATTTTTTCTTCTTAAGGAGAGTATTTTTGTAAAGAGGCGTCATATTTGTGCAGAGCAACAATGGGTTTTTGAAGTTGAACAATGTTTGAGTGCAGCATGTTAAGGAGATGAAATGTACTCTGAATGTGCCCCCCCCCCCCCCCCCCCCCCCCCTTTGTTTGTCATGGAACATTTTCATCCCTAATAAACCTGTATTTACACGAGATGTTGCCTGAAGGTGTCGTTTTTGGGTTTTTTCACTGACAAATTTCTTAAAGATGCAAATGAATTCCCTCATAGTAAACAAGTTGATCTGCGCCGTTTTCCCTGAGGTCCACCGCCGCTTTCATGGTAAATGTTGCCTGCCCAATTTTTGTACGGCAGGGTCTGAAAACTCAAATATTTGCTGCAATTACCTGGATGATGGATCATGAGGGGAAGGAGTTGTGTCCTCACTGGCAAACATAGTTAATCTGTTCAGTGCTGTTTCAAAGAGGGTCGGCCAAATAACGCGCACATTTCAGCTTTCACAAATTTTAGCTTTAACAAATTCAGAACGTTAAATACATTTTAAAACCTAAACATGTGAAATCAATAAAATAGCTCTGCCTTGATGTGGGATAGTGAGGAGAAGATGAACACGCTGGTTAGGAAAACCACCTCTGCAACCTCAGTGTCCCCGTGCAATGGAATAACATCGCATGAGTCTGTCATGAGGGTTGGGATAATGACTGAAATGTAAATATCAGTTTGTGGCCCATTTTCACCTACAAGCAGCACTTGATTGCTATTCATCAGCGGGGAGAGTGACCTGGAGGTACTTAGAAGGGGAGTGGTGCCCGCCGTGATGAAGTAGATTAGACCGTAGATAGATTTATGAGGATGTGGATTGCATGTGTGCGCGATGAGGGTGGCTTCATCTGGTAACAAGTAGCACTCAGACGGGCTGTTATCTGCTCTCACGCCGGGAGGAGATCTGAGGAGAACTGTCACTCCCACAGCAGAGGCGAGATGCAGTGATAGTGATAAAAGAAATGGCTTGAGCAATTACGGCCAAGATTTTTGTGCCTGCTTTGTGTATGATCACTTATTTTGTGTGCATCGTCTGTCTGAGATTGTTATCGTCTTGGATGTGAGTGGATGTTATTTCTAATCTAATTGCCCTCTTATTTTCGATAATTCAAATGTGCATCTGAAGGATCTTAAGTCCTGTCAAAGGTCACTTGTGCCTCTGATGTGTGTGAGAAAGCATGAAGAACCTTGATCTGATAAGTGCAAAGGTGAGAGGCTCCTCAGCTCGAGTTGGTCTATTTTCACTCTGCCAGTATTTATCCAGAGCGCTGAAGGGATAACCTGCATGCCCCCGCCACAACAAGCCTCCATCCCTCTTACACCTACAAGGATAGTCAATCATTCTTGGGAAAAGGAAAATAAATTCCAAGTTTGTTTTGCCTGGCCTTGCATGCAATTTGTTGCGGAGGCGTTTTAATTATTTATCACCAGTGTGTTTTAATGCTCTGGTATTCAGATTCTTTTACATGGGTAAAAGTATATAACCCGAAAATATCATTATGAATTACAAACCCACTTCAAACTGAACAGTCTCATTTCACTTGGAGAATTCAAACCGTTATTATTAGAACACTTCACTGAATCATGCAACTGCCTTTAGTTTTCCATTCTTGTTATTTTGTCTGTTGTCTAATCTTGCTGTCTGTCATTTGTGTTGTCATTTGTTGCTGTAAATGTAAAATTGTTCTCATGCCTCTCTTGAAAAAGAGATTTTTAAATCTCAATGAGTGAGCCTGATTAAATAAAGATTAAATCAAAAATAAATAAGAAATATCTAACCACAACTTCCGCTATCTATCCGGAAGTTTCCTCCTTAACCACTTCCGCAGTTGCTCGTTGCTCCGCCCACTCGTTTATCGCGCAGGTGCGGCTGATTGGCGCGGTTAAATTAGACGATGCTAACTGCCGCAGCTCTCACGAAGAAGAAACTGTGGGAGTCCAGAGGTTTGGTTTGGGGCGCCAATGGACGTCTGTGTGGAGGAGTGGTGCGTTTCCCATGTTGAAGTGAGAAGTCATCCTCACATCAGGCAGGATGAGCTCACTGTCCTCCGCGCTTGTCCGCCAGCGGTGGGACTGAACCACCACCAGCTTCACCTCTCTGAGGTAAGTGCTGCTGCATAAAGATCGTGTTGGCTTTAAAAAACACTTGGCCTCCGCTCCGCTGCCAACGCCGCTGCAGTGAAGCACCGTGGTGCAGTGGTCCAGCGGTTTTGTTTTGCTTTGCTGGTTTGGAGCGTGCGCGCGTGCACGTGCGCGCGTCCACACGCGCGCACGTGCACGTGTGTGACTCCATGAACGCTCATGTTTGAGTAACACAAGTTTTATGGGGATTAATGGGCCCTGGCTTTGAGATTATTGCTGTTGTTTTGGGTCATTTCCCATTGGCTCAGTGTGGTGTATATTATATATTATATATTACGTTGGCTTCTAGTAAGTGTACCTGAACCGTTGGCTCTTGTTTTTCACCCTGACCCCTTCATATGACATTGCTGACGTGTCCTAAGCGGTAAACGCTGTGAGCTGTAAATGCCATGAATTGTTTTTTTTATACACCGATGGACTTCGGAGTTTGTTCAAAAAACAGAAAGAAAAAACCTAAATCAAGTCACTACACTTGTGCACTTTGGTTGAAGGTTTTTCTGGAGAACTGGCCTAGGATCTTCAGTGTCGTGGTGTGATCCTAGATTAACTCCTCCATGTGGAGGTCAGGGCTCGGCGGGAGCCAGGCCACTTGTTGCAGAACTTCTTCTCGATGAAGATGAACTTTTATGACTCTGGTTGTACGTGAATTGCTTGATGTCATCCTTCATAATGAATTTGAGAATCATCAGACACGTTTGGATTGTATTATGCTGAGTGATTGACACGAATGTACACGTTTGTGTATGCCCTAAGACCTTTGCCCTGTACTATACATACGTATTTCCCCCTTTTGTGTTCTTTCATTGGAGCACAACATGGCTTGTGTGACTCAAAAGATAGCAAGGCACATATTCTATATATCTATGGAGTGAATATTCAGCTGTACACTGGAGAAATCCTGCTTTTCAGAAGAAATGTGTTCATCTGTTGGCTCGTTCTGTGGTTTGCTGTTGCTCGCTCATCTGCACTCATTTCAACTCTTTCAGTGTACTGTTGGTAATCTATTGCTAACACGCTGCATACAGTTTCAAAAGGAGATTGTCCAACATGATTTGGGGAAATAAATATATATATATATATATATATATATATATATATATGTCTTCCTGGAGGTGTTTCATTTGGTAAAGGGTCAAGTGCAGGGGAAATTGTTTCTACTGTCACTCTAATCTTTAGTGTGCTCATCTTGTTTTATGTGGGGAGTGATGTGGTCACAGTCTTGACACCAAATATCACTTACACTACATTTTCTAAAGATTGTTCCTCTTGAGATGTCTTGCAAAATTTGTTCTTAAATGCCCTGAAAGCGTCCTGCTACAGTAACATCTTCCCTCACTCGCCACTGTAGGAACTAATCTATTTCCCACGCTATTGCTGGTACAACCAGCACATTTCAAATCAATGCTACACAGATGGTCCCGAGTATGGGCAATGTGCTTCCCCGCAGCAATCGAAACCATCTCGGCGACAAAACCCACAGACCCTAGTTAGTTGAAAGAGAGAGCACATAGCCTTGTGTACAGTACATGAAGTAATGCTTGCTGAAAGGCGTGCAGATGAAACTATGTGTGATTGGAGAGATTTGTAGACGGTCCCCCTGCACCACAGATGAAGTAGATCTGTGTTGTTGTTGTTTTTTTTCTTCTTTTCTTTCATATTTCAAAATCAGGCCACAGTATGTGGCAGTTGTACAAGATGAAAATTCCCCAACAAATCTTTATACCACAATCAACATATGTTTAACATGCCTTTTAGACGGACAGGTGGCGTGATGGTGTATCGTCAGTGGTAAAAATGGTGGACCCTCTCAACAAGAGGAATCTCTTTCATCCTCCATCTCGGGCATGTTCCCTTCCTTAATGTCTAATCTGATCGTCTTTAACAGCTTGTTTGGAGAAACCTTAAAACCCCCAGACCCAGGCCTCTTGGATACATCGTCCAAAGGACACACACACACACACACACACACACACACACACACACACACACACACACACACACACACACAAACATACACAACGTCTGCCCCAGACTGTCCTGAAGTCGTTTTTGACTGTGACAGCGAGAGATAAATGTAGACACACTAACCTGGCCAGCCAGGAACATAACTGGCCTCTTTACCGTTTCATTGCTGCTCAGGGCTGGCTAACGTAAACATGGCGGGAGTGTGTCCTTTTAAGCTGCTTTTATTGACCAGCTGCTTCCCAAACTCTGGATGTAAATTGTTGAAGTTGGGTTGGAAGGATGAGAGAAAAAGGGGAATAAAGTGGGGTGAGGTGAGGGGGTGGTTAATGTAGTGGTACGAAGTGAGGGGATGAGATTTTCTCTGAAGTAAAGGCACGGAATCATTTAGAGTGGTGTGTGTGTGTTGTGTCTGTATGTTTGTGCATATGTGTCATTAAAGCATCACAAAGTTCAGAGAAACAAATGTTTATTGAAACATCTTCCCAAAGCACTTAGCATCAGTTTGTTATTGTCTTGTGGCCAGGCGAGAGTTGTAGGAGCAAAATAGAAAAAATACAAAAAGAAAGAAAATGTATTTAAACAGAATGGCTCTATGCAAATTAAGGGGGGGGGGGGGGTCACACTGCAGGGCTTGAAGCTAATATTGCCTCACTGTCGCTGTTGGACACAAACACTGGGATGGCAATCGTTGTAAATATCTCTGTGGCCACTTGGACGTCTTTGTGTATGAGAGATACTTATTTTGTTCACAAGTTGTTGTCACTTCATTCAGGGCTCTACTTTGACACTTGTCTGTGACTAGTGGATTCCTTTGTGGGGCAGGTGTAAGAGAAATGTACTTGTAGTCCTGGCCTGGACTTGTTAAGTCATAAGCAAAAGTATAAATGAATAAATAAATACAGTGTCTTCAAACTTAGGTTTGCAATAAAAGTCATTATATAATTTTCCTAAAATGCTCCAAAGATGCCAATAAGACCGACTCATTTGATGAATGATATTGTCATTTTCCGACAAAATCTTTTCTCAACACATTGATTCTTAGGTTATGTTAACAAACTGCACAGGGAACTGAATCCACTGATGTGTAATACAGATATATAGAGACTTTTAATAGCAGACTGCTTGTAGTCCAATGCCTTTTGATCCCCAGACATCATCTGACGATTAGCTCCTGTGCCGTCTTGCTACGTTCAACGGCGGCTGTCCATCGTGTTATTTCACTTGTGTGAATTAACTAGTTGGCCAGTTAACTAACACAACATGGTAACCATACCTTGTAAGTGAATGATTTACCATGATCTATAAAAGATGCAGACTACCTATAGCCCTCTGTAAGATCTCTACCCTATAAGATTATCCTGAAATGATACATTTGGGACACATACATTCAAAATACCAAATAATATGGCAGCTTGCTTATGTGTGGCTTTATATCATCCCTCGTACCTACCCAGAAGGTTGTGTTTTGTGTGCACAAGCAGTCTCTATATTGATCTGTGCAGCTTATAGGGGCATTGTCGGTATGTAGTGTAGGTGCCCTGTATGCTGCCTAAGTAAAACAATACCAAGGCCAATTTGACAGGCCAGTATTCCATGCTGAATGTGGTAATATTTGTCAAACTGTTTCCTTTGTTTAATTTATCTTGTGAGAAAACAAGATAAATGTCCCTTATTTATGTATCGCATAAATGTTTTAAAATTACCCACAAGGCAACTCGGACACCTGCAGCTTAGTCTGAGGTTGGGGTCAAACCTTCACTTTGCCAAGTCCCCACTGTGTGTAATTGGGCCTGTCTGGTTGTGAAACGCATCCTCTATAGGTTGGTAGTTTGAACAGCTCTGTCTCAGCAAGAGGTTGTGAGTTTGTGTGTTTAAACATGGGGTAGAAATGACGGTTCAGTAAAAACTGCCGGGGTCCAGTCCCTTCTTTTGTTAATTTTTTTTTAAACAACCTGTCTCATGGGTCTGTTTGAATGTTTATTGATCCTGGATGATCTGATGCCAAAGTACAGTACTTGTAGGTTTATATCTGCTTATGTCTGCACATATACTCTCACTGTTGTTCCAGCGCTTAGTGACTTTGTTCCTTCATTCTGGCAGCAAGACACTATACATTGCGCAGTAAGCTACTTTTTTCCAGCTCAGATTTGACTGTATGGCCTCAAAAAAGCACAATCAATTTTCCATTACCTCATGATAGCGATGGACCATCAAAGGGCCTGACCACACCCTCATTTTAAGACCAACGTGCCCGTGGGTGCTCAGATGGGCGCAAATGCATTTGCTATTTATACAACTTGGGCACTGGATGGGAAAATTAAAACTGTTTTGTCTGAAACTAGCAGAGGCCGCTTTGCCCCGGGTGTAAGACGGGGCCCTTAATGTTTACATTAAAGCCTTTTATGGCCCTTTTTTTGCTGGCAGTGGATTAAGTCTAATCCTACATGTTTAGTGTAAGGACTTGGCAACAGAGTGCTTTTACATTTGCAGCAGGGCATTCTAGGACAGCACACCCTGAAATGAATAGGTTCCCGGAGACTCATCATTGCCTTTTTGATGTACTACAGTATTATTTACAGGTGTATGATAGATGTCAGATTAAAGGAAAAACCTGACTGATTAGTGGAGAAACAGGTTGATAACAATAATAATAAAAATAACTTGGATTTATGTAGCATCTTTTAAGGCAAGGCAAGTTTATTTGTTTAGCACATTTCAACTATGCTTTACATAAAACATTGAAAGCATTGGGAAGAAACACATAAAATGGCAATCATTCAAAAGAGGAAATAAAAAAAATGCTAAAGCAGAATAAGACAGGTGAGATAAAAGTAACAGTGGTGAGCAGAACTATATCAGAAGTCTGTAAGTTCTGGGATGGGATAGAGGGGTGAAGGAGGTCAGACAGGTACTGTGGGGCGATGAGGCTGGTAATGTGGCCAGAATCTGCAGCGATGAAGAGGTCATTAGTGAATTTGATGAGGCTAGTCTCCATGCTGGTGTGTGTTTGAAGCTGTTTAGGGGCATTGGCCTGTAGTTGTTAAGTTGTTAATGCAAACAAGGGGAAAAAGATACAGAATGGAGAAGATGTCTGTCCCTTCATACTCCAACTTTTCTTTCCCTCCCTCACCCCCTTTCAATGGTGATGTAAGTGTTTTCTGACACTTCTTCTGTGGTATCTTTTTGTGGTGAGAGCGGTGTATCTGTGTTAGCGTGGCAGAGAGGTGACTAAAAGAACAAAGGACAACGGGAGAAATTGAGAGACCAGGGCTTGTAAGAAAACAGGATAGTGTGTGTGTGTGTCAGAGTGTGTTTTGAATGAAAAGTGTCTTCAATGGGATTCAGGTATCAGCTGTATAACCTCTTCAGTGTCAAGGGGGGCCTCATAGGAACAACACACACAAAAGAGCGACTGACACAATGAATGAGGGGAAAGAGAGAGGGATGGGGTTTCACAGCCGAGGCAGAAAAAGGAAAATATCAGACCTCTCCCCTCCCTCACTCACTTTCTCTCTGTCTTAGTGTTGGTAAAACTACAAAGGGAGAAACACCCGAGCCCCTTATTTAGGCAGCACTAATGTCATAGAAGGAATGTGCCGTGTGTGTGTGCGCAGGTATATGTGCGTGCTTGTTTGTGTTTTTCAATGAGAGGTAAACGGCAGGAGCCAGCATACCTCACCTGCCTGCCCACCTGAGAGTCTTTGAACGCTCCCCAGCTGTATGGTGGCCCATTCAGTGATCAGTGGCTCGCGTGAAGTGTTTGATCACACGCTCTGAATGGGTATCTGATGGAACCTGTAAGTTAGCCAGGGAGAGACTGATGCTGATATTTTGGACTTGGCCTTTACCTCAATACCTCCGCCGAGGTGGTTATGTTTTGATCCATGTTCGCAGGGAGCTCCATCTTGTATCAAAGTGAGTTGTCTCTGCTTTGCACCACGTCAGGTAATGCATGTGGTACATGATATAAGAAAATATGCCTTTTTTCATATAAAACATTGGCAGTGTTGGTATTTCTACCAGGGCCTTGAAGGTAGCGAAGAAATGACAGTAAGATGAGCTTGAGGGGGTTGTTTTGATGACGTCCATTGTATTATAGTGTGGATGGCTATGGTGAAACTCCTGTGATACCCGCATCATCACATGAGTCACGAGTTTTTAAAGGACATAAAAGAAGTTTGTGGGTGTTTCATGTCCATTTGTGAGGGATGGACAATGGATATTTCGTGCCACCAGAGAAGAGAGGTGAAAAGGGAGAACAAGAGGAGACGGCACAGGGATGTCTTGTCCTCGCTTGAATTTCTGGAACACACAACAATTTAGCAATTTATCTCCTCCATTCTTACTGAGGAGATTAATTGTCACGCACATATTCAACTGATTTCTTTAGTAAATAATCACATTATAGTAAAAAAAAAAAATAGGTCAGAATTTTGGTTATTGCTTCAATCTTAATTTTTGGTTACAGGTTCAAGGTTTTATTGTGAATCTAAGTCAAGATGTGCAGATGAGGCTGTATATCCAAAACCAAGAAATGAGACAGGCATGATTGTTGGTAAAATATTATTTTTAAGAGACAAGTTCTGAATTTCATTAATAAACTGGAATATGGACATTACACTAAGGCCAACAATGGAAAAGGTAAAAACTCCCAAGCCTTTGATAAACAGTTTTTTATTTCTAAATGGGAGATAGCCGTACGTACCGTATGCCTTATGCCTTATTATTTCCAAAAGTTCACAAAATGTATCCAGCTATTGGTAAATATTAGGACAATCAATAAATTCTAATAAGCAACTGGCAAAGATAATCTCTTCTTATTTTCTGACAAATAATCCTTCTGTCATCTACTCGCATCACTTTTGGATGTTCATTCCAAAGTGTGTGTGTGTGTGTGTGTGTGTGTGTGTGTGTGTGTGTGTGTGTGTGTGTGTGTGTGTGTGTGTGTGTGTGTGTGTGTGTGTGTGTGTGTGTGTGTGTGTGTGTGTGTGTGTGTGTGTGTGTGTGTGTGTGTGTGTGTGTGTGTGTGTGTGTGTGTGTGTGTGTGTGTGTGTGTGTGTGAACTGAAACTGTACCCCTCACACCCCAGCATGCACATAGATTGCTCCACATGCCAGCTCATTACCAGGCCTGCAGAAGGAGTGTGTGTGTTGTTGTGTGTGCGTGCGTGCGTGGCTGGGTGCACGCTGATGTGTGGGTGTTCCTTGATTACTCTGCAGTCTATGGAGGTATAAGGTTAACTACCAGTGCAGCGTTGACTGAAAGACTACCCAGCAAGGTGCATCATCATCATCAGGCCTGAGCTGATGACTTCGTAATGACAGTAATATGAAATACGGACTTTGTACCTTCACCGGTCTTCATCTGTTTCTGTGTTCTCCTCCACATCCTGGATGTGATTATAAAATAAGAAAAAAACTAAACAAGGTCCATGAGCATATTCTCTGTCAGAGCAACGGTCTGGTGGAACTTTTACCCACAGATGGACAAACAGGTTTGTGGTGCCTCCAATAAACATGTTTAATGTTTTGCCTTTCATTTTCAAAGTTGGGCTTTGTTGAGGGGTTTGTTTATAATCATCTCAGCATTTACGTTGTTGTTTTTTGCCTCATCAGAAAAAATAATACAAACAAACAAAACAAATTACAAATGAATCATTATATTTCCATAGTAGTCCCAAGCTTCTGATCCTATGCTTTTCTCTGCAATCTTTAGATTCCAATCCCCCCCAAAAAATTTCTCCAAGAAATTCTTGAGCGTTTTACGAACCTCAGACGGACTAAATTTCCTGCTTCCTTTAACCAATGTCTGACTCTGTGTGTCTGTCTGTGTGACGAACATGCAAGTGTTTCCCTGAACAGCCCTAGAAGTTCCACCTCCCCACAAAAATGGAGCAGGAGGTCAAACACGGGCCAAGAGAGACACCACAAAGAGAGGAGAGAGAAAAATGTCAAATAAACTTGCTGGCCTCCAACATCTTGTTTATCTAGGAGTTTACTGGTGACTCACTCTGGATTTTTTTGTTGCTTGCATGTGTATGTGTTTGTGCATCTGTGTGTATATGTGTGTGTAAGCACAAGCTCACATTTGTCCGTGTGACACGTGTACATTTGAAATATTTTCATGCCTTTTGTGTATGTTGTCAGTGGGTGTCCCCAAATGGAAGTGTCACAAGTGTACACGTGCAACATAACTGTGGTTAACCTGGGGTGGCCTATCTGCCACTGCTGGTATATACTTCCAAGTGTATGTTTAGTTTAGTATTTTTCCAGCTACTGCTTCTGTCTGACATGCGGTCACAAATTGTGTCACTGGTGCATTGTGGGCATTCTCTTGGCCTAACATCAGACTGATTGTATTTTGGATGAGTTGAAATGAGTCAGTTCTTCTCAAGCTTTTATATGATTTTATGTATTATGCAGTTGCATACAGTGAACATAATAGTCATTCATCAATGGAAAAATTACCATATCTGAGCTTAAGTCAAACCTTTTGGACTTGTAATCCTGCACTAAATCCTACATCCATGAAGACTATAATGATAATTTTGTTGATTCAACTGCTTCAATCGTTTTTGAGGATGCAGTCTGTTGTTCTGTTGAAATGTATTGTGTGATAGGGCTGTCACATTCAACAGTAGAAGTGCATCAGACCGTCTGAAGTAGTTTGCCACGTGATCCAGCAGAGGGCGATCACTATCAACTTGACCTATTGCATGCCCTCTTGACCAGTAACGTAATGCCAGTAAGGCTATGTTGTTATTTTTCTACGAAAATGGAGTGCGCTAGCAATCACGACACCAAATCATCTGAGAAGTGGTGTGTGGAAGTATCGTTGGTTCTACACCGTAGACACCCATTATCTTTCCACCCAAGTCACGCAGTGAAGGAGGCGCCACAGGCGAGCGGAGAAACATCAAAAGTTCAACCTCGTCTGATTGCCTGCTATTGTGCGATACAGTTTTACTTCTCAAACGGTGACTTTTTATTGAGGGCAAGGAACAGGGCTACGTGACATACGATTATTTAAAGGAGTAAAATTGCATTGCTTTAAAGGTGCAGTTGGCGATCTTAAAGAGAGCTTGTCTCTCTCTCTGTTGTTGATGTGATTCTAGTGCACTGGCCGCGCCGCAAACCCGCAGCATCAGGTATGGGAGACCGGCGCGATAACCACTAGGCCAAAACCCGTAACCCCGTAACATTGTTTTCTAGCATGTCTATTAAGGGGTTGGGATTTTTTGGGGGGGGATTTACAGAGCCAGGGCTGTGCCCAAAAAACTGATATTTTTTTCCCAATGCACACACAGAACCGCCAGCTAGCGGACCGTGAGGAAATATTTGCTGATTTTTACAAAACGTGTATTGCTTTAGAATCGTTTACTGCCCCTTTAAGTTACACTAATAACATTGGCAAATTGGGAAAAAGTGACATCTCTATTGTATGATGTTGACAGGTTTATTGTTTTGTTGTTCAAATCATCATAGATAACAGGAACGTACAAATAAATCAGCAGCTCCTTAAAGGTTTCAACATAAAATACAACATAGAGAGAGTTCATAATGATGATGATTACTTCTGCTACAATTGTAGATGAATCACTTAGTCACGTTTGTGATTTGCATTATAAAACCTTTTCTCAATGTTCAAGTGCTTCAGTGTACCAAACATGTTTTGGGACCCATTACTCAATTTGTTCCTGATGGCACAGAGTTACTTTGGGTTGACTGTGTTAACAAAGGGTGAATCATCCCACCCCTGTCTGGGTGACTCCCCACCAGGGACTATTGTAAATATTTGAGAGGAACTGTTGACATGAAGATAACACTGACTAATGCATCTACAAGCCTGGACTCAAGAAAGCACTGGTGGGATGGTGGGAGTGATCAAGGAAAGGATGGGTGTGAGAGATATTGGTAGGGAGATGGAGGGAAGGATGGAAATGTGGTCAAAGGACAAAAGAGTAGAGAAACGGGAGAGGGGTGTGGGAAGTGTAGAGGGGAGAGGAGTGATGTAACTGAGGAGAGAGTTGGGGAAAAACAGATTGTGTGGTGGGAAAGGGGTGAGTGGCAGCGGCAGGTGGGAGAAACCAAGATGGAAATTCATGCACAAAAGAAAATCAAAAAAGTGCAGGGGGAAAAAAACACAAATGAATACTGCTGTCTGCCCACTAAAGGAAAGACACATGATCTGATATTCAAACATTTTAATATATTCATTTAAAAAAATTGATTCAAAACAGGATAGAATTTGTTCAGCCGTCTACGTCTCATTTTTTCAAAGTCCCGCCCTTTGCGCGTACGCCACAGTTACATTTCGATGAGTGGAAAGGAAGAAGTGAAGGGAAGGAAGGCGGGAAGGGGAAAACTTTCCATTCCAGCACTGATGTTTAGTTTGAGATTATATCAATATTGATAAAACTGTCTGTAACACTGATTACAGGCAGATTACCTTTACTATTCTGATAAATGAGTAACAGAAAGAAGGTGGCTGCTGCTATCTAATACACAACTTGATACAAAGCCTGAAAAAAGTCTGGGCCCTCGATAACAATAGTCTCATTCGTTTTGATTATATTGCGAGAGATGTAGCAATGTTTGTACTTTTGGATGATAATGATTACAAGCATTTATATTAACAATAGAAAGGTCAGAGCATAATTTGGCCTTGGGATGACATTAAACACAAACAAATGGTTTCTTCACTACTTTCAAGTTAAGTCTGTTTTTTTTTTTCTCGTTGCACAATGTCGGTTTCAGCGATATTTTTCTCGAACCCGCTTCTGGGAAATGTTTAAATATTAGTACTGGAGTCAGATTTCAGTGTAGATGCTTCAAAAAGCATATCTGCCAGCCTTATTAACTATCTCCACGTTGGACTCCATCCATCCTGAACTACTATTATTTGCCATGAAGCTTCTCCAAGACATAATGGCAAAACGGAATCATTATATAGTTCGAATTGGACACAGTAAGCAGCAAGAGTTTTTCCTTTAAAAGGAGGAAAGCAGCACTTTATTTTATCTCAGATTAATAGGCGTGACATTTGGAGGATGGTGGCTCTCCGTTCTGCATCTTTGTTCTTTATGGTGCCGTTTAGGTTCTGGGCTGTTTGTGTTTTTTAACGTCGCTGTCTTTAACTTGACTATAACCAGACCTGCACAGAGTATTTTGCTGCAAAGTCTACATCATACTGTTCCGCTCATGCTTTCTTGAAAGTTTATATCTGCATGTTGCCATGCAGTTTTGTTCTGCACCATACATGTCTGCTTTAAATCTATTTTGATTGTTTTACAATTTGTGTGGTTCAACAATATATTGTAATTGATAAGAATGATATGAACTTTTTGCACAACATAAAATATCTCTAACCTAGTGTTTTGAACCATTGGTTCAATGTAGAGCTGTGTGCAGCGCTATTTACACTGCTGTTGCTGTCACTCGCTCTTTTCTTCTCTCTGTCACAGTCTGTCACAGTCAGACTTACCATCGGCAGTACTGGGAGAAACCCCGCCCTGCGTCCTTGTCCCGTTAAAACAAACCAAGTTTTTACCACTCTCTGCAGGCAGGATTAAGCATAAAGCTCAGATCATGCGTTTTTGTTATTTTTTACACACACACGCACGCCAGCACACATGGTAACAAGAGACAACATATAGTTTACAGTTTGTTTAGAAGGCTTTCAAGCTTTCTGATGATGTCATAAAAATCAATATAATAACTAACGGTGCCCCAATTACTACAAATTGAAATTAACTTATTTAAACTAGATTAAAATGTTCATGGAAAAAAACATCCTATACCTAATTACATTTAGTGCCAAACGTTGTTCAAAAATACAATTCTTTAACAATGGAAAAAACAATAATTCTTCAATTCTCCAACCGTAAAAAAGGCATGTTAGGAATTCAGAATATGAGCAATGCCAAGTTTCAGTCAAGTAACCGTTATGACAAAGGGAAACCACAAAATAAGACGTGGAATCTCAACAAGCCATGAAGAATGTGGAAAAGTAAGAGTTTGAAAAATGTAGACAAAAAGTCTAAAAGGAGTAGGAAAGGAATCTTCAGAGGAGGTCTAAAAGGCGCACTGCCCTGCTTTATACAAAAAAAATGCAACATGTTGGTTTAGCAATCTTTTGAAGAAATTCATTCCTCAGGGAATTATCCTAAAGTTTCCCCGACCAGTCCACTAACCCAGGGCCCTGAGATAAAAATGAGACAACTGCATTTTGCTAAATGTAAATAATTGCATAAATGTGTGATTATTTAAATTCAGCAGGCCAAACACCAAATACAATAACTAACTTTGTGTTGTTTTCAGGACACCAGCATGAAACCTCACATCTCTGTGTTGCACCATATAACACATAACACACATTAAGATGCATTTACAGTGTCATGAAAAAGTTTAGGTATCAATGGTCAAACCTTTCATGCTGTGAATAGCTAAGGGTGCTTTGTTTGGTCTGGACCCTCAGAAGGTGCCTCGGACCAATGGACCAACATGTAGGCCGACCAAAATAGGTGGTTTCGGTCAAGATCGAACTGATAGTTTGGTTAGTTTACGATGTGAAAACAGAAATTAAGTCATGGACATCCTGCATGGTCAGTACCTAGTAACCTTTGGCGGGTCTCACAGCTTATGAACAATTTCGTACTTTGCAATCCTCAGAACGTCCTGCGTGGTTTGGCAAAATAAATCTCTGGTCAGATTGCTTTGGTCATTCTCCAAATCAATTTGACCAGAATGGATGTATACTAATTTAGTTTTTCTGATGGAGCATAGAATATCGAGGTTCACTGGTCCAACTCATGACATGGATTTTCGTCCAGGGTGTGCAGAGGTGATTCAGTGGGCGGGGCCTGGACCCACAATGCCCGTCCATGCTCCTGCATGCATGACCCAATCTGCCATTTCCTATTACCACACACTCTGAATTGTATTCTACAGATTCATTATTATTATTAAGTTGAATTCTCAAGGAGGCAGACCATTAAATTAGGAAATAGAATATCAGATAACCAATCAGTTCATCCAATCGCCCATCCATTCTACTCACTTAACTATTGACAGTAAAATAATTTTTTGGGGCCAGCAAAAAGGATTGATAAAATTATTTTTCATTTATAATGACGCAATCCTTGAGACACCCAAATACTCAATGCTCTGGTAACAAATAACCATTGGCTCATTTTAAATCGGTAAAAAAAAATACAGGTTTGTCTTCAAAGCACAAACATTTGGCATGACTTACAAACCATTAGCTCTACTTCCTGTCAAAGAAAACTTTGGCGCATCATTTATTTCACCGTGAAGTAAGAATTTTATATGCCTTCATATGATTTTTATCGTGCTCCAAATTTAATTTAAATCAAAGCAACATTCACATACTGTAGTTCCCAGTGATTCAGAAAGATGAGTCAGTGTGTCGTTTGCTGCTTCAATTGAATGCAGCATTTTGAGCTGTTGCCCAACTTGTTGTCAGTACAGCGCCCGTGTCTACGTAAGTGTGTGTGTGTGTGTGTGTGTGTGTGTGCGTGCTCATGCATGTGATAGGTTAAGTGTTCCAGGAATCAAAGTGAAATGAGAGGGGGGAAAAAAAGCTTGAGCTCCAAAGGACCTTAACTACGCCCTGGAGGGCAAACTTCCCATCTCTCCTCCACATGTACGCACACACCAGAAAAACCTGTGGCCCATAGGTGAATCCCAGAAAGGGAGCAGAGCTGAAGAAGTGGATGAAACAAAATGACCCATGCAGAAAAATGGAAGATTGAACCTTAATTGGATAGTATACATGTCATACTAATATGTTTTTACTATTTGATTCTCAGGCATCTAAATTGTGATTTAAATGGTTAATTTCCTCAGTACAAGTGCACAGTGGCAATTTTGAGTATTGAGCCTATGGTACAATTGATAATGGAAGATAAATTAAAGGTGGACGTGATCATTAAACATGAATCAAAGAGGAGGATAAATAAGTTTCCTGTTGCGTAACGAGCAGTGATGCAGAAAAAACAAAAGACTATTTGTTTGTGTAATTAAATGTTAAGTTGAATGTGTTGTCTTCCACATCAAAGCATGCGTCAGCGGGTGTCATGGAGATCCTGGTAGACTGATTCAAGATGTCTCCATGTTTTTTTTTTAGTGTGTAGTGCAGTCACAAATGTGTTTGAACGTGCATGTGTGCCTATGCCTCTGTGTGTTGTACATCCAAGTGTGTGTGTGTGTGTGTGTGTGTGTGTGTGTGTGTGTGTCTTTTGGTCAAGGTAGGAGTGTGTGAGTCATGCTGCGTACAGCTGTGGTCCAGATGAAGGAGGCCACCTGCTCCCTCCCTTCCCTTCATTTTGTTCTTACCTCCATCATTTACACGTTCTCCCAGACATACAAACAACCTCCAATTAGGGCCAACCTTGACTCGCTCTACGCCTGGACTTTACACACACACACACACACACACACACAGCCTCCTTTTATTTATGTTGGTGCGGTGTGTATGAGACAGAGAAAAGAGGGGTATGAAGAATGACAGAAGTCAGACATTTGATTTAGTTCAGTGGTAGTTTAATCTGTGCTTCACTGTGTTATGTGACTGGATTTTACCCGGGGACTTCAGAAAGAATGCTGCCCAAACTGAAAATCATCCACCCGCCCAACCAACGCTATTGTGCTTTCTTGTTCTACAACTTGTGATCCATGTTATATTAGAACAAACATGCTAACCTCTTTAGCAGCTAAAGAGTTGATATCCAACTCGGCGAGACAGTTGTTTCATTTCACTGCCCAAGGAGAACTTGTATATCTAAAATGTCTGGAAAACAAAGCTGCTTTTTTTCTTTCGTTCTTCTTGCGTCTGTAGTCACTGGCTTGTTCCCAGTACTATGAGGCCTTTTTAGATCCAAAGGCAAATTTTTCATAAGCATAATGTAGTAGTGTACAGCAATAATGTTTAGAGGTGAATTTACTTGTGCATGTTATGCGTTTACCAAATCCAACTTTGACTAATTTCCCAGTCAGGAATGACTGAATGCATGTGGCCACTGGTTGGTGTGTTTGTGTCCCATTCAGTCACGGTGGTCGTGGGTTGGACCACACTAGGTGTGTGTTATGTTTTCTATCTGTGCGTGAGTTTGGAGAGATGTAATTCGCCAGCTTGCGTGCTCACTTGTGTTTGTGTACACGAGTGCGTGTGTGTGTGTGTGTGTGTGTGTGTGTGTGTGTGTGTGTGTGTGTGTGTGTGTGTGTGTGTGTGTGTGTGTGTGTGTGTGTGTGTGTGTGTGTGTGTGTGTGTGTGTGTGTGTGTGTGTGTGTGTGTGTGTGTGTGTGTGTGTGTGTGTGTGTGTGTGTGTGTGTGTGTGTGTGTGTGTGTGTGTGTGTGTTAGTGTGGTGTGGTGGAGTACCATATCAACCAGCCATATCAAATCTGAGGATAAATATCAGGCATTGCTTTGCCTAATTTAACCCAACCAATCAACCAGGTCTCTGTGCTGATTGGTGGACGGGATGTAATCTGAATTCCTGTACGTTATGCTAATTACCAAGCATGCTGCTCTACTTGCATTTTGTCATAGAATTGGTATTCACAGATCGGGTCTGCATTTTGACCACAGAGTCAGTGTTTAGGTTCCATGTTTTACATTGTGTTACATTACATGTAATTTAAAGTAAAAACCACTGAGCTTGTCCATGACATTTTTTATCCTTTCATTGAACACATTTGGTTTAATTCAGCTAAGCAAGCAAAAATGGTTTGAGTGAAAACAGCCCATTTTAACACAGCCATGTTCAAAGATCTCCTCTGTAAAGGTTTTTCAATCCAATCATTTAAGCCATGCATTACCTGTTGGCGTAGTGTATGCTCAAAAAATGAAAGTAAAGATGAAAGTAAATGAATGAGTAATATTTACACGATTCCCGTATTTAATCTTCCATATAAACTTGGCTGATTGCCTTTTTGGATCTGAGTAGCTATCATAAATTTGCTTTCAATGAAGTTGGTCGACTCCGCATGAAATCATCCATCAGTCTTTTACAAACGATACTCTTTCCATCACCTGCATAATTGTCATATTTGGAATTCAGTTAATAGCCACATATATTTTTCACAAGACAATTTGAAAGCAAGATTAAAAAAATCTATTTTTCAGAGATCAATGAAAGCCACTGAAAAGCCATTGCATAATGAAAAAGAACGACCGGTCTTTTGCTCCCCCTCCTTTGGACACAGTGCTTCATAAAAGCGTATCGAAACGTCTCGTCTATAAATGGTATATCTGTGTTTATCCCTGTTCTCCATTTCAGCCTCCATACATTCCAGTCAAATGAGGCCTCCCATTGGACCCAGTCAGTAATCAGCCCACTGGCTGGCTGCTGCTGTTCTGTAATAATATTCTAATAAGCAGTGACTGCTGCTTTGATGAAGGCCTGCTACTCCTACTACTGATCTACTGAACTTACTCCTACTTGGGTAATTAAATATATCTGAAAACAGGGAAATGGACCACCGGCTCTCCCGGGTTCTGCTTTCCTTCTTTCACTCAGTCTTCCTCCTCGTTCTCGAAATGTGGGCTTTAATGTGCCTTTTCCTCACACTTCACTGGTTCCTGCTTCTTTCTTCTTGTTTTTTTCTTCTTCCTCTCTCATCTCTTTAATTTCTTATTTGTTATTTTTTCTCAAGTCTGATAGAAGCTTAGTGCCGAACTGCTGCTCTGATCTCACTCCTACCCAGGCAATTAAATCAAGAGAGGGACCAGTGGGAACATGGACCACCAGTGGGAGGATGGAGAGACAGATTTTTAAATTGTTTTCCGTCCTTTTTGTTTTCTTTCAGTTTATCTCCGTTTACCTATTTTCTGTAATTTTCTTAACTCTGATATCTATCTCCCTTTTCTCCCTTCGTTGTTTTTACCCCCCCCCCCCCCCCGTCCTCTGTCTGTCTGTCTGTCTGTCTGTCTGCTTCTCCCTTCCCCCTCACTCCCTTGATTGACTTGTGTGGGTGAAACAGGCCAATTTGTTCTCCCGGCGTCTAAAATTACCTGGCCGTCTGTTTGGATGTGGAGGGGCACAGATCATTTCTGCTCTCCCATCAGTGACCACGGTCCGTGTCATTCAAATAAAATCAAAATCAGCATGGTTTGTGTAGCTCTTTACACAAGGTCCTTCCAGAGGTTACTTCCTGAAATGATATCAAAGTTGTTTGCATTTGGCTGTTTCCCAAAATGGAGGCCTTGTCGTACGCTAAATTCTAACTGCACTTGAAGGGTCAATTACCGTATCATAAAACCAGTGAAGTGTAATTATTTTGTAAATTATGTGATTTCGACCACATTTCACATAATACTTGTAAAATATACTTGTATTCATCCTGTGAATTATCTAAAAATGAAAAGGAACTTTTTCCTTTATTTTACCAGGAAGGTCCCATTGAGATATAATATCTCTTCTTCCAGGCAGTCCTGGTCACGATGGCAACTTGTAGGTAGTTAAGCCCGACCGATATGAACTTTTGGGGACCGATGTCAATAATGATATTGGAGGTTAAAAATTTCCTATATCCACTGGTATTTACTGTTTATCAAAATTAAAATTGGCAATGATTCCCTAACCCTATTCCTAAACCCTTACGGCAAAGGAATGAATTTGAGGCTGGATATTTTACAGTTCAACCATTAACTTTTTGTTAAGAACTATAATAAATAGAAAACAGACACACAACCAAATATACTGAAATAAAAAATGGACGTAATTTGATTTCGTTGTCTGTGAAAGGCTTATATCAGCCGGGGCAACTGGGACAATTGAAAAGCGCAGAGCCAACGTTTATTCGTAGCAGATGTTCAGAAACATTTTATTTTGGAACATTATGGCACCACCGAAGAAACAAATTACATTTTAACAAATTTATTAAGAGTTCACATATAGTTGTGTTACTTGTTGATTAATGGCTCTTTACATGTTATCACTGCTACGGTGCAAGGTACCACGAGTAGACCCTAAAACGACCTCTTTTAGTGCACACCCGGGCTCCGTCCTTCTGCTGAGAGATGGTTTCAAGATCGCTGTAAATATGACAGATGAAGTGCACCACGGCGGAGCTCAGGAAGGTGTGAGTGAGTTCTTTTTGGTCTCATTCCTGGCTGTGCCTGGCCCTTGTTCAGCTCCTGTTTCACTTTCCTGTCAGCCCTCATACTGGGGGTCCGGAATTAAACAAAACAAAACAAGCAGCACAAATTCCTGTGTGTGTGTGTGTGTGTGTGTGTGTGTGTGTGTGTGTGTGTGTGTGTGTGTGTGTGTGTGTGTGTGTGTGTGTGTGTGTGTGTGTGTGTGTGTGTGTGTGTGTGTGTGTGTGTGTGTGTGTGTGTGTGTGTGTGTGTGTGTGTGTGTGTGTGTGTGTGTGTGTGTGTGTGTGTGTGTGGTTTCTTAACTTGGCTTTTCGGGGTCATTTTGGCAATTCCTAGATGTAATTTCTCTCTCTCTCTCTCTCTATCACACTATCCAGTTGAAATAACATTTCCTCCATGTTCTTAGAGGTGTATTAATATTGGCACTGCTCTCTCGGATTAGGAAAAAGACAGCAGATGTTTCTAGACAGAGATTCTAATTTTACAACGCTGCATTAAAACTCATCAGGGCAGATTTTCTTTTTCCCTCAAGATTGGTTTTTGGATCCAGGATTTTGTGGTTACATCTTCCAGCCTCCTGCTTGCCTGGCCATTTGTGCCCATTCTCTTGTGTGAACAATACTTTTCCACCTCACTCGCTGTACCGCGTTGCCTGTTTTCCCTGCTCATTCTTTGGATGGAGAGTGTGTTTTCTCTTTGTCAATGTGAACGTTATTTAATTTCTCCCCTGGTTTGTGGAGACCCGACCTTTGTTTGAACAGAACATGGTTATTTATGTGCGTGCTATCACTTGTTAGTCAGAATTTGACCTTCTATTTGAATAATAACATTTTCTATTTGTAATGATCAGATGGAATAATTTACTCTATATAAGAGCAGCACAGAGTGTTTATAAAATCTACTGCCCTGCAGTAAACTATTGTCCCAATTAATAACAAAACGTGAAGGATACTGATGGTGACCTTTCCTAAACAGATAATCAAGACACCAAGTTATTTCTGAGGGCATTTTCTATTCAACGCCATAGATGGACAAACCAAGGATAAAGGCCAGACATGGATGCATGCTGCCTTAATAAACTACTTTTCAGTAACATTTCCCAACAAATTACAACAAATCTGAAGTCAAATTTTGGCTTGTTGCTCCCTGACGCAGCAGAGGCACAACAACTGAAAGACACTCACAACATGAGCTCTGCAGAGTAGTTTACGATTTGGGTTGGGTTCGAGGGGAAATCTGAGCAAATTGTGTCAGCGATTCTTTTCACCACCAAACATTCGAAACACAGTTTTTAAAGGTTTATAGTACTCTGACTTACACAAACTGTTGACATTACAAACTAATGTACACACGATGATAACACATTGTGTTGTGGCAGACGTTTAACTGCCTCAGCACTTGTGGCCTTAAAGGGGCAGTAAGCCATTTTGGAGAAACCTTGTCTCTCCATTTGTTGTTGTTGATGATTTGACTGCACTGGCTGGGTATGGGAGACCGGCGCGCTAACCACTAGGCCAAAACCCGTGAGTAGTAGCGTCATTCGCTAGCATGTCTCTTAAACATGCAGTGTTGTGACATGCGGTCTGCACCATTTGTTTTGTTTTCAATGTATAGAGCCAGGGCTGCGCTGAAAAGGCTTTTTTTCGGCGCACACACAGAACCAACAGCTAGCAGGCCTAAGGGAAATATTCCTTGACTTTTCCAAAACATAGATTGGTTTAAAACGTACTGCCCCTTTAAGCAAAAACTTGCAAAACTTTTGGGACATGACATCCAGGTGAAATTTAGTTTTAAACTGATTTAATACCTTTTAAGAAATCTGGTAATTTTGTTGGTGATTATGCGTTGCTCTATGCATCTGTGTACGTGTGACACCACGCTGTCTGATCCCCCGTTGCATTCCTCAAGCAAACACCTCCACACATTTCCCCTAAGGTCTCAATAAAGTTGCCCGCTAATACAATGTTTATTAGTCCACAGAGCGGCAAACTCAGAATCTTTCTCAAGTGAGTTGTTATTGTTTTTTAAAACCCTGATTACTCCGAACAGCCGCCCCTCAAACAGAGCCCCTCTCTGGGCTGCGACCCAAATGCTTTATTAGCTAGATGAGTGTTGGGTGGCCAACTCTGAAGGCGTGACTGTGTTTGTGGAGCGTGTGTGCGCACGGAGAGAGTAACTGTAATAGGGCGTTTATATATTTATGTGCATGCCTGCTTGTGTGAGAGTGTGTGTTAGACCACGTTTGACCAGTTGCTGGAGCTGTGGTGTGGTTGACTTCACCTCTTAAAATGTTAATGGGGAGGTGATTATTGTATTATTTATTTTTTTGTTGTTTGTTTTTTTACAGAGTCTGCAGTGCAAACAGGAATTTAACTCAGCCAGCTGTTTTCACCTGCTGACAGGTGCAACACTTTACTGTTATTACTAAGGATTTTAGTTTTATACACAGAATGGTTAAAATATGTAAAGTAAAGAAAATTGAGAGGGAAAAAATTGCCAGTGTGGCAACAGTTCTGGCTGCATCTATAGCCCCTATGCATAACTTGATTTTATTCATTAAATAACACAACATTAAAGAAAATGGTTTTCTGATCAGGAAGATGATGATGATTGTGAATACAACCATGATCAGCAGGTGACATACAATATGTTTGATGGATACCAGTCATTCATGTCGATGAAAGATTCATCATCTTTTGATAACTTTCAAATTTAAACACCCCCGACCTTAAATAAGGTGCTGCGCAGCAACTTTTTACTTCGTTATTTTAGCGTGAGCTCTACGTTCTCAGGTTTCCCTTCTTGAGCCGTTGGCCAGTTAAACATCATCACACCCAGCTTTGCTGGCTGAGTAGGATACATCCAGTCTCCTCAATGAGAATAACGTGTCTGCACCGACACATTTCTGTTTTCTCGCAGTCGAAATTGATTAACTTTTATTCTCCCCAGGCCAGTGTTAGGGTGAGCTCAGAGAACATACTTGTATATGGACGGATACGTACAGCGATAACGAGAGCAATGGATTGGGCTGTGGGACTAGAGAGATTATATACTATGTGGTCATCATGATCTCACAAGTAATTTTATTCTTTCTCGACTTTAATGGATTTTTATAGGAGACTATAAATATGACACATACATGTTTTGAAACCCTAACCCCAATTTCCCTTTATAAGGAAGTGGAGACGCATTGATGCTTTGAAATTCAAATATAAGGATTTGGGAAGTTGGCCATACATTCTCGTATGGTTCATTGGAAGAGGATGGTTCAGAATTTTAACTGGGCTGAGCCTGATTGTCACATGTAGTGTAAAAGATTCGAAAATACTGATCATCAATGTTCTAGAAGAGAGAGAAGGACTCTCTGACAAGTCAAAATCGAACTTGTGGCTCAGGTATGAAAGTTTTGACTCGGTCCAAAAGACAGAACTTTACAAATTATGACGCAGACTGTTCGCCTGAGAATCACGAAGATGGACGGACATAAAAATCTGCAGTTGTAATTTGCATCTACAAAGACATGGCCCCAGGTCACACAGCAAAGAAAACAAGGTGTAAAGTAATGCCTAGTTCAAACTGCATGACTTTAAATGTCGTCGTATCAGTGTGCAGTTCACACTACATGACTTGATGTCTTGTAGTGGCTGTGAGTTCATACTACAACACTGACTAGCGACAGGGGCTCACACACTATGCAATCTTTCACCAGCGGAAACCCCGGCTATGAAATAGTCCTGCGCTCTGATTGGCTGTAGTGTTCTCTGATTTCATCTAGATATTTAGCCTGCTAGAAATCTAGTAAGTAATAAAATGATCTCTGTTGGGACATGAGGTTTACAGTTGGACAGTCCTGGTTGAGATTTTTTCCAAATTGTCCAATCTGACATGTAAACATTGTACTGTAGATTTTCTTCACTTAGACTGTTCAGACAGAGGTTGAAAATCAAATTTCCACAAACCTGATTGGTTTAATGTTAAGTCAAGATTTGCAGACTTCAGCTTACAACCCCAACTGTTTGCTCCTTTGAAAAATAATGAAAAACTGACTTTACAGGCACGTGCTGTACTGGGGGAAGTTTTATGGGGACATGGGCACATTCTCTGGTGCAGAGATGTCAACACCACAATGACATAAAGGACGTAAAGTTCTAACGTTCAGCGTTCATCTCTTTCTTCATTTCCCTGGCTTCAAGCTTTGTGAGATACATATTTCTATTCACAATGATTATTTGAGTTGCATCTTCAGAATAAAACACGGAAATTCTCTTGAGTGGTTTTTCTCTTCATTATGGAGCGTGTGGTTAAACTGTCATCGCCTTGCTTCCTTCCAACCGCTGCTGAAGGATGACTGTCAGCAGTGTTTTTGTTTATTTAGATATTTCAGTGTCACATTTGTGAGAAAATGGTCTACAGTGAAGTATCATATCTCTCACCAGTTACACACAGGTCGTTTCTATCGTAGTAAGTCACTAACACAGTGTTCCTCTTTATTCCACTACCTAAGTCTTCCTCTTCCTCATCTGTCTCACCTTCCCCTCGTCTTTCCATCTCCCTCTCATTCTCCCCGGCTCTCTCTGTTTAGTAGGTCAACATGTCCTGCCTCCTCTCCACATTAGTTGTTGTCTTGCGGTATCACGCAACCCTTCACAGCTGGGACCCATTAGACCTGTGTGTGAGTGAATATGTGTCTCTCTCTGTATACGAGTGTGTGTTCACCAGGCCAGGGTAATTCCCACTCGGTCTTTGAAGAGCAGGTTGGTCCAAGGCTCTGGGCCGAGTAGAGTATGATGCTTCACACTTGGATTGATCCGATGGTGTTTTGTAGTTTTCCAGGCATTGCTTCTGTCCCTCATGTGTCATGTTCGTTGTGGGACGGCAGACAGACGGAGAATTCCTGAGAACACAAATGTATGGTGAGCTTGGAGGCATGTGGCACATGTACTTTTAGTGTGAGATGCTTGTGAGATTTGTCGCCTGTCATCGCCTCTTTGGCCTCTCACTCTACACTGAACAGAACATAAAGGGGGTAAAGTCACGTGAAGCCACGATACGCGACCATGCATTTTGTTTGTTATATTCTGGGCACTGCGTTTTTGAATTGTTCCCTGTGTTGCTGTGAATAATAAGTTGTGCAGTAATGTACCAAACATGAGTCGTCTGAAAATCCGTTTCAAACACGAGACAAACGGCAAAGAAATGAGAAAGGCATCTCAATTGTCTTGAACTGTAACAAACTCTCTCAAAATCTGTTTATTTCATGCATCACCAATCTAGTTTAACAGATAATCATTTGAAATTGAAATTTCTTACATTCTGATATACATACATTCTCATCCATAGTCTCTATACTGTTTGACGTGATTCTTGCACAGGGGATAAAAGAGGTTAGTGGCGTTGGACACTGTTGTGACTATATTATAGTGGTAATGAAACAGAGCAAAGGTTAGACAGACAGAACGCGTCAGTTTGTTATTCTGGTTGCTTTTCATTTTTCATGGGTTAAGACTTTTTGGGGATGAAGTGCACTTATCAGCATGCCTGCTTTTACACTATCCCAGTCATTGGGAATGAACATAAACAGTGTGGCGCATTAACGCATTCCATGCAAATTAACATATGTCGAAATATAAACGTTGGTCTCTTTGATGAGAAGACTATACTAAATATCCCTTTCATTTTTCCAGGCTGTTCTGATGCGACCTGAATGAAGGCAGTATATGAATATGCAGCTGGATATTATTCACATTAGATGCTATTGTTTTGGTCAGTTTACACTTTGTGTATATATAATTTGTTTTCCTTTGCAGAAACAGATGTTTGTGTGCAGTAACTTAAAACACACAAACAGCATTGCCACAATTACACAATTATTTTCACCATCTCCCATTTGAATGAAGGCTGGTTTCCAAACGTATCGGATATGCATGTGGGGAATCATCATCATCTCACAAAAAAGAAATATTCTTCACTTCTACCAATTAACATGCATATGTGGAGAACCACCTGGCCAACGTTATACGCTGTAGCCAACAAACATCTGATTATTCACATGGGGATGAATGTGTTAAAAACCTTTTTATTCTTTTTACTGTAGCTGCAGCTGCTTTTTGAATAACTGCAGATTTAGGAACGATCTATTGTCTATTGGTGTTTTTAGTCGAAGTCTGGGTCAGGTCGAATCTTTACCAAATAATTCTTCTCCTCTTGCGTCTACACTATATTTCCGTTTTTTTTATTCTTGACAGTTATCACTAGTTGAATAATTGCAGTGTGTACACACATGGAAATTAATGTAGTGTCATCACTAGGTGCTCATCCCTCCTCCTCTTCTCTCTTTTGAAGTCTGTTCTCAGTCCCTGACTCTTTTTAATCATGTGAAGGATCTGAGTATTACAACCAAGGTAAGATAAGCTCTGACTGTAGAGTACATCTGGCTGGGAGAGCTCCACTAATAAAACAACAGGAGAGAGAACGGAGGAGAGAGAGCTAGTGAGATGTCCAGGCGAGGGCAGCTGCAGGCAGAGCAAGAAACTGAGGCAGAGAGGAGAAGGTACAGAGATGAGGACCACGACGTAAAGAGCAGAATTAAGGATGAAATCTAACTGGAAAGAGAGTGTTAGAAGTGTACATACCATGCTGCAGCTTCTTAAACCAGAGTAAGTTCAGGTGGAAAAGGATTTGCAAAACTTATGGACCAACAGTAACATGCAGTGTTTTTTTTAATGATTTTTCTTATAATTTGAGAGATATTTCTCAATATGTTGGTAAACGTATCACAGTTCATTGTGCATCTTGTTTCTATGCAAATGAGAAGGGGGGGGGGGGGAAGCTGAAGTGGGAATATAGTAGATTAAATATTGAGTTATATACACTATTTTAATTGTCTCTTTTTATATTTTTTTGGCCAGTGTGCTGTGGGCTGGTTTCAGTTTTGTCTGTTGGACTGATTTTGTATTGTTTTGTCTGCTGCTGTCTTGGCCAGATTTCTTTTGTTAAAGAGTTATAGCCTCTTAGGGGGTTGAATACAAGTCTTTTTAGATTTTTTATCTTTTACTATATACTTTAAGAGTACTCTCAGAAATGCAGAGTTTATAAGTGGACCAGGAGGAAGGTCAACCTGATCAAAGACACATGCAAACAAGGTGTGTGTGTGTGTGTGTGTGTGTGTGTGTGTGTGTGTGTGTGTGTGTGTGTGTGTGTGTGTGTGTGTGTGTGTGTGTGTGTGTGTGTGTGTGTGTGTGTGTGTGTGTGTGTGTGTGTGTGTGTGTGTGTGTGTGTGTGTGTGTGTGTGTGTGTGTGTGTGTGTGTGTGTGTGTGTGTGTGTGTGACGTACTGTGAAAACTGGAAAAGGCTCGAGCCATCATCAGTTCTATCTGATCTGTTTCATACAAGCAAAAGCACAACATTACAAACCCTGCCATATGGAGGTTGTTAAAGCAAAGCAAAAGAGGCTGCTTGTGAATGCAGGTCACACAGACTGGACTCTGCAGGAGAAGACAGATTGTGCACGCACAGACACAGGCGCACAAACACACACTCACACTCTAAGGATATTGGACAGTTACCAGGGAGAATCAGAGATAAGGAAATTGAAGAGTCTTTCCTCCGTCTCATTTGGCTTGTTTTCTCTAAAATCAAACAGCCGAGGGCAGCGCAGCCTTTAGGAGCCCTTTATGAAATAGTCTGACATCCTTTATGGGACACACACACACACAAGCATTCCCAAGTTGAAAAAAAACCAACCCAAAACTGTCTTAACACGCAAGTACAAGAGAGAGGTTAACCAATTCCAGCAAAATTACACTTCCCGCCAAATTCAGCAGCTGCAAACTTAACACTTTGAACTGCTGGAGGTCTCCACCAGACGCCACCCGAGTCACTGTGGGTTACGAGCTATCTCACATCTGGATCTGTAGGTGACCGGAGGGGATAGACGAAGAATACCAGTCGAAACCACCACTGTCCTCACGCAGTCCCGATGCGCTGGTGATCAAACGGCGGGGTGGTTAGTTGACGGATTAGAGACAAAACACACACAGGCACACACACTGTGGATGCTCACAGATGGACATGCATCTCGGGCGCTTTTACAACAAATGAAAAATGTCTTTTTGCACACACTCACACATGTATCCAAACAGAGTCTGGGCACAGTGCTGTGACTGACATTGCGGTTGCCGCTCCTACTCTTGTTCTGCCATAACCACTGTTGTCTCTGCAGTAAAAAAAATAAAAATAAAAAAAGATTGTGAGGCGAACTGCATTATACTTCAGGCCACATCTCTCCAGCGACTTGCGGTTACTATTAGCCGGCCATCATTTTTGACAGTCTAATAAAGCCCGATCTTTTCAGGAAGGTCTCTTCCTTTTGTTTTCTCTCGTTCTGCGATTTAGTTTTGAAGTTAATGTCTGGTGCTATTGTCCACAGCGTCTCGAAAAAATATGAGCAAGAATGTCCTGTGGACCGGTTTTGTCTTTGGTTTTATTTGTTAAAGCTGTAGCGGTGATTTGTGTGTCCATGTGTTAAGCGGGGTGCCAGACTGTGGGGACGCCCTTGGAGAACTAGCCAGCCGGTGTTAGCTAAGGACACAATATAGCTACTGTAGCAGCCTGCATGCTAACTGTGGAGAGGACACCTGCACGGTAAAATATGTTGCATCATTGATATACTTATGTTCAAATCAATGTCTGCAATAAAATAAATTTTACCTATTAAGATCAGTTGCTGGGCAACATGGATTTGTTGAACTCAATAAACTATACTATAGCAAAAAATTTAAAGAAGAAACTATAATATTGCATTTCAGTTTCTCGTCAACAACTTCAGACAATCACGATACAAAAGTCCACTTATTACCAAGATTACACCGAGACATCGCACACGACTTTGATCAGGATTTCCAACTGTGTGATGAATGGCAAATGATGTGTCTCGTATAACCTTAAGGCCTTGAAAGCACCATATTCTAAATAATTAAATGCAATAAATGTGTTTTGGGCAGTCATCATTGCTATTATCTACGCTTGCCTTGTATGATGGCTGGAATTGAAGACATGGGGCCAGAAGCTGTTTATTGCTTTCATATGGAGCCGACATGTGTTTCACATTTGCCAGGAGGGGGATTTTTTAGTTTTTTGACTGTAATATGTACACTCAAGGTGCTCTTACCATTGAGACATCATCACGCAGCCTCTGCTGCACAGTTATCGTTTGTAAGCAAAACAAAAAACTAATATATGAAAACAAAAGTCAGTTCAACATGCTCTAATGCTAAAATACATAAATGGATTACCTTGTTTTCTTTTGTAATGCTGCAGATCATATTTTGATTCATGCAAAGTAAGATCTTGAGTGTGGAATTACAACACAGTGTGCGGCTCATCTGCATGAAGTCAGTTGTGGTGTGTTAATGATTCATTGAGTAAATTTGCTTCTTTTGCTTAGGATTTGACCTTTATTTCTGTATACACAAATGGAGCTCAGGATCCCCAAGTAGCCAAAACATTCCTTCCTCATTATTACTGATTTGGACGCTTGCAAAGGCCCATTAAGGCCCCAGTTCCTCTAAGCCTCTTGAACCTGTATTATGACTGAGATCAGTTGAAGATGCAGTCCGGTGATGATACACTGGCATGGAACACTCGCTGAACATGACATCAGTGGGATTCTTCCACAGTGCTGAAAGGCAAAGTGCATCACTGAAAACCCCACCAATGTTCCTGCGCGTGTGCGTGCGTGCGTGCGCACGTAGACGACAAACCATCACAGGACTCGTCTTCTTCATGATTACCCCCTTTTAGAGGCCCAGCAGCAGCAGCAGCAGCAGCAGCAGCAGCAGCAGCAGCAGCAGCAGCAGCAGCAGCAGCAGCAGCAGCAGCAGCAGCAGCAGCAGCAGCAGCAGCAGCAGCAGTGTACTTGGATGAAATGAAGCGGACATTGTTGTTCTGAAGAAATGGATGAAAACAGGCCTATTGGTCAGGCCTGCTCACCACATGAGATGGTTTGCAACTTAACTGGTGTCTCTGCTGAAACGGATTATATAATCAGAATAGTAACTAAAACTAGTTTCTAATGATGAGGGGCAGTGAATACCCTGCATGCGTTCTTTATATACCCCAATCAGGCACGACTAACTTTTTTTATGCCATTTCATAATGTCATTATTACCATATGATGACGAATGATTGGGTAATAAACTGTAGGTCATTACTTACTTCACTTACTATACTGCAGGTATTTTCTTCACGACGTCACTTATATAATATGCTATGATGGGGAATAATTTTACAGTGTCTCTAGTCGAGATATTTTGGAAAATGTATATTTCAAGTTTAGTGAGAATCTGTTCATGTGTCATGTGACACAAACACGCACGCGTGGGTGAAAACAGGCATGCGGGGTAAAAATTGAATTGCCTGAAACAACCTACCAAGATGGAATATCCAGAAGACATCAGCCTTCATGGGAATATTACTCAAAGTTGCATATATTCATTTATGGTGTGATTACGAATAACAAATCTAATCTTTTGCATTAAGCAGTTATGTCATATCTTACCTACGGCAGTTACACCATTAATGACGCATAATTCCTCACAATATAAATACACTTTGAGTCTACAACAGCTACAGACTGTTGAGTGACAACGAGAAGAAAGTTGAATTGAGCTCAGTTATCATCTTTTCAGTAACTCACATTAAAAGCATTTTACTCTGCAAAACCTGGTCTCTGCAACAACAGCTCTCTGTCGCAGCCAATGAAATGATGGAAATAGGGCGACTGCCCTATTTATGTGTGAATATCCATCTGGTGTTGTGGTGGTGCCATGACAGGGTAAAATCCAGTTAAACCTGAGTAATCACCCTCTAGTGTCCATATATATACAGTGTGACGCAGCATAGTCCTGAAGCTGATGTTTCCACATGCTGCACTGTGCCATCAAAACCACTTACCCAGACCTTCTCAGTGCAAACCCACATATTGCTTATTACCACAGAGTCTCATACTGTATCATACCAGGCTATTTTTACACTGATTTCAAACCTGGCTGACACATTCCAAACACCGGGCCCAACAGTCTGTGGAAAATGATAATTTACTGTATGACAAGTTTCGAGACTTGTGGTGGCCGAGTCTCTCTTTTTCTTCTTTTTCAGATTTCTTGATTTTCTTGGCTTGTGTGTGGTGAAATATTCCAAGAGTCTCCAAGAATAAGCCCAGTTGTAGCAACAGCAAATAGGAGGTTGGCTCAGAGGGGGGTAAATGAGAACAAACTGAAAAAAGAAATCAATTTAATAACTCCCACTCACAGAGAAATTAGTAAGTAGTAGAGATTCCCAAGGACATGATGTAATTACTAGCAAAATATGTGATGGGGAACCTAATACATTACATTTTTCATATTTGGTCAGAGACCAGAATATTAGCTGGCACCCGGAGACTTCGCTGCCGTACCATCTTCTGTGTGTGGTTTTTATTCCGAGTGAATTGGATGCAATATTAGAGTTGGCAAATTGAACTAAGTTGATTATGATTTGTAAAGTGAACTTCGCATGGCGTGCATGCACAGGTTTATAAATTCTGATTATATTCTGGCGCGCTCACCTTCTCGGTAATAAAATCTTGGTGTAGTACGCACATTTTTTATTTTTTGTATTTTTTTTAAATGAGGCTCCAGAAGATCAGAAGTATTTTTTGGGGGATGCTGAGGAAAGATAAATGAAGAATGGGAGAAATGTAGGACTCACCAAGGAAAAGAAAAGACTCAAGGTCTAAACCTGTGCAAGCAAAAAATGAAACAAATAGACGTTTGTTTGGGATTGTTTAAAAGAAAACTCTCACCTTTCATACACACTTAATTTACATTCGACAGTTTTAAACTTTGCAAGACCATTTTAATATCAAGTAGGCCAGCGCCACACAATCCCCCTTAAAACTGCACGCTCCTCTCGCCACAGGCGTCTTGTCGGCCAGCACCACACCAATCTCCCCACACGACCACAAAAAACCCATTCACTTCTTTTGCCACCTTACCTCAAGTCAGCACGTGTCCGCCACAACGGCTCATTGCAACACTCAAGATACAAATTGAAACTACATGAGTTTAAGTCAAAACAAACAAGCTAAGAACTAATATTTCAAAGTTATTGATGTGGATCTGCATCAGCTTCTTTTGCGGAATACAGAAATGCAAGTGGGGACAATACGAGAGTGACGGTGCACATGTTGAAACATCCTGGCCAAATTATAGTTCAGAGGTTTTGAATAAAACCTAATACTTCTCAAATGGCCAGATGCTCTTGCCATCTGCACCTTAATCTGTTTATCCTTGGCCCATTACTTAATGTTCGACCAAATATCATTTTTAAGTCAGTCTAGTAAATAATCCTGCTCACTCATAAATGTTCTGAAAACAACCTCTTCATGACGATAACCTTGGAACGGGTCTGAAACCATTATAGGCACTGGAGGTTCTGAGGAACAGAGAGAGCTCTACAATTACAGCAACCTTGTATAAGCTGCCATTATCACTTGGTGAGTGTAGTCATTTTGGTTCATAGCATGTGATGTCTAAGTACATTTAATCCATCCTCTCTTCATCATCAGGGCTAGAAGCTCTGAGAAGTTAAAAAAAGCCCTCCGGATAAGAGATACTCAGCAGCAGATGGTGATTAATGCAGGTATTTTCTATCAGACCTGTAACCGCTAGTGCAAACTCTGTACCCTGCATTGTAAACGTTCAGCCAAATCCACCCTGGTTGTTTTAAAATCAGAAAAAGTGTCCGACAATACAAAAAAAAGACTGCTCTTTAAATTAGACCAATTTGATATACATTAAAAAAACACATGACCTCAAAATCAGTCCGTTTTAGTGCACTTATCATGACTGTTATTATTTGTAATCAGCTGCCTGTAACTCAAACGTTACGAAAATATATTACATGTTTTTTGCATGTTCTGCTTGAGTAAAAATAACTCCTCCATATGTTCATCTAATCAGTTCGTTCATTCATTCCAGTTAATTTAATTATTCAAAAACACAGCCGGGAAAGGGGGACGGTTAATGTGGTTTCACCATGTGAAGGCACCCAATAAATTAGTCTTTATTTGATCCCATGTCAGGGCCTAATGCCCCGCATGTTGACTCTGGTGTCAGGCGGCCAGTGATCAAGGACTAATAGAGGCTTTTCTGCTGCCATCGCCGCTTCCAGCGACCCTGGGTCTGTGGCTGAATCACGCCAGTGGAGTGAGAGGAGAGGAGGCCAACAAAAACAACAAATATATTTTCATTTAGACTGCAGCCATATTCCTCTGGAGAGCAGAGGGGTGGAGGAGTAAAGGTGAGGAAAGGAGCGGAGAGGTAAAGCAGAGCAGAGGAGAGAACGGAGAAACAAAATTAATTAAGTGCGGCAGATTCGAGAGTTTATAAAAAAGGAGAAACTCCTCTTGGATGAGGGAAGAGGAGAGGAGAGTAATTTGGGAGGGTTTTGGCGCTGCTCTGGCTCGGTCTCTGGAAAATGTTTCAGGGGTTTATCAAAGCCTAGACTAAAATATTAGTACAAAATACATGTTTACATTCTTGTTTCTATCTCAGTGTAGCAAATGCATTAAGATGAAACACGCTACTTACAATAAGTGACTCACATTTCAGGGCGGTTGTGTCAGAGGGACTTTGAATACTTCTCTCTCTCTCTCGCCTGCCGACATGGTTTAACTTTATCTGGGTTTTTTTTCTTTCCACTCTGTCTTTATTTCTGTCTTTCCCTCCCGCTCCTGACTCTCCTCACTCTTTCCGAATCGATAAACAGAGCCCTCACCTCAGCGCAGGCCAAGGTAAATGTTTGACCCACCTGTTGCAGGAAACTTGAAGCCCTCAGGAGATGTGAAGATGGAGCTATGGGGCTAAGGCTGCGCTCCAGGTACAGGTCGCTTCTGAACCAGGACAGAAAGGGGGCATGGAAAATGCAGTTTGTGTCAAGGGGCAGGCGGGGGGGTGAACGACTGGATGTGACAGTAGTTACTACCCCACTTGAGCACTATGCTCCCAGTATGCAGGCATACTTGTGGCTCATAGAATCTCCAAAAGTAGAATAGGAGGCAGAGCCTTCAGCTGTCAGGCTCCACTTCTGTGGAACGCCCGACCAGCCCAGAGCTGTCAAGCGCTGTCGCCAAGTGCTAGCTCATGAGGGAATATTTGGCCTCTGTAAATTAAATTGTAAATACTCTGGTCATAACCTGCTCTTTATGAAAAGTGCACTGAGATAAGGTCTGTTAAGATTTGGCGTTACAAAAATAAAAGCGACTTGACGTGTGCGCGTGCGTGTGTCGAATATCGTCAAATACGATGGAACGATCAATATTTATGTATTTAAACTTGAGTGTGTTTAATCTGCTGGCACATTAATAAAAAGCAAAGGGACGAATCCCAAAGGAGAAAAAAAGGGAAAAATGAAAATGTTCACTTCTAAGCTTACAGCTCTTTATTATGCTATTGCATCTGCATCATTTTAGAGGTTTAGACAAGCTTTTAAACAAAAGCACAATAAAATGTTTACTCATCTAACAGATGCAGACGAAGCCGTCCAGTTGTTGTCATATGTTTGGCAAACTGACATATCCCCCCTTTTTTAAGCCTCGTTTTGATATCCACCAACTTCTAAGTAAAGTATCAGGCTCCTCGGCTACTAAATGTTTGACTTTCTCCAGCTGCTGATCACCAACTTTTTTGTCAAGCCAGAAGGTTCCATCAGCTTTATTTTTGAAGAAGTGGCTGCTATGATTGTGAGAGCTGTGACATGAAAGTACAGTAAAGCCTTTCGCTTTGTCAATAGTAATTAGATCCATTAGTTCATTTACAAAATATCAATTAGTTCCACTTTAGGGATAAATTTGTTAAGTGAGGGGGAGGATAGGGGGGATAGTGACAAGGAGTTGGGCTGTGGGGACAAGAAATTAAGTAAAAGTACTGAACATGAGGAGGAGGAGGAGGACTCCTGGTTCACCTCCTTGGTTCCAGGAACTCCCTTGGTCTGCTTCCAATGATTGCCCCGAGCCAACCCACCCCAACCCTCTTTACCTCTGCAAATACCTCTTTAAACCCTCCCCCCACCATCCAACCCCAAATTTTCTGGCAACTCCTTAAATTGCCGCCATCACCCCTTCTTCCTCTTGACCACTCTCCCCCTCCTCTCACCCTTTGGCATCCCGTCCGTACTGCTGCCCTCTTGGCAAACACCCCCCAGCGCCCCCCCAACCCCACTGCTGTAAATGCCCCCAGGACTGCCGTTCTCTCAGTTATTCACCTCCCCTCCAAACCCACCCATTCAAAGCTCGCAACCCTTCTCTCTCTCTCTCTCGCTTCCCTGGCTCCCCCCCCCCACTCCCCGGGATGTAAAATATTCACAGCTGCTGCTGCGGTCAGGTCGCACGGCCACAAGACTCTCTGAGCAAACAGAGGAGCTGTGAACGTGTGAAGCCAATGGTGTACGTTTCATTTGAGGTCCGACACAGGTCCGATAGATCCCGATGTAGTCAAAACAGAAACCGCATACTGAGCCTCGCCACATGCCTCAACAAACCAAACACTAACCAAACAAACCCAAGCACAACACAAAAAAATGACATTGGCAAACAGTTTTTCGAAACATGTTAGGCTCACTGTAGAAATGGGAGAAACGATGTGTGGCTCGGTGCCGCTGAGCAGACTAACTCAGATGTCATTGGGGTTGATAATCAGTGTGAAACATCTGTCTTGAATAAATGCCCTGCTTTTAAAGTCTGGCCTTTGTTATGTATTACGGGTAAAGGCAAAAGCACATTAAGTCATGTTAAAGTTGCAATAAAAATACATCAAGCTATCTAGCCAAGAGGTCTACACATGATATATATGCAGACCTGATTCCAAGTTTTCTGAATGAACAAGTGGACCGATTTGTCTGAACGCAGATTTCCATGTTTCTATAAAGACATAAATTGGAGGTTTTACATATTTAGATCTCTGTAGTTGTACCACCAAATAATAAAGACATCTTGGCAGAGGAATGCCAGCCCTTGAACTTTATGAGGGAGGGAGAAGGGGGTGGATTGGTGTCTTGAACACATTTCAGAGTAATTGTACTTGATATGTCGTTTACAGAACACCCAAGTAATCATATAAACAAAGGACTAGATGCCCTGGGAGGATGAAAGGAAATTTGAATATCCCCCTGATGCATCATACTGACTCACGTTTTGACATGCGCGCGAGACACTGAGGATTCCGGAGTACAAAAAATATGGATCAAGGACCTTTTTGCAATAAACACAGCGGGATGGACCGACTCTGGAGGGCTCCATCATACTCGGAAATGAACGCACGCACACACAAACAGATGGCAGAGTTGAAAGAATGAACAAATTGCAGTGTGTGTGTGTGTGTGTGTGTGTGTGTGTGTGTGTGTGTGTGTGTGTGTGTGTGTGTGTGTGTGTGTGTGTGTGTGTGTGTGTGTGTGTGTGTGTGTGTGTGTGTGTGTGTGTGTGTGTGTGTGTGTTTTGAGTGATAACCTTGCACTAGGGCTGTTACCACAAATTTCTGGAATCTATCTGAGCTTCACTAAGACATGACAACAGAAAGCGAAGGTGGGGGTGGAAATTGCAGAACGAGTTAAAAGAAAAAGCGAGGGAAAGCGAGAGAGGAATAAAGAAAACATGACATCATAGTTAATTAGAATCAGGTGATAAACAAGAGTGTTATTTACGTTATACCATATGCCCTGCTCCATGTGTCTTTGTGTCTCGGGGGGCACAGTAACAGGTTTCAGACAAGTAAGGTCAAGGAGGAAGCTTTTCCCAGCTGCTAGACCACACTGATGCACACACCTCTCTACCCAGCCACCCAAACGACACATAAAATAGTGTTTATCCTCCAGGAAGCCATGTTTGCCATGTGCACTTGTAGCAGCGAGAAATGAAAGCCCCTGAACTCATCAAGCAGGTTGTCTGGGTTTCTTTCAATAGTCTTAATCTCTTACAGATTCACGTCTTTGTCTTATAAAGGCTCCCCGCTGCCTTACTCGCTTTGTTATAAAACCCTGATTACTTGGATGGACACAACTTTTATGCTTTTGAATCTCCAAAAATATTTGAGTATTTGCACATTAAGGGTCTTTCTTGGCCTTTTTTCTTGAAATTTCATTTTGACAAAATAATCTGAAATGATTGTGCCCTTTCTAGCTCGGAGGCTTTCAACTGCACCGTATTCATCACTGAATGAAAGGTTGCTGCATCTCGGCACATTGAGCAGAGTAGATCCACTGATGAAAACCTTCAGATGTAGTTAAAAGCTGAACTTGCATGGTCTTCATCAGCAGATGGTCTTTGCTCAGATGGACGTAATGAGATTAAATGATGAATTCCATGTGGCTGAGAGCTCTGGAAAAAAGAAAATGTTTGAACGGACTTTGAGTTAAGATTTTAATTTCAACAATTGTTCTTCCACCATTCCCACTCTCCACAAAATGCTTTTTCCATTTGAATCCAGTGTCTTGAATCTTTTATTAATATGTATTAGTGTATGTAAACCAATAATTGAACCGTGAAAATATCTTAAGATTAAAAGTCAGTCAAACAATTTAAAGACAAACATGTTTTTTTTAAATATTTATTCGGGTTTAAATGATTAGTATTCAAAAAGAGAAGCATAAATGGTAAAAAAAAAAAAAAAGACAAGACTTTGTCCTTTCTTTGATTTTTTTGTTAAATATTACACAAAATAAATAAATTTAAAGAAAAAAACATGATAGCGTTAGACTTGCTGCTTCGTTGTTGCTTACTTGACTCGATCCTGTTGACTCTGCCATTTGCTTTCCTTCCTTCCTTGCTTGTCTTTCCTTCCCCTTTTCTACGAGTCATCTTTCTATCACCACATCTTCACCTCTTCTGTCCTCTTCCCTCTCCTCTCTTACATCTTTGCCCTCTGTCATTTTCATTCCATCCCAGTCAAGCGCTTCACGTGTACACGAATCTGGAAATGTGAGTTGCTAAATCACATTTTGGCACCGAAGTCATTTCTTTTCATATTTTCTACTGTGCCTATGTACTTTTATAACTTAAAACAGAAAATAATATATACATTGTATAGCCATATATCTTATTTCTTTCTTTAAAAATAGAAATGTCTTTATCCAACAGAGATAAATGTCTCTAGGTTTCCATTCTTTTCCTCCTCAGTGCATCATTAAGATCCCATTCAGATCTGTCCATAAAGCCGTCACTGTAAGTCCAGATATGTCCAACACCCTGCCGTCGGCAGAGCTCTCACTGACATTGTCCGATCACCGTGGTTGCACCACGATGGGCAGGAAGTGAGTGGCTGTGTTTTTCCTCCGCGTCTTCCTCCCCTTCATTGGCTTTCCGTTGGCGTTCAGTCCCACAAACATGTGCTTCTTCTTGTTGCGCCACTCGGCTGAAGCGTAGGTGTTGTACTTGTTCTCCTCGATGCGTTCAATCAGACGACAGTCCGGACCAAAGTCCCTCTGTGGAGGAGAAACAAGAAATGTTAAAAGGAGATAAAAATCAGAGCAGAGAGACTAAAGATAGCAGATCATATTTAGTGCTCATGCAGTTTTTCCCCCACTCTGTCTGGCATTGCTTAAAATACTAACAAAAATTTACCAGACAGCACTGACGAAAACACAGGATCGTTTTAGAATTCATGTCTGTGGTTTCTTATTTGTTGAACATCATATTAACATTGTGGTTTACTGAAATGGAAGTTAATAAATAATATCAGTTGGGGTTTTTGTCATGTTGTGGAACAGCAGTGTTCGTCATCTTTATCTTCTCCGTATCTTTTAATGTCATTATTACTGCTGTCCCAAATAGCTTTTACTGATTATTTACTGGAAAATTCAATATTTTCAAGCATACTAATGTTTATTGTCATTCTGGATCTTGTCTGACAGTGGCAACATCATGTTTTGTATTTTAGAGGTCAGGATGTGATGTGACGTCTTAAAGATTCGGGCTCTGCGCCAGCAAAGGGCATCGTGACACCACGTCTGTGGCTTGACTTAGTTTCTATAGTGACCACCCACTGGTAAATGAAAAGAAAATGTTCTGAGAGTAACATTTGTCTGTTAACTAGAAGCTGCACTGGTGCCTGAGGCTTAAACAGCCAGTTAACTGCATGCAGTCGATATTCACAAGCAAAATTGTACTTGTCCTGCTCTCACTCACACACACACACACGCACACACACGCACACACACGCACACACACACACACACACACACACAATCTATAACTCAGTCGCCCTCTCTGCCCACAGCTGTTCAAATTGGTTCCAGAAGTGAAACTGAATGTTCCTGAAGCACAATGACAATATTTCACTGTGCAGCCTTTTAACCAAACGCTGGTGCCTCCGTACAACCGAACGCCGTGTGTGAGCTGGCTGCCTCAATTAAAATTTATTAGAAAACAAACAAAAAAACAGAAATCATGCATACATCAAATTATAGTAATGAATCAGGAAAAAAAAAAATCACTGTCAGTACCATTTTCTCAAAGCTGTTTTTCAGACACGAACTCCGGAAAATGTCCGGAAAATTGGGTCCAGACATTTACTACGGGGCTGGCAGAAAAATTTGCAAATATCCAGATTTCAAACTAGTTTTAAAAAATTAAATAAAAAGTTGGGGTTTTTTTTCGGCGACAGCCGCGAAATGCTGAGTTGTCAAACGTTGCAGCCTAAGCGAGTTCTTAAAAAAGAAATGTTTGAACATCCAATAGAGTTATACGTGTTGAAATAAGAGATGTATCCGGTGTATATCCCAGACTACATGGTGAATTCATTATCCATCCTTCACTGTTGGTTTTCTTTGAGCGTTTTACACAAATTGAATCGTGGTAAAGCCAAAATCCAGCCATAATCCGTCTGTCACTCGTGTATTAATCTGCCGATTCATAATGAAACAATGATTTCATTTGATTACCACTGGATAAAGAAGTCACTGTGTAAACCCATCAAGTGAAATCGAACGCCTGCCCCTCGCCGCCGTGCTACTGTGGTTTGTGTTGCACCGGGCAGAAGACGTCATGGGAATTCAGTTTCAGGCCATGCAACAGAATGCCTCTTTTTCTTTCTTTTTCTACCGTGTGTCATTTCATCTGCGGTGTGGCTCCGGAGAGACGCGCTGAAAGTTCGGGTCCTTTCAAAGTGAGGAAAAAGAGGGGGCAAAAAAAAAAAGGGAGGGATAGAATGAGATGAAGAAAAGGAGGGAGAGGGAGAAAATGGATGGAACAAGGGCTGCTCTCCCCAGAGGGACTGGAGCAGAATAGAGAAACTGAAGGATTGTGTTTCCTGTTTGTGAATGGAGTAGGGAGGAAAGGTAGGAGGCGGAGAGGAGAGCTCACACTGACTAACTGCGGTTCCTATTTCTGGAATAGAGACTTGCCGCCTTGTTCATTGTTTTAAAAAGCATTGAAGAGAAGCCGCAGAGTGCAAACTGTCCCCTGCAAGATTCTGAATCACTCCGATTGACAAGGTCGTCGAGTGAGTTCAACAGTCCTACAAATGTAAGAGTGTTCTTGTGAAAAGGTAGAGGTGATTTTGGACTAACGATACCAGACGTCTGACATTAAACAGGCAAGAAAACTCACCGCTCCGTATAGCAGTCCCTTCTTGCTGATTGCCAGGTAGTGGTTACTGCTGAGGCCCCTGATGGCCACCACTCCCACATCCACTGACTTGATCTCCAGAATACCTGGTGAGGCAGGGGACAGAGAGGAGAACAGGTCAGAACTTTGTGTGGATCAGTTCCTCTGACACAGTTTTGCTACAGCTAATTAAATATTCTCGTTGTTCATCAGTCCCGGAGAGAAGCGCGACATCTTATCAAAAAAATTACTATTTCTTGCAGTCTCTTCAGAGACGGTGGGATCTGAAACACCATAAAAGTATTACTTAACTATATTTGCATTAGTATATAATGTGAAAAGATTAATCAGGGAATATGAAGTTTGCGGTTTGCATGCGTCACAATAAATTCATGATTATACAAAATAACCCCAAACCGTAACACGGCCGCAGAAACCCACACGTTCTCCCTCACAAGTAAACCCCAGTCTTTTCTTCACTGTGTGACAGTCAGACCTCAGACTGGCCTCTTGCCCCCTGTTCATTTGCTGGTTAGCTCGTGGGCTGCATGCCCCAGGACCGAGGTGTAAGCCAGGAAAAAAAAAAAAAGGTCTCCGTTCAGTGTTTGTTTTTCTGACCAGAGGAGCTCAGGCGGGCAGGCAGGCACACGGACAGGACGGAGAGAGGCTTTTTGGCTGCCAGACTGGCAAGAGGTCAAGGCATCCGTATCAGTTTTCAAGCCTGAACCAATTACTGGTTTAAGCTGTGGTCGCCGGCTCTTTCTTCTCTCATCCTAAAGTCAGTTACACCAAGCCATAAAACTATCAGGGGTTTCGAGAGGATTAGCTAAAGGGGCCAGAGGGAAGTGGAGCCTGGTTGCGGGAATAGTCGGAGGGGTGAAGTGAGAAACGGAGACCGTATATCGAGAAAATCTCTGCAGCTTTTTTCTTATGGCGGTTTTCCTTTTTTGAGTAATGAGTGATGGACACCGTTATGCAGAGCGGCGTTGAAAAACACAAACAAATGGACACATAGTGGTAGGTTTACCCAACCTGACTGAAGGTGGACACCACTCAAGAGAATGTGATCAGGAAGTGCTCGGAGCAGACGACTCTCACTCTTTTCTTTAATGTTCATATCCCGTATAAATCATACCTGTCTTTTTGACCAGATGCCCCTCCCCTACCCTGGCTCCAACTCTCTCATCCTCAGACAGACTTGCAACATCCTGCAGCCCTGGTGTGATTTTTTTTTTTATGACGGTCAGAGCGATGAAGATGAAGGGTTGAGAAGCCTCAGACATCTGAGAGCCTGCTAACTGCAGCGATTTACAGCTGTTAGTCCTCATTCTGACCGTCTACATGTGGAGATGTATTTTTTCGCATTGTCTCCCTCACTGCCTTTCCAGATATGTATCTGAGTGAGTGTCACGGTTTCCTCCCGATGTCTGCAGTGACGCCTCATTGCATTGCAACAGTGATGAGAAACAGTTCAGCATTTGATTTGAAACATAAAAAGTCAACATAATTAATTTGATGTTTTGCAGTGACAAACAAATTTCCATCGTGTGCGTGTGTAATTTTCTGGCCTCGTTTCTGTTTGTTAAATGCAGTCCTTGGCTGAAGAATACAGGCATTAATCTATCCCAACAGTTCCCTTATTTGGTCAGTAAAAGCTTTCTGGAGAAGATTTCCGCAGTTCACTGTGCATCATTTTGACTTGTTATGTTATGGGCAGTATTCACACAGACGTGTCCAACAGAGCAAAACTGATCTACCGGATTCAAAAACTCCCTGCACCACAGCTGACATTTCTGAGCTGTAATCCGGCAAAATAAGATCGGCCTGTGCTGCGCTAGAGGCCGCTCCACCTGTTCAAACCGTTTTCCCTCCCCCCGTTTGATGTGGTTTGTCAAAACCCAAAAGCACAGGGCTCTTTTATGGCCCCTTTACCAGTTACAAGAAGCAGCCCGCCTGCCTGCGAGTTAAAAGACCGGGTTGCAACAAAAGGCTTAGATAGCGACAACAGAGTTAATGGCATGTGGAGGGAGGAAAACAGGGCCCTGCCTTGTGTCACTGTAGACAGACACACGCGCACGCACGCACGCACACACACACACACACACACACACACAGTACTAGACCTACATTGCACTTAAAAATGGCACTTTTTAATTCAGGACCTTTTCTAATTGGTGTCTTGAGTCTGTTACGCATTTGTCTTTTCTCGTTTGTTTCTGGAAAAAACACAAAAAAAGAGGGAACACTCTGTTTTTCTCCCTCCATGTGCCGCCCTGGATCTCAGCCCAGCATGTTAATTGTTAATTCATGTTTTTGAGAGCAAAGAGAAAAAAAAGGTTTTATGACCCAACACTGAGAGCACAAATAGCACACGGTCCATTTAATATAAAAGGGCCCGGGCATTTTCTGCTATCGACATATTTTAAGAAACTACCGAGGGCAAACACCTGTGTGCAACAACTCTTCAACTTTCCGAACCCAAACCATAACACTGACAGAGCAACAAGTTTGCGTAAACACAGTGTGGCCCTCTAACAGAAAGAAACAGTTCATGAAGCACTTCATAAAGACCTTTACGGTGTTTACTGGCTCGTGTAGTGGAACTCCACCGTGACTCATCCTTAATGTAAATGGAAAAATCTGCCTGAAGAGTGCGCATCGCGAAATCACACGCACAAAAAAGGAGAATACAGAAACGTCACAGCTTTCGTAAATGTGAGCGATTTTGTGATCTATAGCTTTTACAGCTCGTATTAGTGGTAATCAAAATGTTTATGATATTGGTTGATCGTCTCGTGGTTCATGTGTCCACAGTTTATGGACGGTCTGTCTGACTTTTTCGTCTGATTCTCTCCATCCAGTTTGTTTGCCGTGGTCCAAATCAGCAGATGAGGGCAAGATATATTTCAATTTCGTGTCTTGTATTAATTTGAGGTATGTTACAGCGTCCTCACCAGAGCTGATGTTTGGTCAGTCACTTGTTAACAGTACACTGTTAAGATTAAAACAAATGGTCAGTTCTGAGACAAAATTCAGACGATAAATTTGGTAACACAATCCTTTTCCCGACTACCACACGCAGAGGTGCAGTCACGATCACATGCATATAGATCAAAAAACACGCTCGCAGATATGCACAAGCGTAACACATGGGAACACACGCATACACAGACCTCCCGTCAACCCCCCGCCTGGCCCCCTTTGGAAACACGGTCAGTGAGACTCCAGCTGAACCTAAAGGTTAAAAGAGGTTGAGAAAATGTTTCCACTGTTTATCCGGGGGCTTTTTTTGAAGATTATACTGCGGTTGTTCACATCGCGACCTCGACGCGGTGACCAGCTGTGAGTGGGTCCACTGCGGGCCTGCGGACCCGGAGAGGTCCTGCTCTGTATTGTGTAATATTGTCACTTGCGGACTAGTTTGTGTCATGAACTCCCTTCAGTGACAGGAATGGAAATGGTTTTTGGTTCTTTTGATTCTACGTCCCAAGATCAGATATTTGAATGCACCCCCGACTTTCCTGTGTTTTTCCACCGCAAACCAATTTTCTCACTCTTCGAGAAATACAATTCATGAAGCAAAAGCAGCCCTATTATGTTGTCGTTTTTAAGATTTAATATCTGATTTGCATCAGTTGAGGTCCTAACATTAGGATCATTGTTCTCTTTGAGATGATGGTAAGAGTGGCTGACGACGTGTTGAAGTCACTGTGACATGAGAGTTTATTGACACGCAACCGCCAACATCCATGCCAGTAAAAAAAGAGTAGAATAATTAAATAAAAAGATACAAAAGAAGGATAGAGAGAAAAAAATTACCACCAATGTGCTTTAATCAGATATAAAATGAAAATATTAAACCATTCTACTCTATTTGGCCAAAGAAATACACAACTAAATTTTAAAATTTATTTGAAAAAAATAATTTTTTATTAAAAAAGAAATGAGTCTTGGCTGCTGCGTTCAAGGCCACTTGTGGTTCTAACAGGATTACTATTTCCTTTGCATTATTTTTTCCCTCAGACTTTGGTTGAATGTTTCCGGCTCTTTGTGACAGTCTGCGAGGGAACAAACACTACTCGCTTGTGCAGTTTGCTTGGCGAGTGCTGGTGCAGATATTGTGTTGGAGTAGAAACTGCTGTATGCTATGTGTTCCGAGGAGTGTTGAGGTCTCCGATTGGACTGATGTGGTCGACAACAGTATCATCCTGTGCTAACTGGCCACATCAGAGCCCATGTGGCTGACTGAAGCTGAGAAAACACAGGCCTGGTTCTGATTCTCAGTGTGGCCCCAAATCTTTTTTTACAAATAGAATTTTTGGTAAGCTGAATCGCATTTATTAAGTTTCTGTATTTATAAATCATATCAAGTAGATATTGTCATGCCCCTTGTGGGCTGCATTGAAGTAGTTTGGTGTTAGTATTTGACATGCACTCACGGTGTTATTCTGATTTTTCCTGCCCCCCATAATGGTTTTATTTCTTTCCCTGACAGGAACACTCACATCACCGTCTTCCTCAGAAATAGACTGTAACCGCACACTGTTCAGGCCGGGTGTTATTTCGCAGCTGGCTGAGGCTCCATAAGAAAAACAAACCCAGAATAGTCCCAAATCAAACAAAACAGATCACCTGAGTGAAAACCCTCTGTTTTAAAATAGCAGCCGTCTAGCCAACAGATAGCGTTAAGTTTCGTCTTCGTGGCTCGTCGGTCCAACGTCCGCATAATTTGAGATCGCTTTTTCCCGAGCGCAGCGAGACCACAGCGAGTTATGTCACATGCATTTATGAGCAGCTGGGAGGAAACCGACGGAAACTCACAGTGATGTTAATGGTGATTTGACCGAAAGGAGAAAAAGAAAAGGAAAAAAACACAACCACCTGAGATATTTTGATTCCCTTCACACAGTTGACTTTGTAACTTGATAAAGTGCCAAAGCTGCCAGTTTCTGTCAAAACGCTTCACAGGCCTGACACGGCACCAAGTATGTTTTCAGGCAAAGTGCTGCGACGGTCGTCTGCATTTTACACATTTTTCATTTACAGTTTAGCTGCCAGTGAGACGTTTCCCAACTGTTGCGGTTTGCATTGTTGGCACTGGACTCCTAGCTTCAGAAATATTGTTATTTTACACCACAAATGTTATGCACAGACGTGCATAAATATTATTCAGTTTGTCACATGCAGCTTTCTCCGTATCGCTCCTACTTTATTTGTCTCCGCTTGCACATGTCAATGCTCGTACACGTACAGTGCACACACAGACGCACGCACGCACGCACACACACGCACACACACACGCACACAGAGTAATTAGCTGGCATTCCTGCCTTCTCTGCTCAAATCGCCAGACTGGCCCAGATGCCTCTCTGAACTCTACTCTGAGCTCTCAGCTTTACCTTTGATGACTCCATTAAGAGCCTCACTTTCGTGTGTGTGTGTGTGTAGCAGGGTTAGGGGTGAGTGAGAGAGTGTAGGAGGCGAGCGGGAACGTGTGTGTGTGTGTGTGTGTGTGTGTGTGTGTGTGTGTGTGTGTGTGTGTGTGTGTGTGTGTGTGTGTGTGTGTGTGTGTGTGTGTGTGTGTGTGTGTGTGTGTGTGTGTGTGTGTGTGTGTGTGTGTGTGTGTGTGTGTGTGTGTGTGTGTGTGTGTGTGTGTGTGTGTGTGTGTGTGTGTGTGTATTTGGTGGGGGGCTTTTCCTGAAGCACATGGTGTCTATATGGCAGCAGTCCCTGGATGTTATCTTTCACAGATGCTTTTCTTCACCTCCCGCTGTTTTACTGGCCATGAATTCTGCCTGTTCACATGCACCAGGCTAACACCAAAATGACACTTTCAGTATAAGGCTTCCACTGCATTTTTCTCTGACCAACGTATGCTTGGCTATGTTTTTGGTTTTTCCGAAAGAACTTTGGCTGCAGAGCTATGTCTTCTCCGTTGAGGGTTTGGTCTGTCAAATTTTAATAAATAAATAAAAAATGTGAACAATGCACTGAGGTCACTGTTAAGCCTAGTTTACAACGTGATGTCAGGGGCTGCTGGGGGAAAAACTTCTGAGAAAAAAAGTGGTTATCTATTCTTACTGACCACCCAAAGCACTTTACAGTGGAAATCACATTCACCCATTCATACAACGCTTCCTATGTGGACAATTTAGGGTTAAGTGCCTTGCCCGAGGACTGGTGAGAGCGGGGATCGAATCATTGAACTTCCGGTTAGCGGACGACCCTCTCTAGATTCACGACACACCGCCCACAATACAACTTCTGACGTTGTGCAACCTCTTCTCAGAAGCCACAGGGATGAGTGCGCTGCCGCAATTTCCACCTCTGAACTTTTACGTCACTGTTTACACCACGGTGAACATTGCTGTGATTCTGTTTCGCAGTTTATTGTCGGATGTAATGACTTGTTATTTAGACAATAACAAACTGTTGGATTACTGCGAGGACATGTCCGAGACGAGCCAGGAACCGGGCCCAATGGGCAACACGTTCGCCATAGTACGGAGAACACCTCTCCGTGTTGAAAAAATGTGCACTCTGCTGTAGAACTCCGGGATACGACTCTGAGATATTTCATAGAAATGATGATTCGCAACAAAGCTTGATAGCTGTTTAGAAAATCTGGTTTAGCGCTGAGAAGATGTCAGAGTATCTCCTCTGGATATGTGTGATTGCACTATTCAAGAATCCTCCACTTTAGATAAACAACGAAAAAGGGCCCATCAAAACAAAGACGTCCAACTTCAGATTGTGGACAGTAATCGACTCTTGATGATTGGAGCCATTTTCTCTTCAGAGAGCTGGAAGGCTGCAGCGGAGGATGTTACAGGAACATGATTTGCTCCCGAAAGACCTCTTGTTTAAGGTGGTGCCTGACCGGTGGGGTTTTTGGCAGGGCTGCCTCAGTCTGCCTACAGAAATCTGGCTCCTATTTCACTTATGTTGTAGCTGACACATTAATGGACAGGGAGAGTGAATTGATGGGAAAATATTGAGCAGCACTGGATGGAAATATGTAAACAGCGATGGAAAAATGAGACGGATCCTGTCACTGTCCTCAGTGACTCCTGGCAGAAACATAGAGCTTTCAAAAGCAATGAGAAGATATCTACAACAAATATCTTGATAGGAAACTGCGAACGGTTGTTCGGATCATTTTTCAGCACTGGATATGTCCTCCTAACACATCTAAAGCATAAACCCACATAAGCTTTGTAAATGACCCTGTATGGGGTCAAAGGGCACTTGTACATCTGGACCTCTAGACCTTCACACTCCCGTGTGAAAGATGGTGCTGATGAATGAGGACAGGAAAAGGAAAGGAGTCGCTTAAGCTGTTTTTTAACACGGCTACAGAACATGATGCAATTTCACGCTGTAACTGGAAAACTGCTTGCCGACATGTGAAATCACAACAAACTTTAAATTCACTAAAAAGTTTTGTTTTGTCAATGGAATCATTGAATTTGAACGTGTTAGAACTAATCCACTGACAACAGTTTCAGCTAGTTTTTTGTTGTTGTGACAAATGTGAGGATTGTCTTTTTGTTACCAGAGTTATTCACAATGACAAAGACCAATCATGAAAATAACTGAACAGTTATGCGATGAAAAGGCCAAAAGTTCAACGAGCCGTGCCACAGAATTTATGGCATGACAACAACAAGTTAGAGCCTTTCAGACGTTCAGAGGTTTCAGACTATTCCTAATTTTTATTGAAATATAACGAGTTGTAAAATTATTTTCAAGTATGTTTTGCCCGATACTGAGCATTTCGACCTCAAGGCATCAAGGATTGTGCAATAAGTGTCATAAAATGTCCAGTAAATACCAATAAATGGCTTGTTAGTCCATATTTCTTTAAAAGTTTGCACTGGTTTATCTGTTTATAATGTTTATGAAGCGATTTCTAAATGTATGGGGGCAAAGCCTTTTAAAAACAAAATTGCTGCTCTTACGTAAGATAATCAATATTATGTAATTCTTCTGCAGGTCATAGACAGTGTTTGCTAAGTAGATTCCAGTAAAGGGAGTCATGAATGAGAACTGACATGATTTGATCCAGACCCCTGCTGCAGTTTATTAACAAAACATCACCACGAAGAAGAGTGTTGTATGTAACGAAATATATTCCGTCTGAATTCGGTCAAAGACGTTTGTCCATACAGGCAGACTACGGCTCCAAAGACGGATGATTGTGTTTACAGCCCGGGGACCCGGGGCTACCTCCTGTTTGTTTCAGCAATAAGCAGAATTAATGTTAGTGTAATCAGAGTGTGTAGGTAGTATATGTTTATTGTATGTTTATCGTACAGCTGTTGATGTGAAACTCGGCTCTGGCAGCTTTAGGAGCACTCGATGATGGGTTCAGTATTTCCTGAACAAGCTTGTGCGGTGACATTTGCACACCGCTTTTATTTACGGCTGTTGAAGAGGGGGAGTCCATGAAAATGTCAAAGTAACTTTGAATGAAAAGCAATGCTGACACTAGACTCTGGTGCATCCAATACCTCCTCGTAACTCTCTTTTATGACCCACACTGTTACTTTTTCCCACGAGAACCCTAAACATGCTCATCAAGGAAAAAAGAAACAAGAAAAACCCAGGAAGAGTTAGGCAGCAGAGTAAAGATGTCATGAAATAAAAAAAGTAGAAAAGACTGGGACTGATTTTTCTAGAAGATTGAAAAAAAGAGGAACACGCTCATTGGAGGTGAGCATTTATTTTTCATATCAAATCACCTTTAATACAAATCACCTTTTCTCCTACATTTAATTCATTTTTCTGTGACTTAGAGCAGCAATCTGCCTTGTTTTGTGTTGATCCAAGATAATGACACAGACTTTTTGAGCCAATCAGAACTTTTTTTTAGAAGGACACTGAAAAAGCCTTACTGAATTTATAGATTTATCCATCTTGTTTTTAGAAAAATACATTTTGGAGTTTGCTAATAGGCAGAAACACTTGATAAGATGGGTCATTTGCTCTGTAAGTGAATGTTTCCTCTTCGTTGGAAATACAAATGCACCAAAATGGTTCATCTGAAATTAATCTTACAACGTTAAAGAATGTGAGATTTTTTTTATCCCCCTAGCTGCATAGCCACATAGCTTGCGGCTGAAGAGAAACGGAACAGCCAAAAGTGATGCACTGTGTCTGTTGTTGACCTTTCCATTAACAAAGCTTCCTGACTCGGGTCAATAGGTAGAGGTCAAACCAGAGGGGGTAGACCTGTGTAATTAGCCCGGACATGAAAAACCTGCACTAAACTGGAATAATTTCCCGTGTATTAGACGATCCATAAATCGTGGAGCGTGAGATCCATTCATGTCAGTGGGTAATGTGTCCACTGTGATGAATGTTAACAGTAAGTATGTGTGGCAGCTTTTACATCTGGGTGGCCACAGTAAGAACCAACGCTCCGACTGTAGTCAAGTTGGCACCGTTCAATACTAATTGAGCCGTGCATGACCACCGGTCTGTGCTCCAACTGCAAACACATGTCCATTTGCTCCGTGGCTTTATCCGTTTGTTTTGTGGACGAGACGTGACTGTACTGTAGGTGGCCGGAAGCAAACAGGGACAGTTGTGTTGTTCACAGGAGGGCCCAGCAGGGTTTCCACATTCAGACTCAGGGCCCCCTCCTCTTGAAGGTCTCATGAGGTGACACGGATAGACGGGCACTGATCACACAAGCACAAATAGAAAAACACCGACACGCACCAGTGAGCCCATGTTCACGACGCAGGCCCTAAACCCTATGTGACGTATTGCCCCCAGCTTTGACAAGATGATTAGAAAGGCTCGGCTGTGGAGGAGAGGCTCGACCTCAGAGCTGCACCTAAAACTTCTTCATCACCTCTGACACCATCTAATGACGCTCATTTGCAATCTGACCTCCTGAACATTACCAGACTACTAGACCATCACAACCAAACTAACAACTTCTCCCCCCCAGTTTAATGATTTCCTAAAAGGAGAGTTGGCTTTGACACTTTGGCACAATTGTTGTACCCTGTGTTATGAAGGTATGTTATATGATTTTGTATGTTATATTAACTAATTTGCCAAAAGTCTGTTTGAAGTTGTTCAAGTCTTGCACTGTTTAAATGAGCACAGATTATAATCCATGGCATGTAAGTATGAGCAACAATCACATTGAGAATGAACATACATACATCACTTTAGAAAGTGTCCTGAGCAAAGTCATGGGGGTAAAAAAACACCTTATGTCTAGTATGTCAACTACCGCATCCTCGTTCTCAGTTAGGGGAGGAGAATTTAATTAGCTCTGAAGGGTACAATTTGTTCTCTGCAGATTTTAAAGCACTTAAAGCACAAAATATCTGAAAGGTGGTGCATTAGCACGAGCGTACAAACTGCTGCGCATGAAAAGCCCCTGCACAGATGCAAACACACTGGTGTGTAGTGTACAGTGTGATGGTGTGTGTGTGTGTGTGTGTGTGTGCACTCACACGCTTGATTTAATCATTATTCCATCACACCAACTTTCCACCCATCGTCTCTTTTTAATCTGAAACATATTTTACATCTGCACTTGCTATCAGGTAGATACAGCCTGATGAAATACCGACTAAATATACTCCCTGGGTAAACTAGGGCCTGGAAGATTTACCATCCGTGGCCAAATCCTCATATTTAGAATTTGTTTTTCCTCTCAAGGGTTCTCACCTATTTCCCACAACAGTCAAGTGACAAGAGCTGTTGAAATTGATGGATTGTGCCTCTGATTCCATGACCTGATGCTATTATAGTTGGTGACTCGTAGCACCCTAATGGTTGAACTCTTTGTGCATGTGTGTAAAAGTGTGTGTGCATATGTGTGTGTGTGTGTGTCAGAGAGGACTGCAGGCAAAGGGGAGGGAGGAAGAGACGCTAATTGAAATTCCTTCAGCCATGTCTGGCAGAGCCTTGGTGTCTGAGTGGCACACACACATACACACACACACACACACACACACACACACACACACACACACACACATATTCACACTGGCCCTGGCCCTAATAAAAGTGGGCTTTGCCATATGGAGGCCATGTGCAAGACTGGCCTCTCTGTGCTCGAGCGCGCGCGTGTGTGTGTGTGTGTGTGTGTGTGTGTGTGTGTGTGTGTGTGTGTGTGTGTGTGTGTGTGTGTGTGTGTGTGTGTGTGTGTGTGTGTGTGTGTGTGTGTGTGTGTGTGTGTGTGTGTGTGTGTGTGTGTGTGTGTGTGTGTGTGTGTGTGTGTGTGTGTGTGTGTGCTCTCAGCAGGAGAGGCTTGTACAGCACCACAGACCCACAGACACATGCATTCAAACCTACGACATGTGTACAGAGGTGTGTGAGCGATAAAGATCTATATATGAGGTTAGATTCCCAGAGACACGTGTATGACACCCTGTGACAGATTCACTCACACACACACACACACACACACACACACACACACACACACACACACACACACACACACACACACACACACACACACACACACACAGTAGACATAATGCAGTGCAGCACGGGCCTGTTGTATAATCTTAAAGACATTAGTTTGGGTTTTGGACGTCACCCATCTGATTCTGTGAACTGGCAGGGAAACCCTGGGCAGGTAAATGTGGGAGTAATGTTCTGCTCTCCCTCAGCAACTATACTGTCAATGTGCCCTAAGGCGAAGCAGCTATTCTGAGCTGCTCTGAGGCCAGAAGACTGTGGCAGTGCTGGAGAACTTCCAGATGTGTTTAACTGGAAGATAAAGATGTTGACTACAGAATGATAACATCTGATTTTCTGTTCTGGATCAGCCGTAAATGATCATGACGGCCCTTACAAGTTCTTAAAAAGTATACCAAAGACTGAGGAGGTATTTGCTGGTGTACAGATCGGAGTCTTTGCTGAAGCACATAAAGCTTGTTTTAAACATGAGATTGACCACATTTTGATTATTCACGCATGTTAAAGATGTGAATTGTCAGCCCCTTTGCCTTATGAAAGATATGTACAAAATACGTGCATATAACATGAATTTGTGCAGTCATATTATTTCCCTTCTGAAAAAACTACAGTCATGGTAGTCCAGGATGTCTTTAAGCTGCCAGTGGACTTGTGAGTGAGTGTTACTGTGTGTGAACGTGAGGCTGAGTGGTGCTGACAAAAGAGCGTGTGTGCTAAGTGACCCATCTCCAGATTAAATAAAGGTTAAAATCATATTTCACAACCCGCAGAGTGCGCAACCAGAAAAAGGCGGAGGGAAATCGCACTTTACATCTGAGTCAGTATAACCTCATACTTAGCATATGCCCACCGCTATTATAGCTGCAGCACAACAGCAGCAAGGAGTCCTACTTGTCGTTCTCCCCAGGGGCTTGGTAAAAGCTGTGTTTCAGATATTTCCCCAAAGAGGAAGGACTTACAGTTCTTTGGACAATTTCTAATTGGTTCCAGTGGATCATCTTTTATTTATCTGCCTGGCTTACTCATTCTGTTTTCTCTTCTCTCCCACTCTTCCACTGTTATGCAGTCTTTTCCTAAACTCTGTAGTCTGGCAAATTTGCCTGCCTGTACACATGGCGAGGAGACTGAAAAGCACGCAGCTCTGTTATTTGTTCTGTTGCCCAGTCACCTGTCTTAATCTGCACGGTTGCTTTGGGGGGAAAAACAGAAACATCACTTTCCACAGATAAACACAAGAGACTTTAATGGGAGACAACCAGTGCATCTTCTGCCATGTTGTTCTCATTGACAGATGTGGGCATAAAGATAGTACAAAGTAAAAAGTCTAAGAAAGAAAACCCTCAAATTGCTCAATACCCAGTAAAAGTCTGCTTTCCAAATCTCACAAGTGGCTCTACTGCTTAAAATGTAAAGTACAAATAAAGCATATTCAAGAACATATTAAAATGTACTTACTGTACGGATCGTCCTCACTTTTGGTGCCATTAACCGTTCCTTTCTTGTCGATGCGAAGGAAGAATTTCTGGAAGGAGAACAGTTTCCTCTGCCGCACATCACCTTGCAGATGGTTGTAGCTGCTCCGCACGTGGCGTCCGATGACTGTCGCGGAAGACGATGATACATTGGTCGCCCGTGGCAACCTCGCAGAGGACGCGTGCAGAGGAGCGGGTGACGAGGAGGGTGGCGGGTGCGGGGCGATGAAGTGCGGAGGACTCCCTCTGGGTGCATTGCGGTTCTTTTGCGGGCGCAATGGCGACGATCGAGCGGACACGGGCGAAGACGAGGACGAGGACGGTCCGAGCAGGAGGAGCAGGAGGAGGAAGGTGAAGGAGAGGAGGAGTGAAGGTCTGCAGCGGGGGCAGGAGGAGAACCAGGCGACCGGTGCACCTTGTGTCACTGTCCATCTACACATGGTAGTGGAGCTGGGAGAGCTATGGAGGTGCTCAGGGGCTGGGGCATGCTGAGCTGGGTGCAGGGAGAGAGAACGAGAGTGGGAGAAACTCCCCCGGACGACCGACTTCACCTCCTCTGTCCGGGAAACCCACGACCTCACCGGGACTGCGGTGTGAAACCTGTAAAGAGGCGGCAGTAGGTGTGATCGGAGAAGCAGAGTTGTCAGTGATGTTGTTGACGGATGCAGCTGCTGGTGGCGGGGAAGCCCTCAGTATTGTGGCGGACTCCGCTGTAGTCCCCCGGCGCTGTTTATTCCTCAGAAACGCCACAGGAATGCGTCAACATCCATAACTCAGATCACCTCGTAACGGGCACAACCGGGGGCTTGCCTCTTTAGAACTCTCGCCTTTCTCCTCCCTCTCCTCCCAAGACTGACACTTTTTTTGACCCTGGTCGCTCTCACACACATGCAAAGTCTCAGAAATTAAAAAAGAAAAAAAAAATTTCAGTTTGACTTTACACCTTCACTCTCGCTTCCAAAGACGCTCACAGTGAAAATATCAGTTCATTCATATACGCCACTAAAATCTGCTCCCGCTCACACGTCCCAAACCAGTTATCTGGGTCTCGGTCCAGGGAGGCGGAGGAGGTCTGGATGTAAGATGCCAGAGTGTTGTCAACGAAATGAATGAATACAAACGGGAAGTCAAAAAAAAAAAGATTAATGCTGCTTCTCATAAAATGTTCAAAAACAAAAAATCCATGCAAAGGAGCGGGGGCCACCAAAAGAGTCACACAGAATCCAGACTTTCTTCCCTTCTTTTCTCTTCTGTCTCTTTGTTTCTCTTGTTTTGTCCGAGCCGGTTTGAAGTCACTTGAGTGTGAAACTGAGCCCCGGGACCTCTCGTCTTTCTGCCCTCTCTTGTTGTGCGTCTGTCAGTGAGTGGAGCTCCCTGTCTCTCCTCCTTCTCTGCCTCTCGGAGTCTGAGCGCCGGAGCAGTGCGTTGCCTCTCTTCTTTCCTCCTGTGTGTGTGGCTCCACTCCCCCCCCCCCTTTCCTTTGCCTCTCCCTCTCTCCTATCTCTATCAGCAGCGCTCTGCCTGGTTATCTGGAGTTTCTCTGAGGTGACCGAATCTTGTCTTTCCTTTCACCTTATTTATCTGCTGCAGTTCGCCAGATGTCATCTCTTAGTGTAATTGGATGTCTGTGAAAACCACTTGGCTTTGAAGAGCTGCGTGCATGCATGTGTCTGCACATGTACACGTGTGTGTGTGTGTGTGTGTGTGTGTGTGTGTGTGTGTGTGTGTGTGTGTGTGTGTGTGTGTGTGTGTGTGTGTGTGTGTGTGTGTGTGTGTGTGTGTGTGTGTGTGTGTGTGTGTGTGTGTGTGTGTGTGTGTGTGTGTGTGTGTGTGTGTGTGGCTGTCCAACCCCATTTTCTCTTTCCCTCCCTCTCCCTCGTTCCTCTGTCTCCTCCCCTTTCCAGGACAAACCCCACCAGTTGCGCAGAGCAGGTCCAAAAGAAGGAGAGAAAGTCTTCCCTCCCGATCGCTCTCATTGAGTTTTCTCCATCCCTCTGATTTTCTGTCTTCTTGATTAGGGCTCGGTGTTGCTTGATATTTTTTAAGTAGCATTATGATTCTCTAAATCCATGTTTCAGTACAGATCTCTTTTTTTTGGGGGGGGGGGGGGTCCAGGTTATAACCCATCTTGAGCTAATTAAAGTAGTAACGTAGCTTCACTTTGAACCAGAGGTGTGATCACTTAATAATGGTTGGACCAACATTGTCAGGTGACACATTAAACAAATAAAATAGGTGCAATGTGTAAAATGTAGGCCAACATCTTGCCCCGAGTTCAACTACAAAAATAGTTGTGATTTTCATTTGCTATAAAGTGTTAATTGTGCATCATTAGTGAAGTAGTGGAGCTCAACAGGCTGCACCTGTATGTTATGGGTCCAGGTTCCGTTGTCTTGTATTGTACGTTTGGTACCAATCACATTTTTTTGAGTGTTTATTTAAATTATAATTATTTTCCCTCAGGTCGCCGTTTTTAACTGACACGGTTGCTGCCACACCTCTTCACCGAGGCAACCGTCCTCCTCAGTCTTTGGTATTGTTTATTTAACCAAGATCTAATGCTCATGACTGTGCTGAGGAGAACTTTCTCAAAGAGCAGAGGATGTTCTGCCAAATCCAACTCTGTAACCAGTAGCTGTTAGCGGTCAGTTGATTTTCTGGGAGTGTCTCTAATTGAATTGCAGTCTAATAAACAACATCCCTGTGATTTTAGAATGGAACAGTTTGTTGTAGCCAAACTCATCAAAGGGGCTAATTTCCCTGATTGCTGTCGACTGGCTTCTCCAGTTGAAGAGAGGCTCATCAGTGAAATTGCTTCCGTAGTGTTAATATGGAGTAAAACTATTAACTCATCCATCCAGTGAGACGCGACTGTCTATATATATATATATATATATATATATATATATATATATATATATATATATATATATATGTGTGTGTGTGTGTGTTGTTTGAAGAAGCACTTAACAGTTTTTGAGCTGAGTCAAGTTCCACTCAACTGTTTTCTTTCTGGATATTTCTTTACCTTAACTGTCGGACCTTAATCTTAAGACAAACATCTCTCTGTGGTTGGATGACAGAAGTTGTGCCTTACGCGGTTTGATGTGTTTCACCTCCTTGGAATCTAGGTCTGTCTGGTTCCAGCGCTGTTTAATTTCCTTTTCACATTGTCAGACAACAGCCATATCTCCGCCAGTGCCTTCTCTTCTCTTGCTCTTGTTCTTCTCTGCTCTTTATGGAGTTATTTAACTCTCTTTATTCAAGAGCTTAGTCTCCAAGGTTTGAGCGCATTATTTACTGATTTCACGTTCAGATTTGTCATTCTTTCCTTCAAACTCTGCCTTCGCACTCGAATAGCTCCTTGTGCTCAAATAGTTTCTTCTTGCATTCACATTTATTCTGCTTCTGCTCAAACTGTATGCTTGTGCGAAAATATATTGTTGCTCACATTTAGATAGGTTGTTGCTCGCACAGATTCCCTGCTCCCAGCTTCAGCTCTTCTCCTCACACTCACACTGCTTCTGTTGCAGATGTTACCAACAGTCTTTCCTTCACATCAACTTGTCCATCCATCTATCTACTGCAGAAGGCAAAGATTGATTTGAGGGGAATTATTGTTGATAGACTAATCACTGTGTTGAATTTCCGGATGAAGAGGTGATCAATTATTGCATAATTTTCACACTTAGTAAATGTAATTAGCAAAAGGTGAGAATACTGTCTGTGCACAAGCTAGTGCTGATACTTCAGTCTCAATATGTCTCAGACTTAATTGGTTATGGTTAAAAGTATTTTGGTAATTAATTGATATCTCAATAAATGAATAAAGAATGGTAATAACATGTCAGATCCTGACCCTCAAGATGATGTCTTCATGTAGCTTGTTTAGTGCGACCTACCAATTGTCCAAAGATATTCGGTTTACATTTGGCAATTTTGCCCGAAAAATGACTTAAAGTTGTTAAATAAAAACCACAGACAATTATTAATCATTGAAACGGTTGGTTTACACTCTGCACTCAATATGTTCATATATTCAGATACCACAGGACCATTTACATGTCAACACCTGCTGACAAAATTCAGCACCACGGACAGCACTTTACGATGTGGTTCCTCAACATGCCGCATGTAATTGAAGATCCTCGACTTCGGCCTCGTAAATTGTTCTCACTCTGAAAAAAATGTCAAATATTTTGGCAAGACGCTGAGTGCGGTGAGGGGAAATATCTGTACAGACATGATCCTCTGGAGGAGAAAACCAGCAGTGTTGATAAACTGTGAAACGTGGACGCATAGAAAACAAACCTCAGCCGTTTGGCACAGCTCCACTGCAATAAAAGATAATGGTTTTTTTCTCGTAGAATAGAACATCAGTCGATTGACGGAAAAAGGATCAGCTACTATTACGATAACCGAGTTTGAGCTATTGATGCCAAAGATTTATTGGCTCTAATTAACAATAAAATCTTATCTTTATTTAATGTATACTTCAAGAAATTATTTGATTACATGATTTGAAAATTGCTACGCATATTTCCAAAGTTGTTTTATACTTTAAACTGGGTCTAGAGGATAGTGTCGATCGCAGCGGCTCGTACGTCGGCCGCGCTGTGCTAACTGTTGGTACAAAGGCAGAACAGACGGCTGAATAGATGAATAAATGGCAACTTGTGTAGCAATAAAAAGGGAAACTCTAAGGGAAGGAACAAAGGGCTGAGAAGAAGAGACAGAAAAATGCCAAAAGATAGAGAGAGAGAGGAAGAAAGAGGAGAGGAAAAAAAACATCTGGTCAAAGGCTCCGTGGCTTGAATTCGGGGTGTAGAATGACAACACACGCACAAACATACAAACAAATACACACAGGACATATCTGAACTGTCTTTAACTAAAAACGTCCAATCCCATTCAATCACTGCCGTGTTATACTCGTTAGCACGAATCCAGAAAAATATTGGAGTAATAATCAGTCGCTGATCAATGGCTGACTGATCTGTCCATTGCGTCGCCCTGCAGCCTTGTTGTTTTGTGTAACAGTCCTAACAAGACTCAGATGTTGAGAGTCACTCATCCATGAGGGGGAAAAAACGTTTCGTCACACCAGAAAACAATTTGTTGGATGCAGTGAAGCACCACGTATTGGAATTTATTTTAATTTTTTTGTCTCCAAACTACATAGAAATGCTGAAGGGGCTTCACCCTCTGGGAAGAGTTTTTAAATCATGTTTGCTTTAACTTAAATATTATAATAATTCAATACAGTTTATTTTAAAGCAACTGGATTTTTTAAAAATTTAAATGTTACACCATAGATAACATGATTAAAAAAAACATTTGACTGATTTTGAAAAAGGGACATAATTCTAATTTCGATACAGTTGTAAGAGGTTTCTAATCTTTAGGTCATAATCCCAAAATTGTGACTCTCTAATGAAGAATATACATCGTTTTAAAGATGTAGTCACAAAAAGAAGTGAGTCAGTCTTGTTGGAAAGAAATGAGTCCGTCTCGTGGTTTTGGCTGAAACTGCCGTTACAATCTGAGGCCAAACAAGTCCTGTGAGTAGAAGTGCTGATCCAGGGTCGTCGCCCAGAACAAATGGCTAAGCTACACGAATTTTTAGATCAATTAATGTATGCGGATTCCAGCCCAGATGACAGGTCCTCTCTGGCTCCACTGGTCATGCCTTGGATGAGTCTTAATTGGTCACGTCTAGAAAAGACATCGCCATTAGGGACCAGCACTTTGGCTCAGTGGCCCTAATTGTTTCATTGCGGTTGAATTGGTGGCTTTGAACACATTATGCTCTTCAAACCTGCTCTGCAGAAATGACCCTGGCAGTTAACTTTAATTACAGACACATTAAAGCACTTGGAGACAAAAGAAACCGAGATGTTACATGAGCTGACTTGGAGATACCAGTGTTTCCCACTGAATTCGATTCATGCGTGGCGGTAGCTGCAGGGCGGGTGATTGCCTCCCCGTGAACACGCAGCACGCCATCATGTGCACCCGACGCACAGCTGAGACCTGGGCCACCACAGTCTAGGTAAAGAACTGGAAACACTGGACAAAATGCAAACCATCAGTGACTATCCAGAGCAGTTTGATCTGATTTGAAGCATGAAAACAAAACAAAAAGGCACAGAGTCCTTTTAAACCTCTGTTCTGTTTCCCTTTTCCACCGAGTGCATTATTTCTGTCATTTCTCTGGAAAGGAGTACGTGCACTCGAAATGGAAAGAAACACAGGTCAGTGTTAACTGCAGCAACAGACGAGAAACATGAGTAAACGCCTCTTTCTCAGGCGGCCTCAGAAGGTAGGCCAAGACTCCTGAGCAGAGAGACAGGACCTTCACATCACATAAACAAAGATGTTCTGAGCTGGTGACATGGAACAATAAGGCCGCTGCTTTGTTTTCGAGGAAGTTTTATGAGTCATGTGCTACAGTATTTCCGACAGGTTTATAATCGTTAACAAGTCTCATCTAAAGCTACAAAACAACACAAAAAGTCAGCGCGCGACTTCTACAAACTGTTTCTGCCAGTCCACATCATGACTGTCTCATATTAGGAACTCCTGTTTTTGTCATTCAGGGGAATGTTTTGTTGTTTGTAAAAATCAAATTATGATGCAACACATGAGCCACGCATGAGGATTTTCTTGTGGTGCTGGCATTTCTGTCTGCGACAGTTGACACAGATGATCATTGGCTGAAGGTTTTACGATAAATCTCTCTAAATAAATGCAACAGTGACGGTTAGAAGACTTAAGCCATTACCAGTGAGAGGAACAACACGAGCGACACAGAGAGCAGCCTGGTGCAGGGCTGCTGTTCTTCTTCATCCACTACTGTCCTCTAAAATTGACAGTGAGGAGGGAATGTTTATATCTTAGGGCCATGCAGAAAATTATGACTCAATATGAAGTCATAACGGGGCTAATTATACATTTGAAGGAAAGTGCTGCCATATTTTGGTTTTTAGACAACAAAACCTCGCATCTGCGAGGCAGACATAACCCACCGACATCTGCCCTACAGATACATCCATACACCAAGTACTGATGCCATAATGAGCCGTTCAGTCAAACAAACAGCCCTCAGAAACATAAACCTACCAGAGAGCATAGGATGTGTGTGCAGCGCGTGTTGATTTTATTAATGGCTGCGGACCCCCTCAATAGGAATGTTGTTTTGCTTCTTCCGTGTGTTGGCACAGCGAGGTCAGTATAAACTAACATCATCATTAATGCTTGATGTGGGTTAAGGTTAAGAATTACGGTCGGTGGAAGCACAGAGTCCACGAGGCCGTCGTAGAATGTAAGTGGGTGAAACTGACCCTGGTTTTTAGTGGTAAAACCTGTGATAGTACATGTGAAGAATCAGAGTGAAGTCGAAACTGGAGCAGGCTCAAGTTTTACTCCACATCACAAAACCTCATCGGATTCATCTGCAGCCAGTTTCATACTTAATTTGTCAACCGTTGGCCTAAATTACGAAACGTTTCCACATATCAGATGGCGCCGCTCCATCGATTGAGTTTACATTTTGAGATGTAAACTCAAAAGATTTTGAACGGTTGCCTGATGCACCACTGACAGCTTATTCTAATAATCGGCTCACAAGCTGCAACAGCTCACACACATATATATATATATATATATATACATATACATATACATATATATATACATATATATGTATGTATATATATATGTATATATGTATATATATGTATATATATATATATATTTTAATACTGTTAACTACATGGAAGTAATTACTGCGCGGTCCGTGCAGGAAACTAAAAAACAAGAATGTTAAACACAACTGCCACTGGAATGCTAATTCTCCTGATACATTTGCCATGGTAACAAAGTACAGTTCACCAAAGCGATGCTCATTCCCATTTGCTTGTCTGGCGATGTCTATGTGAAATGAACTCTGTGGCCTGGAGAGCACCTCTCAGATCTGTCAGTGATCCCTCACTGTCTGTCGCTGGAAGCGTTTTCTTCCGCTGAAAAAAGTTGTTACAGCAGAGGTGATGTCTTCGCCACTTTTATTTTACAATTTTAAAAAACTTTTAAGATACAACTCAATCTCAAAACTGCACAATCATTTGATTTCTATTTTAATGTTCCAACATTGCACTGGTGTTTGTTATTTCTATTTTATCTAATTTCTTATTTTATTTCTTGTTACATTTTCCCACTCGTGCTGCCACTCTTTTGTGCTGCTTTGTCAAATTTGAATTTCCTCTACAAGGATCAATAAAGCTACATCTTTTTGTAAGGCATAATATTAGACATAGTTTGATAGTACATATGTATCCACATTATTTAATTGATTTTTGTGTTTACAGTTAATACATATTTTAAATGCTAGAAAGCGTGGAAAAAAAACCAATCTCATTTGGACCATAAATAACTCATCTACTTCTTCATCTCTCTAAAGAGACTGTTTGAGCAAAGCCCAGTAGAGGTGAATGATTGTCACTGAAATATTGATGTCAGGACTGGGAGTGTTGGTTCCGGGTGAATAATGCAACAGGTGGATTAGTTCTGGTTTCAGAGAAAGCGAGCGGAGGGATAAATTAATGATTATAGCTGCTTCCATGGAGCCTTGTGAAAGAATTAAAGACGAGAATAAAAGGAAAAGAGGAGAACTCGCCGATCACAAAATCTGTATTCATTTACTCGCTCGAACTTTACATAAATAATAAACGCATGAAGCAATTCTTCAAATACTAGATGTACTTTTGTTTTTTTGGGTGTTCACAGTGTTCTGTTATTGATGACATATGCAGACCACTTTACCATTCAAGGGAATGGAAAAAGTTTGCATGCAAAGTCAGAAATCTTGTTAAAGAGCTAACTATCATGTAGGTATCCTGTTCTTAAATCTTTTGTAGTCTAATGCTTTAAAGGCCCAGCAGTAATTTGCTATATTACATTTTACAGACGTGGGTAAGTAGCTTTTCCATGATCACAATAGAGTTTGATCTTCATCATAAACTGGCTCAGTGCCGACATGTATGTATTTTGAGAGACACAAAAAGAAAAAGGTGTACGAGATGGGGAAGGCGGAGGGGAGAGGGAGAGGTAATTGTCTTTGATGATTGATGATTCTCATTGCTTTCTTGTTTATTTCACCAGACGGGAACTTGAAAGCAGAGCCAGGCCTGTGACCAATCAGTGGTCATCATTAAAAGGCAAGATGAGTGCCAGAACCAATCATACGCCGGTTCATTAGAAGGCGAGACGCGAGAGAGGCAGTCATGTTGTCTGAAAGGTGGGCGAACACACAAGGTACTTGTTCAGTCCGTAAAACTTTACATGTTGCACCTAAATGTGAACAGCAGTGAGTAGTGATGCCTGTGCAATGAATACAGTTTACTATACTGTATATGTCTGTAGCCATGCTAGTGACATGGATCTGAGGATGGCAATGGTGGTCCGTCTCTGTCAGTGCACCACTGGTTCAGACTGAAACATCTCAACGATCATTGGGTGGATTGCTGTGATCGTCATTGACAACATAAGTTATTAATACTTCATCTATACATTCTTTTCAAGGGCTTTCATAAACACACCCAGTGCTCTGTTTGTTTCCTCGTGTTTGATCCATGCCACCGTGCTTCACGAAATATCCTCGAAATCCTCTGCAGGGGGAAAAATGTCCAAGAAGTGATGTCATAACATACAGGATGTAAAAAAAAAAAGCCTCGCTGGTTATTTGGCCAAAAATGCTCCCAGACCCGTGTGGCACGAAGACTATCAGAGGGAGGCACCTTGTTCCATTTTAAAGAAGCTTTCAGTTCTCTCTCCTGATATCACACGCACGCACGCACACACGCACAAACACACACACACACACACGTGCACACATGCGTTTCCTTAAAGGTCATGTGAAGGTGAGAGGGCAGAAGAAAGAGTGAGACGTGGGAACTTTTGTAATCTTCTCCCTTTTGTTAGAGAATTTTGTAACCTCCCACACACACACACACACACACACACACACACACACACACACACACACACACACACACACACCACTCTTGTCCAATACTTTGGCCACAGTTGGAACCAGACACCTGTCCTTCAGTCCTGTTCCATCCACAGAGGTTGGATTTCAGGTATCGGGTTTAAATGGGTCAATAACCCCTCCTCTCTCCTTTTTCCTAACCTCTCTGCACATGCTCAGTTAGCAGGTGACCAGTACACCTGTGGCTGTATCCTACATACTGTATATTCACAGCAGGTAAATGTAAAAGTGTACCACCAACACCACCACCCCACCACTCCACACAACACATTAGTGAGGAGAGGAAAGGGCCACTGGAGTTGAAAGGCGATTATGTCTGGTCTCTGATGAGAGACAAAGCTGTGTGATGTGGTGAAGCCATGCAGCCATCCCCAGGTACACAGGTAGACAATAGACAGCAAACTCAAAGCCCTGCAAAATGTATTCTGTCTAGACACGCGAACAAGCCAAAGCGAAAAGCCCATACAGACGAGATAAAGGCGTTTCGACAGCAAAAGAAAAAGAAAAAAAGTCGAGTGAAATGTTTTGAAAATACTTTGAAGCACTTGAAATGCACTTGAATTAACCTGTTAAGCCCTCGGCTCGGTAAGAGGCCCTTCAGTTTAAAGATCAATCTGGGAAGATTGTTTCCCGTGTGTCTGAAACAGCAATCTGTTTTACCAAAAATAGAAGGAAGATTCAAAGCCCTGAGTACACTTTCAAGGCATGTTCTTTGCCTGAGCCAATTGGCAAATGGAATAAACGTCCTCAATCATATCAGCTATAGATATAATTGTCCTTTGCCACTGAAGTAGTTGAACCTTGAAGGAAAACTACATCTAAATTTGTCTTTCAAACAATGAATAATCTGTATTCAGGCCTCAAAAGTGGCTCCACAGAAACAAAATTACACTCTCACAGTTGATCTTAATTTTCAGTCTGTTCCAATTGTCTTTTGCAAATGAATGACTTGATACAGTACAGTACACTGCTCCTTGTGGAGTTTCTCTTCAACATGATTACATACACTGCTCCCATGTCACACAATCACCATATTCATATCAACATTTAATGTTTATGTAAACACCGGTACTTCAGTCTCTCTATAGTCTAGATGTGGTAGGGATGAATGATTGATGATAATAGTTGTCTCGTGTCTATAATGAGTTTTTGCCTGCGTGAACACCTGCGACCATGCGCTCCTGCTCACTTTAATTCCATGACAAAAAAAGAATAAAAAGCATTTACAGCAGCGTTAGCTGCTCTGCTGCCACTGATGGCACACACACTTTTCGCAGACACATAAAACACACAGATGAACCGGCGGTTTTCGAAAACCACAACAAACACTTGACTCCAGGACTAATCCCGTGTCTGTATATTGTGTTTCCTCCTGTTTACACTCTCCAGTAATGAGAGGACCATTAGACATGAGACTTTGTCTCGCATAAAAGGAGTCATCACGCTTCATCATCACAATGGGCTGTGGCCTGTAATGAGGACAGTGCGGCAGGGCTTCCCCTCATCTAGCTGCTGGTGCCTTGACTCATGGATTCCCGCAGTGGTTTTCCTGACTGAAGGCAAATCCTGCCTCACTCCCTCTCAGCTTGGGGTTTTCATCCAGACCCCCACAAGTGGCCTAAAGAATCTCATGTGGTCCGATGATGAAGACCAAGTTAGCAAAGCATTAAAACACGGGATTAATTTTTCCGTTTTTCAGACTTAAATTGTCAATATCATCCTAAATAATGATACTGTACATTCTCTAAAATGTTGTAATTGTGCTTTGGGCGCATTTATTTTTGAATCAATCCTACATACACTGCACAAATCCAAAGCTGAAAATAGTCTCCAATAAATGCAATGTTTATGTCTGTTGGACTTACACTACAGATGAATAGTGTATCGCCGAGTTGTTTGAGGAAATTAAGTGTAACAGGCAGGGAATAGGAAAGTCATGAAGCTTTTAGTGTTGGACCAACGCTGGTTCAGCTTTTGTTGACGATAACAGAACTGTAGTATATCTCCAGCCTTGGGGCTACACACTACTGCGTTTTAAAACTTGTCACTGCTGCTACATTTATGCTGTCCACACTACTCCAGGGGTTTTTCGAGGGCCCTAGAATTGAAAAATTTGGAAAAGCTGCTGAACTTGTTTTAATTTTAAAACCTCTGGGTTTTTTAAAATGCTAGAGCTAGAGTTGTTCGATAAGCACATTGTTCGATTAGCACATTGTTCGATTAGCACATTCTCTTACAGATATGACGACGACTTCGTGATAATAACCCCTCAAAGGTTTTTTCATCTGGTGACCAGAGTAACTGGCATATTGACTCTGTCATCACCACCTGCATGTGTCTTTTCTCTCGGGTTGACAGTTTTCTCTGTGCCACACACACACACACAGGCACACACACAAAATGTCTGCAATGTTGTCCCTCATATGGAGGCAACAACACACAAAGATCTTTGATGTTTTGGATGCGGAGCCAACAGAGTCCACATGCTTCCCAAAAGAGATGATTAATGGCTAATAGAACAGACAGGGATTAATGAGATTCACCACAACACAGGTCGTGAACTTTGTACACAACAGACATGTTGGGACACATTTGTTGGTGTAGTGGTTTTGATTGTTGGTCTCGTCCGCGATGTTGACTGATGGGAGTTCCCAGAGACAAAAAACCTGTGTGTTTACTGTTACATCAGAAGTTAGATCACCGCTGGGCTCAACTCAGAAATGCGTTACCTTCCACATGTAGCCCATTTTAAGGCAACAGAGTCCTAATTATTACATAACCTTTCATTTATACTGTCAGAAACCTTGTTCATCTTCCCAGAAACTAAGATCTAGGTAGTTTTGCCTGCCCCACCCATTTTTCTTTTTTCTTTTTCTGACATGATTACATTCAGAGCTGTTATTAACAATGACCAGACAAGAGGAGTTGTTTTGGGTTAGTTAGCACATCCGAGGTGTGCACCTGTCATTGTTTGACCTTTGACCTTCGAAATTAAGGAGAAAACATTACTGTGCAGTGCATTGTTCAACATATTATTCCAATAAACCGAATACACAGTTACTTCTGGACCCCACCGAAGCTGCATCTGACAAAGTGAACGTGTCAGACGAACTGTGGTCTACGTGAGCCCGACACATTCTGTAAAGATGTGGCAGAACAACAGTAAAACAACACAGAGATTGGACACAATCAGCAGTGTATTCTATCTTTGATGTGATCTGTCAAGCATCTGGTGCATGTAATTGTATATTTGAAGTCGAGCAACCTGCCAGCTTTAGCGTAGCATCTTTTTAGCCATGTGGACTGACGGGCTGAGGCAGCTGAGTTGAAACTATGTCACGGAGAGACATTTGAACCACCTGCTGCTGCCGTGGACAGGTCTTTTCTTCACCAGCAAAATCTGCTCGATTGGTCCTGTAATTTTCCAGCAGTTCAGCTGACTCAACAGGAAGACTCGTAACCCTACCGCCCGGAGACTTTTCGCATTTTCTCGCCTGTAGCAGGCCTCTTGTGAAGGCAGTATTTCCTGCAAATGTGCAAGCAAGCTGTGGATTGATGAGAAATGTGCCACTTATTGAGGGCAGAGGCGAGAATGCATGAGAAGTGACGTTATTGTCATGTTTTACAAACATGTGCATGCTAATGTGGTTGTAGTTTTTTTTTATGTTCACTGACGATCTGATCATTGACAGAAGTTTTTTTCCCTCTGATTTTGGGTCATTCTGTATGTGAATGTGGTTGGTGGTGCAGAGGGAGACTGAGAAGAAAACACTGATGACAGCTGGGATTTGCCTTTCGGTGCTACTTGAAATATAGTGTGACTTGGCTCACAATCATCCAGATTTTTAGAATTATTTTCCTTACACAACAGATCTGTTTAAGTTGAATCATAATTATGAAAGTACCATGAATGTCTTTGAATGGAAATTATCTGTACGGAATACATCTTAGGCCCAGATGGTTTCTTGTCGCTAGCACTGTTAAAAATTTAATCTGTACATTACTTCCAATTTGACCTACCACCTAAAGTAATCCATTTCATCTCTACCTGATGAAGTTTTTATATTTATTCACGTGTCCCTCCTTCCTCTTTTCGTCTGCAAGACATAATTCTTCTTTCTGAAGGCGATGCAACTGACATGCAGTCACACAAAGAAATGACTGCTAATTCCCTCTCTCCTTTCCTCTATCTCTGTATGTCATTTCCCCTCTCTGTGTGACTCACTTAGCTTTTCCTTTTTCTTTTTTTAAGGGTCTGTGACCCGAGCTCCTCCACTGATAAATCTCTTCCATCCAGAAAGAGACCACCCAGACTCCACTTGTGTCTCACGGACACATTTCTTTTGAACATACCAAGACATCGGAGGATTTGTTTTCTCTAGAAAAACACGTGAACATTTACTTTGAGCGGATAAATGTGTCGACTTTGAATCTTGTAGATATTTCACGGATTAATAATAATGGGTAACATTTGCTTGTCAAGAGACAATAAACTAATCTGAGAAATAACATTTTTGGAGCCCTCAGCCATTTCCAGCTGAGCCTAAAACAAACACGTGATTCAATGACTATCCAACCCTTCCCTGGCACTTTGTCCCACTGGGTTGCTGGTTTGAAACCTCATTATATTGGGTCTGATTATGGATTTAATCCTGAACCTGACGTTGACGGGTCCATAGGACCGAGACGAGACATCCGCTGACTCAACAGGAGGGGCCTGGATCAGGGCTCACCGGAGCTTCATCTCCAACCAATTGCTGCACCTCTTTCACCTGTCGAGATGATAGGCAGCCGTGCTTGTGATTCATTTAACTGGCATGACATATTTCAGCAAGAAGATTTTAAATTCTTTAATATCATGATAATGATATACCGCATTTAGAAAACAACAAAAGCCCAGAGGGGTTTGCAGTGAACCTGAGCGTAACATTGGTACACAAGGAATTTGTGTTGAATCAGAAAAGCAGAAGCAGTGAAAGAGTTTGTTGGGAGGGAAATCGTTCAGTACTTTACTTTTAGCATCGCTCTTGCACAAAAGATTTCCCTTGCACACAAAATATGCACTAATCTCACCTATAAGTTATCCCCTTAGAGCAAAGATACGCACACTACATGATGTCTCATTGAAAAAGGACATCATTTTTGCCTTAATGTCGGCCATGTGTGCAATAACACTCTAAGAGCAGGAGCCGAATAGTTCACTGCTGAAAGTTGCAAGAGTTACAGTCCTGAAAACTCTCCTGAGCCTTGTTGTCAGTGAACATTGTGAGACAAGAAAAAACAGAGCAATGGTTGCGAGTAGTGTTGTAGGGCCACAATGTGAGTGGTTGTACAGTGGATTCGTATTTCTGACAGTGGTAGTGTTATATTTGTCTCCTACGTTGATGTTATAAAGACTTAGTGATTTAAGTTTTTAAAGCAATATATTATACAATATAATCATAAAAAAGTTATCGCTTAATGTTCACTTACAATATCATGGAAAATGCATGGAATTTTACTTTCAGTGTCCGCCTTCTTTAGAATTCTAGGAGAAACGTGACAACACACATGCGCAAGCGGTGAACCATTGAACAACCTCATTCTGATCGTGTTGTCGGCCTCAGACATACTTAAAAATTTAAAAAAAATGATCTGGACAAAGCCGTCTCATGGTCGCAGTAAATATGACTCTTGTGCATCAATAAGTCAGGTGATGTTATTGTAAAGCAGCAAGGTTTGCAGACGGATGTTGGGCTGGATGGGTCAACAAAATGTTAGGCTTTGACTTGGGAATCAACTTTTCTCTGTCGGTCAACAGTTATTACTTGCTTGTATGTGTTGTTCTCAAGTCATGATGCATTTTGTCTTTTCATTTAGAGGACTCGTTGAACATTGTAAGGCTTTAGGGTTTTGGTCCGTCGAAGAAGTGCTGCCTCGAGCTGCACATTACGTCAGTAACAGCTGAATGTCATTGTGGTTTTGACTACTGAAGTTTCATGAAGGGGGGGGGGGGCGTCTATGTTTTTCACATTATGGTGTCAATCACTGTGAAAGAAAGTGAAAAGTAAGAAAGAAAGTCAAGTGGTGTCTTGGTGCTTTAGGGAATCCTTCGCTCAGAGGTCCGCCTCCACCACCAGACCTCTTCTTAGACACACTCTGGACAATGTCCATAAAATTGGGTCCGGACATTTTCCTGTACTTTGCCGTTCATATATGAGGATCGTGGCAGGAGATTGTATGGGTCAGACGCGGGAATATTTTCTTCTTTCACTTGCACTAAGTAAGTCAGTAAGTCTTCTGGATATTTTCCTTCTGTATTCTCACATGGGCTCACTCAGAAGTTTTCTCAAGGGCGCCGGCAGGAAAATTTGCGGAAAATGTGCCATGTTAAGTAGATGCTCTTTACATATTTTAATGTTCAAATGATATTTCAAACCAACTTAGTATTTGTGTATGCAATGGGAAAACACTTCCATTCATTTCTCTTTAAATTGGACAGTAAGTACCAACCTCCAGCAGCAGGTTGTACCAGCCCAGATTGCTCGGTAGGAAAGTCTGACCCACAGTCTGTCTGTCTGTCTTTCTTATTGCCTAAATGTTTCTTTTTTTGCCAACAATATATCTGTGGAGTCTTTTATTGTCATTCATTCACAAACACACACGTATACACACATTCACACAACCCTGAAAGGTAATGTTCATTCCCAAATTTTTTACTATGAACCTAAATCAATCCGAAAACTCAGTTTCCCCACGCACCCATCTGTTCGACTGTTAACCCCGCAGATGCAGTGATCCTTTCGGTGGTAAATCTGTCAATATGTCTAATGTTATATACGTCTGACCCACTCATCCAGCCACTAGCGTGAAATCAGGAGGAGTCTTCTTGATGTTGGGAGGGAAAATATCTCAGGCTGTCGTGGATTCTCCTTTTTTGAATTGTTGTTTTATTTGAGAAGCAAAAACTGGAATACTACTGCATGCATTTTTTTTTTTTTAAATGAATGCACAATTTCCCTAAATGTAATAAGTCTATGAAGTCACCTTTAATCAAATGGGATTTTAAATAAATCCTGATGAGAGTGGGTGGGCTGATATATAATGTATGCACCAAGGAATGATGTCATGCGAACAATTTGTCCGAGTGCTGACATTTTTATTTAAGAAAGATAGAGAGAGAGAGAGAGAGAGAGAGAGAGAGAGAGAGAGAGGTTACATTCAACAAATATATCATCACTAAAAAATGGAAGAAGACAACCTCCTGTCAGTGTCAGTTGTGTTGTTATAATGTGGAGGGGAAAAAGGTTTTTAATTGTTCTGCATTTAGTTTGTTGTTTATTGATGTTATTATGTGTTCGTCATTTTTTTCTGATAGTTGTCACGTGTTGTTCTGCAGAGTTTGGGAGTTGAGCTTAAACAACGTTTACAGTTTTTTGATTTGTCAAGTTTCAGCTCATTTGTTCTCCCAAGACGTTTCTCGACCATTTGCAACTCTGCAGATCTTTTCCACTTCTTCCCTCGTCACTCATTTGCAGAGCAGGGAGATCTTGTAAAAGTCCAGCTGTGAGCACGAATTCCTGAGCTTCCAGGGGAAAAAATGCTATCAGACAGCCTTAGCCCAAATAACGTTGTTGATTGATCATTTACTAACAGGCTCTGACGTCGATTCATACGAGAGACATCCAAAGGCTAATGCATTACTCACACCGCCTGGTGTTTCTGGTCACACACACTTATGTACACACACACATATATATGCAGCGGGAGTAGAACTCTAAGATTCGTGCTCACATGCACAAATACACTACTTCAGTGTGTGCACGCCGCTCTCAGGCTCCTTTGGCCTGTTACCTGACTGTAGCTCGCAGATAGAGTTTGGTTTGTAATCCAACCCCTTCTCTCCCTGCGAACATTTGACAAGCAAAGCTGCAGCAGGTGACAGAGACGGAGAGCGAGACGTGGACGAAAACCTGATTTTAGGCATGTTGGGTTTTGTTTTTTTCCCCCGGTGAGAAATTAACCTTAGCCAGATAAACGGTGATTAATTTACCTGATCAGAAACACATGGCTAAACTGCTGCGTGGCCCTGATGAGAAGTGAATGTGAGGGCCAGATACACTCGGTCTAATTCATTACTTTAAGTACACGTAGATTCATTGCCTCAGTGACATCAATGGATCAAAGCAGCATCAGCAGATTGGATTACCGAACTTACAGTAATGATGATTGCTTTTTACAGCGGGACAGAGCAAAAGTGGCAGGGCAATATAAAGAAAAGGAATTTGATATGTCTTTCTCAGTAATCCGATGACAACATTTTTGTGTGTGCTGGTGTCTCCCTCATTACAGTAAACCAGAACACATGTACGCGGTGTCGTTTGTTTGTTCTTGTAATTAAAGATCCGTCACTTAGAGACACTTAGGTCTCCCCCAGGCCAAGACGCACACAAAGAGAGACTGGTCCATCATGAAACTAAATGAATCATTGTAATTATTGTCAGAAGGCTGCTGGGAGCGAATAGCTCAGAGGCCAACATTATAGTGTCACTTTAGCTCAGAGGCCGACTGCAGATGCAGAATATTGTGGACTCTGTTTAAACAGTCATTATCCCCACAGCTCTGATCTGTGCTCCAAGAAAGTCTCTACTGTAGATATTAAATGGCATACCTGCACATTACACGAGACAAATGGTTTAAGCAGTGCCGAAGTACTTTTTCAAAAATGGAAAAAGACACATCAGCGCCGCAGGCCAAGTTGATTCAGCTACAAATGATATTTTCATTTTCATTTTTCGGAGCTGCGGTTGGGTAGAATCCCTCAACGCCACTGCTGCGAAACCATCTGCCCAGGAGGAGAGTAATCAGTGTCAGGTGAAATAACATGGATGGACCATGAATCACTGGAAAAATTCTAATGTTGATTACAAATCTGTATTGGAAATCTGAAGCAATGCTTTGGACAGCTCTTATGAAAGCCTCGAAGTCGGCTCGATGTGAGTCTTCTGTTTTACGGGATTTTTATCGTAGTGTGTAACTGAACCCGTAGATGTCACTCAGGTTTTGATATATTGAAGGATTTTATTATTTTTTTTGTTATCATTTTTGAGCATGACAGTTTAAAGGTCCAACACCTGGAGATACGCGAGCCAGAGTTTGTGCCCTCATGGTTTTTAATTGATCTAGAGCACAATGTGGTTCGCATGAGCCTCAAAGTGTTTCACATTTTCTTCATGGACATAAATTACACCTGTTGTTTGTTTTTGTCAATCATAAATTTATAAGATCTAATGATATAAATGACATAAAAAATGCTGAGCTGTGCTTCTTTAAACTCCAGAGTGATTTAGTAGAGACGCTCTCAGAATCAAACCAGAGGATTGTCCTGGTTTTACTGAATGAAGGTGAGTTTACAAGTAGGTCTGGTGATCACACGACAATTCCCGCTTACATTGCTCCTTTTTTCTAAGTAAATAACAGAGCATCTACTAAGCCCATTGTTTGGATTTTATGGCAGACAAATTCACTGTTTTAGATCACTCTCACTGCTCTAATCCACATTGTTTCCAAATGTGTTCAAGTGAACAAGCTACAAAAAAAAAACAACCCAGTATTTTCACTTGCTCAACACCAAACAGCACACAGACAACATTAGCTACTAGTGGTGAACATGTTGGAGCATTTAACAGCCAGAGACTAAGATGTTTCCTGTAGTTGGTCCAGACCTTATTGCTTGAAGGAGAATGTTGGCCTTGAAGCATGACTGCTGCAAATTAATGTTGATCTGCTGGATATGAAAATAGGCCCAGATTTTCCATAAGTATTGATAAGGTGTTAATGTGTGAGTGGTTGCTCCATGTTTTTGCTGCCCCCCAGTGGCCAAAAAGTTGCTGCGTATATTGATAACAATATTCACTAAAGCAGAATGGGCGCCGACTGTCATTTTAAACGTATACTTTTGAAACATTATTTCAGCTAATGCATTTTTTTCAATCCTATAAGCTGATATGTCCGAACTAGAGGAGAAGTGTATATAAATAAGTGAGATACAGTGGAAATAATCAAGAAAATTGCAAGTGCTTACATGTTATACCCAAGTACAGTGGTTGAGCAAATGGACTTACAAATTGAGTTTGTTCTGCATTTGGGTTTTATCAATCTATTTACTAATATTTGCTCCTAACTGTCAATTTATTTGTAGATTTATTTTATCACTAAATTCAACAGATTTTCCTTTCTATTTGTGCATCTGATTTTTCTCTTGAGTATTTCCGCGTCCTTATCTTTCCTCAGGCTGCAGCGAGGGCGTCTGCCTCGGTGCCTCTGTAACGCTGCTGAGCGCGAACCCTCGTATTTCTGTATTTTCACACAGCGTTTGATAAGCTGAGAGAATTGTGACTTCTGAAGCCGGTTTGATAGGTTGAAAAGTCAAACCTGCCCCTTTTAGTCTCATGGTAGTTCGCTTTGTGTGTCCAAGTCTGTTTGTGGACGCGAGGTTACCGCCCGACAGCAGCGAGTATCAGAGGATGTGAATCCGTCTCCTCTGGCTCTGGAGTGTTTAGTCTGAGGACTCGACTCCACCATCTGCTCTACAGCTGCCTGTACGAGGGTCTAATTAGAACAATGGTAATGTCCAATCATCTATGCTACATTACGCTCACATCTAATGCGCCCAATCAGGAGGTCGGGGATCACGAGGGCCCAGAGCTCATGAGAGGAGCTGTTACTGTCACAGAGGTTAAGGTTTAACACAGTAAGGTTACTAATGTTTATCTCATAACTAGAAGGGGAAAACATGGGAGCATGACAGGCTCATACAGGCCGACTCTCCCGTATCCTGATGATATCAAGATATGACTTTAACCTTGTTACGTTTACACCCTAATATTAATACAGCACGTGTCTCCAGTGTCCACATTGTGATCGGATCGCTCCGTCCAGCTCAAGTCGCCTCCTCCTCTCATTTGAGCAGGTCCAAAAAACTGGGGGGAAAAGATAGTAGCTATCCATGAAGCTGTGTTAATTGTGTTTGCTTTCTTTTCCATCTTGTCTTAACTGCATCCATGAGTGTCTCTTGAATAACGCGAGGACCGAGGAGAGGCTTTGTGGCTTCGATTTCAGTGTGGTCACGACGCGTCCCTGAACACCTCTGGAGGTCGTGTGGCCGTGCCTTCATGTGTCTCGTGTGTATTTTCTCAAGGTCAATCGTTAGTGCAAAGTCAAATCCGATCACCTATCACCCACAACAAGTTTGAATGCCAGGTGTGAATGAAGTAGTCTCAACTTCCTTCAGACGTTTCTTTAACAACCTCTTTCTCTGCAGAATGATTGGTAGAACCTCAACACCAGTTTCCGCCTGAATTCCGCTCTTTCTCAGCTTTTCCTCCTGAACCCCTGACATCAGTTACTGTATCATTCCTTTCTCCTCCTCCTCTTCCTCCTCTTCCTCCTCTTCATCCTCTCTCGCTCTCATGCCCCTCAGCCCTGACACTGGCCTCCCTTTGAAGTGCTCTTTGTAGAGCACAATTAACCCCCTCCTCCAGCCACTGCACTCACTTGTCACCTTTTTAATAAGGCACTCATAGACAAGTGTCGGACCCTTTTTTCCCCCGTCGTTCTCTCTCTCACACTCAGTCCGTCACACACACTTGGATCTACGGGTCCTCCCAACACGCCTGTAAATTCTTTGTCACTTGGCTGCAAACTCAGAGACCCCTTCCTGTATACGTTGTTGTGTGTGTGTGTGTGTGTGTGTGTGTGTGTGTGTGTGTGTGTGTGTGTGTGTGTGTGTGTGTGTGTGTGTGTGTGTGTGTGTGTGTGTGTGTGTGTGTGTGTGTGTGTGTGTGTGTGTGTGTGTGTGTGTGTGTGTGTGTGTGTGTGTGTGTGTGTGTGTGTGTGTGAATGAAAGGGAGAGACAGAGGTGGTTTCTGGATGTTTGACTCAGTGTTAATGCAGCTTCCGGTGCTTTGATACAAAGTGAATCACTGGTGACTGGGGGGTGAAAAAAAGCCATTAAGCAGTCGACCACCTAATTGTAGCCCAGCATGTGTTCCAGTTTGCATGATATCTGTGTAGTTCAGCTCAATATGAAATTATTTGTCTGTTAATTGCCGCAACTTACACAAAAGTATGTGGAAACCTAAACCATGCCCCTGCAAAGACTTCCCACAAGACGTTGAGACCTCGCTGCAGTGGTCTGCTCCTTTTCAGGCACCAGCATTCGACTTCTGAAAAGTAAAGACGTCCATTCTCCAGTCATTCGCCTCGATGCAGCCGCAAAATACACATGCTCGGTGTTTCCTGCGCTGGCGTGATCCACAGCCTCAGGCACCTGGAGTAATTCGGTACAGGTGAATCTGGCTTTTTGTGACTCAACCTGTAGCTCAAGGGGGTTTAGTTTGTGATCCGGGAACCGGGGGCCAATGGACATCACCTGATAGTAGCAGACATAATGAAATAATAATGAAATTGCTTCTCTGCTAAATCTTGTTTTTGTCTTTGGTCTTGTGTCTCCTGGTTGTCCAGCAGTGGGGGATAACACCGCTGTAGACAGCAATATGTCCAAAAATCTTGCCATATTAAATATATTATCTGAAGATCTTACAAACCTGACTTTAACCCGAATTTAGATCCCTCGAAAGAAGAAAAAAATAAATTCCTTCCAAGGCATTAAAAACATATACATCCTTCTAGTTGTTGGGAAGCAGCCGCTATGAAGCTCATACGCAAAATTTTATAAAATTAATTGTTTAAATTGGTTCATCCATTCATCGGTTTCTATGCAGCTTATCAGGGTCCGGTGAAGTTAAATTATAGATATTATATTATATCACTATAAATCATACTTTTTTTTAGAGCTTGGAAATACAGACAAAAAATGATTTCAATGTCAATAAGTTCAAGTTCAACTAACTGTTGGCTTTTTTCGTCCCAACTAGTTTTCTGTCATTCTTTAGATGGCAAAACATTGAATTTAATGCACTATTAAAAGAATCAAATCCTTTGCTCCCATTCAGCCATAAGAGAATAATTACTGATGTTTGGCGACGTTGGGCTGCCGTTAACAGTTCCGGTCGGTCCTGACGGTGTCGGGCAGCGTTGAAGCTCAGTGTCGTGCAGGTTCTCAAGCAGAAAACTAGTTTCAAAGATCCTGAGGAGCAACGTCACGAAAAACAGGAAAGGACTTTCTCAAAACAGCTGTCGCAAAGTTGGAAGCACACTATCGTCCTCAGTACTGTTGGAAGCTGTAATACGGGGTTTTTCTCAGACTAAAACCACAGAGAGGGAGTGTCCATATTTATCTTGGGGCATTCAGCGTACGTCTTATCATCTGTCAGAAGTGTGCCACCGGGTCCGGGGGAGTGACACGGTGCTAAGCCTGCTGAGTATTGAGTTAGATTGAGAGGATATTATTCAAACACAGATGTGCTGCCTTCCTACAATAACTTCCTCAGAAGCGACAGCAGCTCCGTGTTGAGCTATTTAAGACCAGGAATCCTTTGAGGAGGGAGGATTTTCCTTCCCCAATTCTCTCGGTCCGTCCCTCTGTCTCTCTTTTTCTGTCATTAATAATGCGATATTGTCCCATCTGTCAGGGGAGCCAGCGTGGAGCACGTGTTCCCAGTTAGGGCTCATCAGAACCTGATGTGGGGAGGCCGGAGTGAACGTGAGGGACTGAAAACTGGGAACCCGGAGTGGGAACGGCGGCACTGGGGAAGGTAATTAAATCACAGGGTCTCCACCGTCTCAGTGCACCGGTAGAGACTCGAGTGATATATGAAGAGTCTGTTTGGACGGAGAGTGACTCGTGTGGAGGGAACGTGGAGCCGCGAGAGGTGATTCTCCAGCTTCCACCACAAATGGCCAAATAAAGTTCTTTCCCATAATTTCAAATCAACACACGACTGTGCAGAACAAAGTTGCCTCCCAGATTCTTCCGTTTCACGGCTCCCTGCCAAATCTTTTGCAGGCACATAACTTTCACGACATGCGGGCGATCATACATTGATACTCGTCTTGTGTGATTAGTTTGCAACGCAAAGTGTAACTGCCCCGCGACACGAGTAAGTTGACATCCCTCTTAACATATTTGTAAGATGCCATAATGTAAAACACAAACAAGAAAATAACATGATCAAAGGCCTCGTTCTGCCCACTGCCATTACTCCACCTCCAGACAGCATTGCTGCAATCACTCTGCGCTAAATCAGATGCAGAAATAAACATCTCTGGGGTTTGGATCCGGAGCCAAAACTCTCTCACAACAGGGATCTCGTCCAACTATCCCACATCCATACAAAAGGAAAACAGCACTTGTGATCTGCGAGGCAGCATGTGATAATGTATTACTGATTACAGGTTGAATAAGATAAATACACATGCAAACATTGGAGCTTGCAGAAGACAGATGCTCATTTTAAAAGGAATTGCTCTCTTTTGTTTTTCTCCAAAGCTGAAGATTCACAGAATCTCGTTTAAATTTACTTTACTCCTATGTCGATGCTGTCTTTTCTTAATCAGCACATACGGACAGACACATCAGCAATGTAACAATTTCAAATTATAATCGCACAGCCATAGTTTTTACAGTGTTTACCACGGTGTTTTTGTGCAGGACTGCTGCAGAGCCTCTCTGTGGTCTGCTGTGTTGCGGTCCTCCGGAGTCATGAGTGTAACTGTATCTCAGTGACCCCGGGTTACTGCCGCACTCAGCCCTATGATGTCAGGACACGCATCACAGTGCCCAGAGATGGTGTAGTGGTTGTAGTGGAACATCACTCAATTTAAGAAACCACGTCTGCTTTCACGGCGTAGCACCATCGAATCTTTTTTTTCTTCCTCTCTTTTAGGGACCCGAGTAGTTTTTCTCCCAAAAGCGAGAAACCAGAGAGCCAGTAAGGTTGTAGTCCGTGACGTCATCCTGGTGTGTCGCCCGGAGTGACAATCGAAACGAGAGTGAATTTCAAGGAAATTCTTTTATGATCTTTCGGTGATCTTGGGCTTGAGTCATTAAATGTACATTTTCCCACAGGAAATGTTCCGGCGTACTGTTACAGTCACCTTTTCCAACTTCTGAAATCGATTTTCTATGGACCTGTGTGATGGTCACAGGCGCTTTATCGTTTCACATTCTGAGGGACAGTGTTAAATGTTCACATACAGTAAAATATAGCATCAACAATCTTAGAAATGTTATCCTGTAATGGTGTCATTCAGACGAGCTCCCTGGCTACAGGAACGAACTTCATATTTAAGTTCAAATCAGGCCAAATCAGAGCCTCTCCTCTGTCTCTCTGATCCTTCTCATCATTTCTGTTCAGCAAGGCTTCATGTGCTTGTTCCATGAGCCAAATGTAGATTACTGAAAGCATCTTTGCATTAATATCATCTTTTATCCATTAGACTCTGGTTCAAAGAACCGCCGGAAGATGCCTCGAGGAAACGCAACCCGCAGATTTTGAATCATTTCGATTTGGTTTGATTCCATTTGGTGTACTTCAGAGAGAAAGAAAAGAGCCTCGTAGAAGAATTAAATCCTTGTTTTTCACCAGAAAAACAAACAAATAATGTGTATACGAAGTTCGGGCTTGTGCCCTGAACCCAGCCATGTTGTAATATAGGAACACACTTCTTTATGTTTTCTTTATTGCATGTACTACACGTTGGAGTGTGTGTGTGTGTGTGTGTGTGTGTGTGTGTGTGTGTGTGTGTGTGTGTGTGTGTGTGTGTGTGTGTGTGTGTGTGTGTGTGTGTGTGTGTGTGTGTGTGTGTGTGTGTGTGTGTGTGTGTGTGTGTGTGTGTGTGTGTGTGTGTGTGTGTGTGTGTGTGTGTGTGTACGCATGCTTTCATGTGCATGAATGTGTGTGACTGTGTTTGTGGGCCACAGTAGGCTGCAGGCGAGGTTACATCTTGCAGCAATTAAGCTGCATGCGTCTCTTACGCCCCTCCACTCGTCTACTGCAGGGTCTTATTTCAAGGCCAGCCTGCGTTAGACAAACTGGGAACATTTGACGGCTTGGTGGCTGGGGCTAAATGGGCGAACACTTCTGCAACATGTTGCACACATCAGTTAATTGCTCCACTATAAAATGTGGTTGCATTAGATGGAACATGAGCATGTTAACAATGTTGACAAACCAGAGAGATGTGTAACACAAGGAGTGAACGCAGAGGGAGGCAGAAGTATGAAGTGGACAGAGAGGTGGGCGAAGTGAGGGATGAGGAGGAGGCTGAGTTGGTCACCATGTTCTTCACCATCAGACCTCCCATCAAAATACACATGTAAACTCCCTGTTTTTTCTTTTTCTTCCCACGAGTTCCCAGATGACTGAAACCATGCAAGTAGTTATAATGTTGGTGATTACGGTCATACAGAGATTACAGTCTTTTTAACCCTCCCCAGTTTGTGGGAGCCTGGATAACAAAAGCCCATTGTCCCTTGCACTGTTGAGGCACCTAGCACAGGTAAATGTCACTATTAATATTTCTAAATGTATATCAAAAGGTAATCAATAAACAAATAATCCGTTGTAGATGTAGAGACACACAAGTATTGTTTATGGAGACTATAAGTTTACTGAAAATACTCTTATTTGTCTTTGTAGCCACTGTTACTTAATCTCAGTGTGATTCGGGATTATGTTCAATTTTCTTTTTTACTGGACAATGATAATTTACTGTAAGTGACAAAATTCTCAATTTCTATAGCACACAAGTGTCTTGGTTGTTAAGTTTTATTTTGCCAACATGGTCTCAAAATCCGGGGAAAGACAGAAGTGTTGCTGTACTGTTTAAAAAGTAAATGTGGCCAACCAAACATTACACCTATATATGATTGTTAAGGCCTCACTCCAAAAACATGGGCATTAATAAGTTGCCTCCACTTTTCTGGGAAAACTTTCCAGCACTTTTTTTTTTTTTTTCGAACTTGCCGTGGGGATTTGTTAATCTACTCAAAGAGCATTAGTGAGGTCAAGCTCTGATGTTGGGTGTTAAACCCTGGATCCATAGGTGGCAGCGGAGACTGGGGCCAGTTAATGGATTTTTTTTTTGGTAATCATACCAATAAAATATTCTGTCGGTGAAGATGTAGAAGTCAATCCTAAGTATCATATGTCTACTGCAAAACTTTAAACTATAAAAGCACTTTGTTGGGACTGGTAGATACATGAAGGATAGATAGTGCTGAGGGGACATGAAGATGTTGACAACAGTCATTATTGGAAAAACTAGCTAAAAATATTCAGAAATATTGAAACAACTACACACACACACACACACATATTTTACACGTACCAATACTTGTATAATACACATCACATCACATCACCTGCTCACTGAGCAAGTGTGCTATGACGCACATTAGTGGGTATTCAACAATATTTACTGAGCACACAAACTGTGATTAGTAGGATATCCACAGTGTAAACAGTATAAAGTAGTTTGCAAAGACACAGAACATTTAAGAAGATGTAAGAGGTGGTGAGTTGGCAGCTGAATCTGCATCACTTCTATTGCTGCCTTGCTTAATCAGCCTGGAGCTACGGTAGTCAAGAAAACTTACCTGCAAAGGGACTTCTTCATCAGCAGCTTCCTCCTCCTCATTTCCGTCTTCATACTTCTGGCAGTTGACACATTTGTTTGCTACTTCAGAAGAGTCTCTTAGTTGCAGATTAGTCATCCCTCCAGTGATTGAACATATACACTTGTCCCGGTCTCCCAACCTGCTACTCTTGCTTTTCCATGTTTTTTTATTTCCTTTGGCCACGACCTCCTCTCATTTCCTTCTTGATGGGGCTCCTTCAGCCACAGTCTTCCTCTCCCGGTCTTTGACCTTTCTGTAATGACTTCTTCACATCATTTATCCTTAAATTCAATCTCTTTTTCAATACACAGAATTATCCACGTCTGTCCTTGGATATCTAGTTCAAAACCTTTTACCTTTCATATATTATGTCTTTCTTTGTCCTTTTCAAGGAAAGACTCTTGTTTCCCTAACTGTGCCCTGGGGTTCCTCAGGGTTCATATCTGGGTCCTCTCTTAATTCGCTATCTTTTTTTGAGGGGGGGGGGTCATTTTATGGGCTTAATCTATTAACCTCTAAAACGTCACCGGCTCAGTGCTGAATCAATATTACAAAGCTTCTGATTTTGAATCAGAAAAGGAAGTGTTCAAATGACATTCTTGCATCAAATATCAATTTGATGCAATATTACTTCGAAGTAGGTCTGCAACTCACCGTTGTTGTCATCAATTAATTTGATGATTATTTTCACAATGAACTGATGAATCATTCCGTCCTGAAGAACAGTTCTCAATTTACTATTGAAGCAGAAAAGCTGCATGTCTTCACATTGAAGTAATTATTGTATTTATTAAGCCATTAATGGAATATTTGAACATTGTTGGTCCATCGACTTATTTTTTCAGTTGTGCTTTGGAGTCTTTAGAACAAGCAGATAAAGAACAGATTTGTGTCATTGAGTAGAAAAATGGTTTCATCCAAGTTTAAAGAACGTAATTAGACACTGGAAGGAAAACGCTACAAGATCAACTTAGTCGTAGTCAAATAAATGAACTGAAATACGCGAACAAACATATTCGAAGAACATCCTCATCGCATTACTTCAAATTACACATTTCAGATGGGCCGAGGAGAGTTCATCCTGCCACTCACACACTGCAGACTTTGAGATTTTACAGCGGCCCGGGACGCTGGACAAACATGGGCCCGAGCTGGATTAGGATCACAGCACTAGTTCCCTCTCTGCTCAACCCTCGAGGCCTGAGGGCAGAACGTGTGGGAAAGCAAGATTGACAGGAAGTTGTCGTGTAAAGGCAGAGGTGTGTGCATATGGGTAATGTGTGTGTTTGCCCAGCAGGCAGAACACAGGGCCAGGGCAGGAAGCAGAGTGGTTGTGCCACCGGTTAGAGGAAACAGAGCGGCAGATAAATTACCCAGAGCCGGGCTGGCAGGACTTCTGAGGGCCAAGGCTGAGTGGACTCTGAGGGAGGACAGAGTGTTGACATGGACGAAGGTGTGCCTAACCCAACATGAGAATAAACAATGCATCGGATTTTTATTTCTATTTGCCCAGTTTTTCCAATTCTGAAGTGTGTTTTAGTCCGATTCTAGGAGATGTAGGTTTGAGAATAAGAACAGAAACAGAACATTAAATATTATTTATCATGATTCACATGACATACTGTGTGTGTAGATGGGGGAAACATAAAGTGACTTGCTTGTGTTGCACCAAGGAGCAGTGAACACTATCCCTGCCACCGATATTCCCTCATTTGGCGTTTTGATGATGGTGGTGGTACGGTCCAGTATCTCTGGTCAGTTGGATCTGGAGACTGTGACGGCAGCAGCAAATAACTCAGATCATTTGAATCATTATTAAACTTTTTATTTTCTGCCGTCAATTATTCAGCTCTTTAATGTGCCATCCATTTGTCTGTGAGGAGGAACCTGTGAGGAACGATGAGATCCAACTTTGGTAAAGGTTTCCATCTAGTGGTCATGTATTGTCTGTTCAGTCTCATCCTGTTTCCCATGAGTTCAATTTACAATGACTCAAAGAAATTGTGGCTCATTTTTGATTAATAGAGGAGCAGTCAAAGGTTCAATGAAGTAAAATATTTAATCGGCCTTTAACATCGTCTGACATATGGTCATTAATCATATATATTATTTAACTATTGCTTTCTTTTGTACTGGAAATACCACGATGATTAAAGTGACAAAAAATCTGAACTACTCTAGCACACAAGTGTAACTGTTGTTTAGTTTTATTATGTTTAACTTTACCAACATGGCCTCCAAATCCTTGGGAAAGGTTTTGTGTTGCTGTGTTGTTTAAAAACGTGTCACTCTGGACCTGGTTTATATTAATCTGTGGTGGCTTGTAAACCCATGTGAGCCGAGCACGACATAATGATAAAAAGTTTCCATTTAATGTGCAAATACTGATCAGCTTTCAAATTAAGTGATATTTACCTTTCTTAGGAGAATCAGGTAGTTTTCTGGGACCTTGACACATGATGTGAGATGGACAACATGAAACAAAGTCACACGATGGTACAGTATCTTGGAAATTTATTTATGTTGGACAAAAAAGCAGGTGGCAAAAACATGTTTTTTTTCCATGTCACTACAAAAATCGTTTAAGTTTAGGTTCTTTCTTTTTCCCTTTCTTTGTACGAAACATTTCAGTCAAGGCCTTGAGAGAGAGAGAGAAATTACAGCTGGAGCTTCAGTCAAGTTCATTTAATCTCACTCCAGGTCGACGGTGTCAGAGTGTAACGTTTGCAACGGTGACGGCTAAAGGTGTGTGGCTCTAAGTGCAGCACTAAGGCAAAGGAGTGATGTGAAAACCGTCTACTAGACATGCAAAAAAACTAAAACATATTCTCGGTCACTGAACAGAACACATCAGTACCTACAAGGTAACACTGAAGCAGATCACAAACAAAAAGACCCCAAAAAATGAAATCTTGATGAGGAAGCCTGGTGAGATTAGCATCTGTAATAATTGAGAATTATTGATATTGGCAGTAAAATGTTCTCTGTAAGGAACATGTAGAGCCGCAAAAATAGTGATTATTAAGTGCTGGCACGTGACACAAGACATGTTTTATGTAAAACATGTTGAATGCTCTTCAAGTAGGAAAACACCAAAAGACTTAAAGTAGACGAGAGGAGCGGAAACGTCAGAACTAAAAATGTCTCCTAACTATCATGTTTTTGGGTGTTTTTTTTTCTTGTTCCTGATTACAGTAAGAAAGAAACAACTCCTCCACATATGAACAGGAACATTTTAGTTTCATTTAGTTGTCACTAGCTGACAGTGCGTTTTTTGTATTGAATGAAAAAAGCTTCTCGTTCACACAAAACAAGGCCATAAAAATACAGCTGTCAAACCTCTTCATTTAAGTACAGTAACTTCGAAAACATGACAAAGAAAAACACAAGACAGTAAAATACATTTATATTTTCTTGTGCTAATAGGAAAATAGTCATACAAACAGTATCATGCTTTTTCTTCAAAGAGGTGCGGCCAAAAATAATACATTTCTATGTGATCTTGGCCAGCGCTGAGCAAACTCACGTGCATCGATACCAGGGAGCAAATAATTTAGATGGTATCAGGAAATTGTGGACGAACATGAAACATTTAGACGAGTAGAATAGAACGAAGACTGTTGTATCATAAAATAGATACTTAGTGACAGCAGAGTCTTTTCTTTCTCTTAAGGCGTAATAGAAACAAACCAAACTCGCCGTCTGTCGACTGAGCACATACACGAATGTTTGTATCAATCGCACTTGTGCCACTGCGTGTGATGTAAGGTTACTGAACATCTTCAGTGTGGTGCTCACGTGCACATACTGTGCGTTTGGCTGGTGCACACTCATTTGAATGGTCAGTTGGCTGATGTGGAGTTTCCCCCCAAAAAACATCTTCCATCGCAAGATTGGCGACTTAAAAAAAGATCTTGATGGGTCAAAAAGCAAAAGGCAATGAACATATGACTGTAAACATTTTCAAATACTGAAGGTTTACCCGGAGGCACCAATGCGTTGGCCTTGCTTTAATCGGCACGAGCAACATGTGAGTTCCGACGAGCGGCGAGTCTCATCTGGCTTCGTGGAGACCCGGCCCTGTGCGTCTCAGCAGGCCTCCTTGGCTTGGCTCGGCATCTTGCACATCATCAGAATCTGCTTCAAAGCTTTCTGTACATCCTCGTCCATCTGACCCTGAAGGTAAACAAGTGCCAGATCGTCATCATCAAGAAATGATAATGCTGCATATTTTAAAATGATAAGTCCACTCGCCCTCCATCGTATCGGAATGGGGACAGAAGTTTGGGGGATGGATATTTCAAAACCATTTTTAAATAAAGCCAGAAGTATCTACATGAGGAGATATCATGACTTAGTGAACAAATATGTTAGTTCAAAAAGAATTTAGCGAAAACTGTGCAACCGAACAAGTTAATTTACCTGGACGGCATAGAGGAGATGCATCCTATAGACTGACACGATCTCATTGTGCTGCTTCTTTGACTCCTACAAAGAAAACGTGAATTAATAAAAATAAAACATGATTTAAAAAAAATTAAAAATAGAGAATTTTTAGGTGTGACATTTAACAATAGGTGGAAGGAATCATACAGCCAGCTGGTACTGCAGTTGTTTGATTTGCTGCTGCAGCGTCTCCAACTGCTGGTTCTGCTGCAGTCTCTTGGAGGGGGAAGCAGAGCTGTACGAGAGCTGCGACAGGCTGTTCAGGGCGTCTTTCAGCTTCCCCACCTCCCGTGACAGGTCGTCTATCTGAGGGGGGAGCAACATGAAAACGTGGTTGATGAAGTTTAAAGACAGTCACAAATGTCATGTACTGGAGTGACGGGTCTTCTATACTGACCCTCTTGTTTTTCTCTCTCTCTGAGGCCACGTGGTTCTCCACCAGCTGTTTGAGCTGACACACGGCGTCCTGGGACTCGGCCAGCCTGGACGACAGCGTCTGGTTCTCCTTCTCCCTCGACATCACCAGCTCCTGCAGGGCTTCACGCTCTGCGCGATTGTCCCGCGCCTAATGGAAGAACAGAGGTTGTTTAGAAACGTACAGTACTTTCGTGGATTTGTGCTTCCTCTCCTCTTTCTTCTCACCTTCTGCCAGGCATCAGCAGCGTCCAGAGCCAACTCATCCTGCTTCCTGAGAGCCCCCTGGAGGAGCTGCGTCAGGTGGCTCACCTCGCCCTCCAGCTTCTCTCGCACGGTCTCGTGGTCCAGACGAGACACCGAGTCGTCGGGGGCCATTTCTTTCTCTGCCGTCAGTCTTTTGATAAAAGTGGCACCACAGAAACACGATGACACACGCAAACAACTAGAATTGGAATACATCTATTTTCTTAGCAGACAAAAAAATAATATATGAATCTTCATCACACACTGGAGGGTAAACTAGATGCTTCTGCACCTTTTCCGTTTAGTCTATAGTTTTAAACAGGAAATTTACTGATTGACAAAATCAATAATAATCTTACAGACTGAACATTGGAAATTTGTTGTCTCACGTGGAACAAGCAGTCGCACTATTCTTCCTCACGAACTTCCTGTCCAGCTCAAAACAAAGCATAATAGCTCCTTTACTCACGTAAATATAAAAATCATGTTTTCAAAATCTGACATAAAAGGAAAAGGGCTCATTATTGAGTAAAATGGCCCCAGTGATAGTTATATTACTATCTATTATATTTGTGGATGGTTTATACTGGGTTAGGGTTATATATTTCAGATTATTTTTAATTGAATCTGCATAAAATGGTAGTATGAGGGAGTTAAAATCGTACTTATATACTGTACTCCATTAACTGTACTTAATTACATTCTTCCACTAGGTTTTAATGTTATTCATCTTTATGAGTCCGTCGCTCTGAAAAAAGCAGAAGAAGTCACAACAGTCTTCTCTCCTCACCTGCTCTGAAGTGCCTCCACCTGCACGCTCTTCTGGTGCAGCTGCTCTTTCAGGGCCTCCGATTGGCTCTCCAACTCTTTGATGGCGTTTCCCAGCGATGACATAACCTGCGCGTGATCGGCGAGGGCCACGGAGCTCTGCGCCTGAGCCTCCGCCTCCTGCTGCAGTGCCGCGATCTCCTCCTGAGCAGCCGACTGCTTCTTCTCCGCGTCGGCGAGCAGAGTCTGCAGCTCCTCCACCCGACCGCTGAGCTCCTCCACCTGCAGCTGCTGGTCCACGGAGGGAGACGTGAGTGCACTGCTCTCGGCCTCCGCTGCCTGTTTCTGGGCGGCACTCAGTTTGCTCTTGGTTTCGCTGTAGGAGTGTGAGAGCTCCAGCAAGCGGCGCTGCAGCCCGGCGATGACCTCATTCAGCTCGGCCTTCATTTCTTCAAAGTCTTTGGCTGCGGCCTCAACGGGCACCGTGCCCCTCAGAGCCTCCTACACAGCAGGAAGAATGATTGGAAGTATGAATATATGGAAAAGGTAATTGAATAAGTGATGTAATTAGACAGAGTGAAAGACGGATAAATATTTACTTTTAGAGTGAGAGGAAAATGCCCGTATCTACCTGCAGCATCCTAATCTCCTCCCGTGCCTCCTTGTACAGCTCCTCAATCTGTGCACTCCTCTGCTCTTTCTCCTTCACACTCCGTCTTTCCTCCTCCGTCCTCCTCAGCGCCTCCTCCAGCTCTCTGACTCGTCGAGCTGCGCTATCTTGCTCAGATCCCGATTGGACGAGCTTGGCCCTCAACTGTTTTAGGTCGTGTTCGAGTGTGGACGTTGAGCGCTCTCTCTCCGGCGGATCACCACTTCCTTCTCTTCCCAGGTGCGCCCTGAGCTCCTCCACCTCCTCCACAGCCTGGTGGTATCTCTCCTGGGTGTCCGTCAGCTTCGCCTGCAGCTCTGCCAGACTCTCCATCAGCTCGTCCTCTCGTCCCTTCTCCCTCACATCGTCGTCCTCCTCCTCTCTCTCTCTGCCGCTCTCGGGCTTCAGCTGAGCCTGAAGGGAGCGATTCTCCTTCCTGGTTTCCAGCAGTTTTACCTGAACGCTCTCCAGCGCCTGTCTCAACAGTCGGAGCTCCTCTTTGCTCCCTCCTCTCCCCATCTCACCCTCTTCTTCCTCCCGTATGACAGAAACACTGTCGTCTTCCCTTTCCGCCGCGGTGGTGGAGGAGACTCGAGGCGGTGATTCAAACTCATCCTGGGTGGAGTGGAAGGAGGAGTTGGAGGCCATGCTGTTCGGACGGCTGGTCTCCTTCAGGTCCTCGTTTCCTTGGAGGGACGGATGTTTCTGTGAGTTGAGGACGCAGGGAGAGAGAAGTTGGAACTGAAGTTAAAGGATAGACAAATCATTTAAAAAAATAAGTAAATCATTAAAGCTTCTGAATCATATTTGTACTATAAAAATATTAAAAAATATTTAAGGGGTTGTCAACAAATATTTAAAAATATTTATTGCTTGTACAACATAAATAGGAAAAGTTGGTAAATCTAAATAAACACTCACTTGATGATTTGATTATATTGGATCTGGGTTAGTACATTATTACAACTTTACATCCTTTGTTTTTGTTAATGAATTATAATATCAGTGTTCAATAACGTGAGTACTATTTTAAGACAGACATTGGAACACAGACTTAAATTGTTGTGCTTGAAATCATTTTCCTTAAATTTCATTTAATTCATTATTATTTAACTACAATATCTGTACATTGCATTGTTTTATCCATCCTTTTTTAGTTGTTGTTTAAGTTTCTTTTTTATATAGTACAATATACTACTCTTACCTTTTTCATCCATGTATGTTTATGGTTTAAAACTAAAACAGGGGAACATACCATCAGTTTGCTTGCAAGTGTCTGGTTCTCCAGAGTGAGAGCAGTAATCTTGGCTTGCAGAGCAGAAACCAGAGCTGCAGATGCTGTAAAACGGTGCTCGACCTGTCAACACACACAACACACGTATATATTACCGTACGTGCAGACGTGCGCACACAGAGGCCTCGGAGCTGCGCTGAGGACCACTAGCTACCTGCTGAACGAAAAAAAAAACGAGTCGTGACACGTCGAAGGCTCAGGTTAGACCGCCAAGAATGCTAAGGTGAAAAGGTTCAGCAGTTGTCTGAAGAAAGTATTAAACTTAAAGAGAAAGAGTTGATTTTCCACTTTTGGTAAAGTTGTGACACGTGAAAAGAATGAATTAAAAGTCCAAACATCCACAATGTGAAATTTTATAACTGTATCCAAAAACTAAAAGACATTTAAATGTCTGATGTGAGATATTTTCAAATCTTCTGCTCTGGTCGTCACATCTGTTCTAAAAATCAGCTCGTATGTGACGTAAGTGTGTTTTTTTTTAAAGTCCTTTATCACCTTTGTATCCGGCTCAGGACTCGTCACCGTCTGCTTCAGGTCTTCAATTGTGTCCAGCAACATGTTTCTCTCCTCATGGAGCTTCTCCACCTCCTCCCTCAGCGTTGTCCCTCTCACCTCATCCTCCTGACAAATGAGAGGGGGAGGAAGAGAGAGAAGGTGAGGGGTGGCAAGACGGAAGAAGGGGAGGGGAGAAGAGAGTAAGGGAGAGAGAGAAGAAGCAGGGAAATTAGTTCTACCTGCTTGTGTACTGCATATTGTGCTTGAGGTTTATTGAACTTTTCAATTGCGTATTTATTCAACATGTTTATTTTCCTTTGATAATTGTATACATATGAATGTTAGAAAAACAGTACACAAAGCACATTTTCAGACTTCAGTGCAAGCCAGTTACAGCAGAATCATTAGTTTATGGAATAAAATATTCATTTTTCTGTTGACTACTGTTTATATTACCTTGTAGTTGAATCTCTTGGGAGTGTCACTTTTGTCAGAAGCAATGGTCCCGCTGGAGGTGACGAGTGAAGGAGAGGAGGGTCCCGAGCTCTGAGGACGTCGTTCAGTTTTAGATTGATTAGTTGTTTGATTTGTTTGTTAGAAGAGTTAAAAAAACTGAAAAGTGCATTTTGTTTTTAATCTGTTGGCACAGAAAAACGTTCTTATAAAGAGGAGCCCCTAGATATCTGTATTTTCTACCGTTTTATATCATAATCTTTGGAAAACAAAAGACACATTACTATAAAAGATAAATCAACTTACTACATGTTCTTTGACGAACCTTAAACTACGTTCCAGTGAGAAATGACTGACTGAGGGAACAATAATCTTACAGGTCATATATAAAGTGGACGTGCTACATTCGTGAATGTACAGTACTGCAGACATGCATCGATGTAAAAGAGGAGAACTGATACAAGCAGAGTCATGCGTTTACCTGCAGCGGGCTAAGAGGAGGCGGAGGTGCTTTTCGTTTTTTGGGAGTTGTGATCCGTTCATCACTTAGCTTAGCTACTTGATCATGCTGAAGAGCCAGCGAGGGAAAGATGGAGAAGAGAGGTGACGAAAGAGAGAGAAAAAGAAAAGGTGGGATTCAGTGCTGGTTAGTAAAGAGGTTGTCGATCAGTGAGCGCTGTGGTAAGACTCAAAAACAGCACGTAAAACGCCTAGAAACTGAATATTGACACATTACAGAAGCTGGTACTAAACTACTGCTCATGGGGGTTGAGATGAAGCAACACAAAATTATAGACAAAAATTTATCACAATTTAGCACTACAAGCATTTTTTTTTTAATTGGTTGGTTTCGTGAGCTCAAATATTGTTTTAACTTTGTTTTTCAGGATAAAAATTTCAAATGTCTTACCAGAGGACTCCTTGGAGACTTTGGGTCTGTCAAAGGAGATAAGGAAGAACAAAAGACAAAAAGAAACGTAAGCCTTTTCTTGAAACAGTTTACATTTTCTCCTACATGTAATATCTCGTTCTTAAAGAATGAGGAACACAGAACGTGTAGGAAAAAAAAAAACAGTGATAACATTTGAACTCCTCCAGATGGCAGTGTTGACTGCGCTGGTATCAGAGCAGTATATGAATCTCTACCACAAAGAGGTGCTACATGCACAAGTGTATAATGTATTATGATGTGGAGGCGAGCTATATTCATATAGAGGCATTATGGCTTTAGGCCCTTATGGTCAGAACTCCAGGGGACGACTGTGAGTCCTTGAGTGACCCTCACCTGGAACCGGCTGCCTGCCGAGGGCGGCTGTGAGGGCGGACCTGACCTCCGAGTTGCCCGCCAGCTTGGCGTAGTGCATGACGTCATGACCTTGTGAATCCACCGCAGACAGATTCGCCCCTCTGTGAACCAACACTTCCACGACAGACACTGCGTTGGACTCGGCGGCCAGCATCAGCGCGCTCCTTTAACACAAAAGCACAAACATGAATCAGCTAAGCAACAATCTGCCAAACGTCCAAGTATCTCCGCGCGGCCGTTCCATTTGCCTTTGTGTCGTTCGTACCTGCCGCTGCTGTTGGAAGCATCGATCTCAGCACCGCAGTCCAGCAAAGCGCTGCACACTTCAGCGTGAGCGTTTCGGGCCGACAACAGCAAGGAGGTGAGTCCGTCCTTTGAGACAAACAGACAGACAAAATAAACACTAGTTATGAGTGAGATCATCCCCATGGAGGGACCGCACACCCACACAACACTAACAATAAGATTAACACGAATCAGGACCCAATCAGGACGGGAGCCAGGACACGGACGAAGGTCAGCGTCCGTGTGGTGAGACAAGTCTCACGTCCATGTGAAGAAAAGGAGTGAACGTCTCCTGCCGAAAATGAATTTCCCATCCCATCGACAGAAAAGCCAAAGTTGTTCCACTTGGCGGAGACGCCGTGTGTTTCAGGATGACAGAAATATGAGGGGAAAAACTCAAAAATTATATATTTACAGTTTTTAAATGAACGGGTTCAGAAGAGTTTTATTTTCCCCCGCTGGAGCAGTATTTCATGCGAGGTAGCCATTCCCACAATTTGCTCCCCCTTGGATTGACAGATCCTGACCCCAAGCATGACCTTTAACCTTAACCTCCTATTACCGTAGTGCAACCTGCACATTTGATTGGCTGGGATTTCTGAGGGCAGCGTTCGGCCTGGGGAGGAGCCGCTGCCTGGGAGACTCAGTCCAGGGCAGGAACAAAGATTGAGTCATGAAAAAATACGCGTCTCAGTAAATCATGACTCAACAGTGAGCTATGAATGCATAGGGTTTTGTTTCCCCCTACACAGCACGTCAACGCAATACAAACATAAACAACAGATAAGGAACTCAGTTTAAGACTGTATGAGTAGATCTTTCCACAAGTCAATTACAGTGTTAACGGTGAAACAAGAGGATGGAGAAAAAAAATGGAAAAAGCAAACAAATGTCAAGAAACAGTGAAGTTTGTCAGCATAGTTTTGTGTTTTATATTACAAGGCCGCAGCTTCCACACGCCACAGAGGACCGAAGTATGTTGTGGCTTTTTTTTCCGAGCTCTGCTAGAAGAGTTTAAAACAGCCCGTGTCTCCTGTTTCTCTTCTCAGGGCAACAGATTCAGTGCCTCTGTTGTTGTGCAAAGAAGTGTCACCAACTGGCCGTAAATAATAAAAGAGAACATATCATTAATTCACTGTGTGTTGAGTGTTAAAGCTGGATGGTAGTGAATGATGGTTAAGCCCTCTTGTCTTGCAGCTGGATGTACACACAGACACTGTACATACAGTACAGTACATGCATGTCTGTGCCTTTTTTTTTTTTTTAGAAAGCGGCATTTTATTATTCACCTCTCACAGCAGAAACAATGGGATTGGTCACTGTGTCCACACAAGTGCTCCAACTCTTCATCACTGTAGAGTGAGAGCTACAGTTGAGGGAGACGATACTTTGGACAAAAAACACTAATGTTATTGGTCTGGGGCTCGAGTTGGGATTATTGCTGGTTGTACTTATCGCTCATTTGTCAGAATCAGGGGCATCTTTCTGAACTGAGCGTTTGGAACTGGTAAAATATACCTCTGGTGATATCTGTGCATAATGTAATGGCGCTTAGTATTTCAGTATTTCAGCCAAAATAACAGAGTAAAGTACAGCAGAGAAATTCTTTGTTAGTGTTTCGCAATTATTAATGACTTAATGTGTGTTATTATCGCTGCATTGGTGTGTAGGCAACATTTTATTGTTGTATCTGGACCAGTTGGGGCTCTGTCTATAATTATGCACCATTATATTATATGTAATCATATCATATGTTTCTTTATGTAAGGTCACTAGAAATGGAAATTTCCAGTCTGTTAAAGAATCTCATGTATGGGAATCATATCGAGGCTGAGCTCCTCTTGGGTAAATTAGAAAAATATTTTCTTTCTAACAGCAAACATAAGGAAGCTTTTATACTCCACCGTACCAACGTCTCTGAGCAGACTTCAAGTTTACATTCACCTGATTTTCTATAAACATTCTTTGTCTGACGTACAGCATGTGAGACCTGGCACATGCTCCACTGTTCCGTTCACTTTTTTCTCTGTGTGTGTTTACCGACGTTGAATATAGATCAAGTAGGGATGAATTGTGTGTTCGAGTCATGATGCATGTCAGGGGCTAACGAGCATCTGGCATCTTCTACTCGGCACAGAAACAGCAAGAGCTTCTCCATCGAAATGTCCACTAACAGCAGACACAGCAGCTCACATCTGTCTCTCTCACACGCGCGCACACGCGCACACACGCGCACACACGCACACACACACACACACACACACACACACACACACACACACACACACACACACACACACACACACACACACACACACACACACACACACACACACACACACACACACACACACACACACACACACACACACACACACACACACACACACACACACACACACACACACACACACTATCATGCTACACAACGCAGTTGGGTAAAAAACCACAGGCATGGAGCGTCACTGCAATGGAGACCACATGTCTGCGGCTTGAGAACAGAGTTCCCACAGTACACTGACCCTCTACCTCACACACACAGCACAACATAAATCAATTTTAAAAACAGAGAGGGACAATGAGAGGAAATGTCGGCTGATGAGGATCCTCCACGTTGTGGGCGTCCAGCTCTACGAAACAGCTGCAGTTAATTGGCTTTTACTTCTAAAAATGTTATTTGGGAAACAAGAGATTTGACAGCAGCGATCCTGAAGAAAATCCACAGTCCTTGAACAAAGTCCTCTGGAACTAAACCCAGAAGTAAAATGATGTGAATGAGAGCGTACGGGGGCATTTCTGTGGTCGTGGGTCTGTTGCGGAGCCGCGCTGCTCCCCTGCCAGGAAAAATACGTCTGCTGAGGAAAGAGTGGAAGTAATAACGAAAGTACATACTGCATCTTTCAGGTTGATGGGACATTTGAGTTCACACAGCAGTTGGACGGTCTGTATGTTCCCACCGGCAGCTGGGGGTAAAACAAAAACAACAGTCAGACAGTGACAGAACACACACACGCGCGCACGCGCTCGCGCATCACAGCTTGATCTAGTTTGACGTTAGCAAGGTTTTTCCAAATCTATCAAAAAGAAGACGAGTCAAACGCGGCTGAAGCATGTGAGCACCTTCTGGTCTGGTTTAAGTATTATAGGAACCTTTGTTTGAACCTAGCTGGGGCGGGATCACACGCTATCGCTCAACCCCCCCAAACACGGCAGATGATTTCATCCAAATAAAATCGGAGCTCGAACTTCATCTCACAAGATATTTTCCCACGTTCCCTCTCTGAGTCGAACGCAACAGAAGTGTTGCTCCGCTCAAAGGACAGGGACACACTCACCGGCGTGATGCAGGGCCGTCTTTCCTGAGCCGTCCACAGCGTCGACGGGACATTTGCTCTGGAGGGGGGAAACGGATTACACATGCAAATGAAATATCACACATGAAGTATTAATGGTTATGAAAGGACAGTTATCAGCTTTTAGTCTCCACTCCCCATCGACCCGTCACATCTACAGGTATAGTATTCAAATTGTAGGTTTCACACAGTTCATGCCACGTTCTGTATTCACTGCACAGAGTAATACGCCCAAGAAGAAGAAGAAGTCCTGCTGGGGGACTTGATGCTCTGCCATTAAAACATTCTTTGTTTCAT